>NC_086451.1:49107792-49467409 GCF_028390025.1 Pseudophryne corroboree
ATTTGTTGTATTTATCAAGATATCATATTTTAAAGTGATTGTAATCCAACTTTTTTAAAAACATTTTTATGAGAAGTTTACAAAATCAATTATAAATGATTGTACCATTAAAGTTTCTAATATGACAATGTCAATCAATACACAAATTCCATGCTCTAACCTTATGGGGTAAGTGTAACACTGAGAACTGACGGCAAGTCTGGTCGATGTTTTCAAATAGCAATCATTTTTAAGTCCAAACTCTCCTGAACACAATTAAACACAGGAATATTTAGTAACCCTTTAAATGATACATTTTGGTAGAACCTGGGTTTGTGGTATGTTAGATAAACTATACTTTGGTCGACAGTGTCTAGGTCGACCACTATTGGTCGACATGGTTTCTAGGTCGACAGGGACTCTAAGTTGACATGTACTAGGTCGACATGAAAAAAGATCAACATGAGTTTTTTACTTTTATTGGTGTTGTTTTCTTCGTAGAGTGACTGGGAACCCCAATTAATGCACCGTGTCCCCTCGCTTCGGGTAAGGTGCCTCGCTCCACTACTGCTGCGCTCGGCACAGGTTACCGTTCCCAAGTGTAATCCACAGGGATCGTAAAGAATGAAAAAGTTCAAAAAATGAAGAATTTTTTTTTCAAAAATTCATGTCGACCTAGTACATGTCAACCTATAGTACCTGTCGACCTAGAAACCATGTCGACCTACTTACTGTCAACCAATAGTTGTCGACCTAGACATTGTCGACCTAAGTCTTGTCGTTCTAGAGACCGGATCCCTGCATTAGAGACTATCATTTGCCTGTGACGTTGCTCATGTGGATGTCTGATATTACTGATCGGAACTAAGTTTACAGTGACAGTAGTGCCATCTAATATTATGATCTATGTTTTATATTGTATACACTGATCACAACATTTCTTTGTAAACAATATTTGCAGTTTTCCTTTAGGGATTAACACAAAAAGATACTTGGGGCTACTAACTTGTGAGTAAGCCATGTAAAGCTGCCCATGGGAGAAGCAGCTGGTCCCAAGATCTCCGCCTGCAGCCCTGAGGATTTTGCAGGGTGTGCAATTTATGTATATATATATATATATATATATGTATGTACTTACTGTATGTACATATAGTAATTTTGAACTTGAGGAGCCTTCACAATGCACGCACCGAGCGCCAAGTGTCTGGTTTTTCCTTTATTGCTCCTCTCTCTGATGTCACATTAGTTTCTTTCTAGGTCACTAAGCCATACAATAGTAAATACATGATCCAAATTCCTCCAGTAGTTTTTGTGTGATGCCGGCATGAACAGACACAAAAATTCTGAATTTTTGTTTTGTCTCCATAGTTCATAAACAGTACCTAGTAGTATATGTCTGCGATGCACAGAACCAAACCTCACAGTTTTATTATAAGTATAGATAAGAGAGACAATCTGCCATTGTATTCTAGCATGTCTAATGCACTTTCAGTCATTGCTCAATACAGTGCAATGATTACACTATAAATGTCATTTTTTACAGACGCCTGAGCCACAAACTGGATGCGATTCTGTGTGATGGATGTTCCAATGAACTTGTGGGATCAACTGTAGTAATCTGCACCAAAATAGATGAAGGTGAATACTTTTATCTTACACAGACTTCAAATATCTGTAACTCTCTCTGCAAATCTATCACTATTACAGGTTATATTTCTGCATTATAACAATAGACAGACCAGGCAAACAACTTTCATTATTTCAATGCATAAAATCTACCAAATGGAAACAAAATACTCTTCCAAATATCAGTCTGTCTAATAACTTAGAAATCAGGGTAACATCTAGCGCTAATAAATGTGAGCAGCTTGTATGCAAAATACATTTTGATAGTTAATCGAATAGCAAGCGCTGTTAAGAATAAAGGCCCTCATTCCAAGTTGATCGCTCGCTAGCTGCTTTTAGCAGCATTGCACACGCTAGGCCGCCGCCCTCTGGGAGTGTATCTTAGTTTAGCAGATTTGCTAACGAAAGGTTCGCAGTTCTGCTATTAAATATTTCCCTGCAGTTTCTGAGTAGCTCCAGACCTACTCCTAGCTTGCGATCACTGCAGACTGTTTGTTTCCTGGTTTGACGTCACATACACGCCCTGCGTTCGACCAGCCACTCCCCCGTTTCCCCAGACACGCCTGCGTTTTTTAGCACACTCCCAGAAAACGCTCAGTTACCTCCCAGAAACGCCTCTTTCCTGTCAATCACTCCCCGATCAGCAGAGCGACTGAAAAGCGCCGCTCGGCCCTGTGTAAAATTGCAAAGTTTTTTTGTGAAAGTACTGAGCGCGTGCGCCCTGCAGCCCGTATGCACGTGCAGAACAGCCCATTTTTAGCCTGATCACTGCGCTGCTAAAAACGGCAGTGAGCAAACGACTCGGAATGAGGGCCACACTGTGACACCAACGCTCCCCAGAAGTATCTTGTACATCGCCTAAATTCATATCCATCCCCACAAATAAGCCAAAAAAGAGCTGCAAACATAGCATATTGTTTTTATGCTTTTATATGTCTCATGTTCATTTATTATTTTTTGTCTTCTAACACATATTCTTAACAGTGCTTGCCATTCAATTAACTGTCTAATAACTTAGATTAGAACATCATCACTCAGTTACGTTATGGTATCTGCTAACATATATATTCCTTTCCAGGGACTATCAGTATATTACGGGAAGGCTGTGTGCCGGCTGCTAGGATTATGCAGCTGTTTGAGCGTGCTAAGAACATGAAGGAAGATGTGCTGTAGTAACATGGAAATAAATGCTGCATTAGTCACCTACCTATTAACTTGTACTACAAGTCCCGCAGGCGGGACTCAAAAATGTTTTACCGTGTGTTAATACTGTATGTTTATATATGTGTGAAAACGTTGTGTGCGCACTGTGTATATTGTTACATTGTAAATTGGAAAATGAAGAGTTGTTGTTTTTTTAAGCGTTTTTACTATTTAAGCTATTTAAGTTACTGTAGCATATGACACAGTATTATCAGCAGTCTAAAGCTGTTTACACACTATATATGTTTTATCGTCCAATATATTGTCTGACGTGGATCAGAGCGATATAGCGTACACCATGGATAGTGTGTACCCCCAATCCATCGTTCCCAGGTGTCGTTCATTGAATCATCCTATCGGATGTGCTGCACGCCCAATTATGTGATTCCATGGCCGTCACAGTGTAGTTACATGCAGCATCTAGCCATACATTGCACCTCTGTACAGCGGATCATATAGTGTGTATGCTGGTACATTGTTCTACATTGTAGTGCTACATACTGTACTATTAAATAACAAGCATCATAAGATATATTATTTATTATTATTTATTACCAGTTATTTATATGGCACAGACATATGCCGCACAGTTTATACTTACCTTAATGTGATTGTTTTAAAATATAATATAAAATGAAACACAACTATAAATTCTGACACCTATTTTAAGTTGAAAAAAATGTTTTCATAATTAAATTTTTTTGCTCATATTTTGTATGATTTTAAATAAAGTGCAATAATTTATTCTACTTTCCTGGTCTTGCAATGTGAATGATACAAATGACGTAATGCGCTCAAACCTGGGCTGTACTGCAGCTGCTACTGTTTAATCACTAGCTAGGTAGATAGCATGGACACTAGTGTATGCTTTGTATTCTAACGCACTTGAGAGCTGAGAGTCAGGAACAGAATCTGGCAAATGATATCACACCAAAAAGGTGCAAAGGATGGAAGAAATGTCCTATATAAATCCCACATAATGTGTCCACATACTGGCAGATAAATTATACGTTTTAATGTAAGAAACTAATTTAAAATTAAAAGTTTAATCCATGTGTAACATTTCTTTAGACTCAGTGGCTGTCATATTTTCAATGTTAATTCTTGCTCTATAAAATGCAAAATTAGATCTTCTTGCGCCGTATAATACAAAGTTGTATCCAACCAGACAAGCTATATACTAACAATAAAACAAGAAGGCAGGCAGTAAGAAAAGTCAGTGGAACAAGGATTGAATGCTGAAATAATGAGAGGTGTGTTATATTACACAAACTGAACTGGTTTAACCTGCCACACAAATATCTCCATGATTTCAGGGAATAAATGAGGCCAATTTCCTCCTGCTTGGTTGGGGATTGTGTGATGGGAGGGACACATAAATAAATAGATAAATACATTTAGGGGTACACACGGTGAGATCCTTGCTATGCCCGATTTTCACTTGCAATTTCCCCTGAACTCCCCGGAGCCCAGCACCACCGATTTTGACTAACTTTTCTTGAGATATGGACTATGTGTGCTTACGATTTTGGCTTATGTGAGATTTTGACTTATGTGAGATGTCATTGACGTGTGAGATGAACTAGGTAGTAATAGATATCAACAGAGTCTCTCTTTCCTTCTTTGACAAATGAGGCCAATTTCCTCCTGCTTGGTTGGGGATTGTGTGATTGGAGGGACACATAAATAAATAGATACATTTACTGCAGATTGCTTGTAATGGTTTTGCAATGTGAAAGTTATTTATTAAGCTTGCAAACAGATATGTGACATACTTTCCTGGTATACTTAGGACAATGCAAGCTCATGTTGTTCTAGACAATCAATTCAAGATTGACCATTTCTCCATTCCTTGTTATTGCATAAGGTCAGGGCCGTAACTAGCTATGGGCCAGCGGTGCCTGGCACACAGTGCAAATGCACTCTGGGAGCAGGACCGCTGACAGAACCCGCAGGGCCGCGCCGCACGGCAGACTCCTAACCTAACAGGCACTGTCCGCTGCTAGCTACAGCGCTGCCCGTGGTGAGGTGTGCCGAGCTGCTTGCACCATTACCTATATTACATACCAAGCTGGGCAGCTCTGCGGCTGCCCACCTGCAGGCTCCGCCCCCTCCTGTCCCCCCTTCGCCGGCCTCAGCTCCTTCTATCAGTGTCTGCCCGAAGACCCGCCCACCCATGTCTGTCTGCTGTGCTGTGTAGTTTATAGTAGCAGAGTGTGCTTCCCGTGTACTCCTCCCCCCCCCCCCTCCCCCACTTTTCCCCTCCTGCCTACCATCTTCTACTGTGTGGATAGGGACTTCCGGAGCACAGAAGTCGCCAACTGAGGGTACTACAGATTGCAAAAGTTATGTAAGTAGAGGAACAGTTGGGGAAGGAAGACTTAACACATACCTTCTCTCTCTTTACACTTACACACACACTCACTCACTCTCCACACACACACACACACACACACACACACACACACACACACACTTTCTCTCTTTTCTCTGTCCCCCCTATTCCTGTCATAACGCGTATTGTGTGTAAGGAGCTGTACTGTGCCGTAACATTTGTAAGGGGTAACACTGTGTGGTGTAAGGTGACTAACAGACGTTACTGCATAGCCATAACTAGGTGTGTGCCAGAGGTGCATTGCCCACAGTGCACCGCTGGCGCACTGCTGTAATGTGTAAAAAAGGGGGACTCTCCTGCCTAATGTGTAAAAAGGGGGACTCTGCCTGCCTAATGTGTAAAAAAAGGGGACTCTCCTGCTGTAATGTGTAAAAAAGGGGACTCTATCCTGCTGTATTGTGTAAAAAAGGGGGACTCTGCCTGCCTAATGTGTAAAAACAGGGGGACTCTGCCTGCCTAATGTGTAAAAACAGGGGAACTCTGCCTGCTGTAATGTGTATAAATGGGGGACTCTGCCTACCGTAATGTGTATAAAAGGAGGCTCTGCCTGCCGTAATGTGTAAAAAGGGGGACTCTGCCTGCTGTAATATGTAAAGAGTAGGTCTGTGCCTGCTGTAATGTGTAAAAGGGGGACTCTGCTGCCTTAATGTGTAAAAAAAGGAGACTCTGTCTGCCATACTGTGTAAAAGGGGACTCTGCCTGGAAAAGTGTGTGAAATGGGGCTCTACCTGCAGTAATGTGTAAAATGGGGCTCTATTTGTCATAATGTGTGACAGGGGCTCTACCTGGTGTAATGTGTGTAAGTGGCACTACTGTGCGGTGTCATTTGAATAATGGAGACTTCTGTACAGCGTAATAAGAACTGTTGTTATTTTGTGACCCCTTCGCCATGAAGTCACGCCCCTATGTTTTTGGTGCACACTGGTCCTGTTTTCTATATGGAGGGGGGGCGCCAATCCTGTTTCTTGCACACAGCACTAAATTGTCTAGTTACGGCACTGCATAAGGTGGTCACACACACACAAGCCGGCATCTTCAGACCACACTTACTGGTTGTAAATTATTTTGTTGTATTAACTTATTTATCATCCTGCAGATATGGTATTACTTTAGACGGTGGATTATGTGACATTGTGTTGACAATATGTACTCAAGAACAGTGATAAAATACATTTATAATTCAGTTTAGGATGCATTTGCATTATTGTCAAATAAAAATAAAATAGTAATCTTAATTTATGCTTTACAAAGCTATAATTTCATTATCTATAATTAGCATATAATGGTTTAACATCTCCATTATTGGACTACACGTAACTACATGTACCAGAAATGTAAAATCCATTCTGTATATTATTTTTCTAAGTAGAAATGTTGAAACGTACACCCTTGTCACACGCCCTGCTATATCCTGGGTTATGTAACGTGAATGCACAGCAACCCGGGATGTTGTGCAGTATGAAAGCACCCAGTTGAAGTAACCTGGGTCCAGCGGCCTGGCATTTCAACTCGGGTAGTGAGCAGGATTGAACACGGGTTCAACCCGGCTGGCATTGCAGTGTGAATAGGTGTCCCTGGTCGATGCGAGGGCCAGGACCCATTCACAGCATAAGAAGAGCCGGTGCTTGGAGAAGATCTGATCTCTAAGCGTCATCTTGGCACGTGCCTCCGGTGATGTCATCTACCCATAAATAAGCCAGGCTGGGCTGCCAGTCTGAAAGGGATCTCAGCTGGGTCACACAAGTGCTGGCTGGAATACTCTTTATGATGTTATTTTATTCGGTAAACCATGCAGAAACTAGGATAGCGGGGATCATGTGCATTCATCAAACCTGTAATACAGGAGACATCAGGGCTATCTCCATCATTCAGTTAAAAATAGTTTGCAGCAGTGGTTCCAATACAGCAGTTCTCTATGAAAAAGTCACCACGTCGTGCTTTAACAGAGTTAAGTAGCAATGGCCCTTCATAGTACTCTCAAGTGATGAATAGTAGGGATTAAAAAACAGTGCCCCTTTTTATTGAATAAATAATATGTGTGTTACCTTATGAAAAGGAATTAATAGATTTTTTTTTTAAATGATACAGGTTAGTAGTAGTAGTTTAATTTAATTTAATTTAATGACTGACACACCTTTTACCAACCAATAAATTAACTCTGATTTTTTTAGAGTTATATTTTTTATGGACTAACATCCGAATCTGAAACAGTCTTGATTACAAGATATAGATTTCATATCCAGGTATGCATATAGCAGATTCGGTTATTTGAAATGGGAATATACACCTATTTTATCTATTCACATAGACTTTGCGATATACATACAAATTTCTCTTTTTTGTCAGGACATTTACCAAAATCTCCGACATATGACTGTCAGCACCATAAAGGGAACTATAATTAATAGCCCCCACAAGGGACCTTATTAAGGATTAAGTATCTTTAAGGTATGTTATTTTTTGGTACTTAATAAACTACAGTACATCTAATACATATATTTGGTTGGAGACCTTTTAATTATCATGTCTACATCAGATCTCCTCTCTCCTTTTCAATAGGTAGTTTGTATAAACACCAATATAGGACTGCCAGTATCCCTAAAAGGAACCGTCAATTAAGCTCCCATTAGGAGCTTGATTAGAGATCCAATTATCCTTATATTTAAGGTATGTTCCGCTATATTTAATTAAAATCATTTAAGTAGTTCTAATAATAAACACATCTAATAATGTGCTTTATATTCAATTTCAGATATGGCTCTCATACACAGGCCCGGCGACAGGGGGGGTCAAAGGGGACAACCCTCCCGGGCCCCGAGCTTCAGGGGGGCCCCATCACTTGCTTGGTCTGGTTGGTCTTCGCTTTGTTGCCTTCATTATGCTTGCGGCATGCCTCTCTGCCGCCCCGTCCCTGTCTGACGATCTGCTGCCGCTGCCGCTGAAGAGCCGGGCAGTAGAGCAGCAAACACAGGCTACACTGACTGTGTGAGTCAGGGCTCCTTATAGCAGCTGCCCGCAGCACTACCTCTGTCCAACCCTGCTCCTTACGTGCCTGGATGGCACCCTCACAGCCTGTCATACTGTATACTATGTCAAGGTACTGCCATATTATTCTATATAAATGTGTGTATGGTGAGTTCTATGTGTGTGTGTGTGTGTGTATATATATATATATACAAAATATGTCCCTGGCACTCCGGACTTCCGTTCACCTTGCTCCGGTGCCCTCCCCTCAGATCTGCATCTGTGTATATGGTCCTTGTATGCCGCCCATACAAGGACCATATATATATATATATATATATATATGTGTGTGTGTGTGTATATATATATGTATAAATTATAATATATATACTGTATATTTTATATATATATATATATATATATATATATATACAGTATATGTGTGTGTGTGTGTGTGTGTGTGTGTGTGTGTGTGTGTGTATATATATATATATAATTTATATATATATAATTTTTTTACAGCGACTTTGTACTTTATAAGGGGGGGGGAGTCAAGGCAGGGTGGGGGGCCCCGGAGAAATTGGTGTACCGGGCCCCAAGATTTCTCTTGCCGGCCCTGCTCATACATAAACCTGATGATAAATAAGCCTGTCTTTATAAATTCGGTAGGCACCTATTTTTAGACTTTCTCATTCCATTCATAAAACCTTAGTTTTTTTTTATTCAGGACATCAGTCCTTCTTAAACAAAAAAATTAGTTTCCTTTATTCCCAAACAAGTTACCCCTGATGAAGTCGATAAGACGAAACGCCTTGGGTTTGTCAGTCAGAAGTTCGCAACCTAGTTTGTGAAGATATTCCCTCTTGAGCTCGCACCTTGTAAGAGATGAGTATCTAGAATCGACATAATATAACAAACGCATTGGTTGTATTTTATTGACATTTTTATAAGATTCTTGTGAATATTATATGATGAATTATATGGAAAATTCCACCTATTCAAATGTATGCTATTAAAATAATTTTTTACTAATTGGCCTTGGTCCTCTTGTTTGGATGACTATTTGGTGAGGGGTGTCTGTTACAGGTCCCCAGATACAAACATTCTCCAGTATACAACTCATGCTTATGGAATATAATGCTGGTAGAATCTGTGTAAATACGTTCTATTTAGTGCATTTGGGAAATTGTTTTTATCATATCTCCAATATAATAGCCCAGATCTGTGACTTTGTGCCTCATTTGCTAATGCTGGGTGGAGTCACAACACTGGGCAGAGTTAGTCAAATGAGTCACAGATCTGGGCAAATCTATAGGAGACTAGGAGCAGAAGCAGATGGTATGGGCATGGCACAGGCAGGGGTGCAAACCAGTGGCATGCGGTGAGGTCAGTGGCTAGTGAGGCACTACAGCCATAATGTCCGCCGAATCCTGCCGATGACCCCTAACCAATGCCCGCTACTGCCTCTGAGCCGATACCCGCTGCCACCGCCAATGGCTTACAAACTCGCCCACAATCAACTGACCCAGCCCTCCGCCACTAATTTCTATCTCAGTCCGATGCCGCCAATGCCCGCTGCCTGCCTGCTCATCATATTTGTGATATATTATAAATTTTTATAGAAAATAAAAAGAGTGTTTGGGACTGGGAAGGGCGAGGGAGGAGGACATGAATGCAATTTTGTTGTCCAGGGCTTCCATTAACTTAATGGAGAAGGGTCTGAATGGGTTAAAAAAAAATGCGTGAGGTCCCCCTTCCTAAGTATAACCAGCCTCGGGCTCTTTTAGCCGGTCCTGGTTGTTTAAATACTGGGGGAAAAATTGGACAGGGGTTCCCCGTATTTAGACAACCAGCACCGGGCTCTTAGACCGGTCCTGGTTCCAAAAATACGGGGGACAAAAGATGTAGGGGTCCCCCGTATTTTTAAAACCAGCGCTGGGCTCCACTAGCCAGAGAGATAATGCCACAGCCGGGGGACACTTTTATGTAGGTCCCTGCGGCCGTGGCATTACCTCCCCAACTAGTCACCTCTGGCCGGGGTACCCTGGAGGAGTGGGGACCCCTTAAATAAAGGAGTTCCCCCCCTTCAGGCACCCAAGGGCCAGGGGTGAAGCCCGAGGCTGTCCCCAACACCCCTGGGTGGTGGGTGCTGGGCTGATAGCCATGTGTGTAAAAAAAGAATATTGTTTTTTTGTTGTGGAACTACAAGGCCCAGCAAGCCTCCCCCCGCTTGCTGGTACTTGGAGAACCTCAAGTACCAGCAGGCGGGGAAATAACGGGCTTGCTGGTACCTGTAGTTCTACAACAACAAAAAATACCCAAATAAAAACACAAACACACACACCGTGACAGTAAAATTTTATTAAAGCACACTTACGCACTCACACATACTTACCTACATCCCACGCCGGTCACGTCCACTTGTCCAGTAGAATCCAAAGGGGTAGAGGCACCTGTAAAAATGAACATTATACTGACATATCCATACCTCCCAACATGACCCTCTCCAGGAGGTACACAATGCTCTGCTTCTGGACTTTTCTCTTAATTTATGATTGCCAGCACCTGTGCTGAACAGGTCAATGGATTAGAAAGATGTTTCAGCACAGGTGATGGGAATCATAAATGAATAGGGAACTCCAGGAGCAGAGCATTGTGTCCCTCCTAGATAGGGTCACGTTGGGAGGTATGCATATCCACAGGGGGGGGGGGGGGGGGGAGAGAAAGAGGAGAGAGAGAGAGACGCAAACTAACCTGCTGCTGCTGCTGCTGGAGCCGGAGGAGGAGGACAGCCGCACTTACTGTACGGCCACCGCTGCTGCCTGAGTGTCAGGTGATCGGGAGCCGGGAGAGAGCTGCACGCTCCGCAGGACCGCCGCTGCTGGTAAGGTGAGCGGGAGCCGGAGCAGGAGGACACGGGGGGGGGGGGGGGGAGCCGCACATACTGAAGGCCCACCGCTACTCCCGGCTATCATCAGCGCCGGGTCCCGCCGCCTCCAGCGCTGCATGTGGGTGATTGGACCAGCCCTGGATCCGCTGTCCAATCACAGGTGCCTCGCTGACATGGGGGTGGTGTCCCTGTCAGCGAGGCACTTGGAACAGTGCCGCTTTCCCTATGTTTTTTCATGTGCTTTTACAGCCCAGTGCTAGGCTCCGCCCCCCGCACTGTCCCCGTTCCCATTATTCACGGGAGGCACTGCTATCAGTGCCTCCCAAACTGCTTTAAAGCTAGAAAATGATTAGAATTCAATAAAGAAGATACTTATGACACAGAATATGTGTCATAAGTATCTTATTTTTATTATTTTAATAATTAATCACAGGGGAGGCACTGCCTCCCCTGACTGCACATCCCTGGTGCAAACCTCCCAGCTTTCTTCACGCAGACAGTGGTGCATACCTCCCAACTTTCTTCAGGCAGAAGGAGGGACACGCGTGCGGCAAAAACGGGCGTGGTCATTTAAAAGGGGCATAGCTTCACGGAGGACCAGCGATTGTGAGCCACGCCCCCGTTTTCGTCAGTGAGGGGGCATGCCCAGCGCTCTGAGCTGCTGGCATGCCCCCAGGGGCAGATTATGAGTCCGGGGGGCCCAGGGCACTTGAGACAGGGGGGCCCTATCTCATTGCTGTGCCTGTGTGTGCTTGGGGGCGTGGCCTAATTGCGAATGCGTGACCACGCCCCCTTATGCAAATTCCGTTGTGTGTTTTTTATGGGATTTTGGCCCCTCAACTAGGGGTAAATCCAGAGGGGGTGGTCGCTCCCCCTACACACCCGCACAGGCAGAAGAAAGCAGGGAGGCTGCTGCCTCCCTGCAACACCACAGACCTGCTAATACGCAGCAGCGTGTGCTGACTGTAGCACAATGCTGCTGCTGTTGCTCGCAGGACGGGGGAGCTTCAGAGCTGGTACAGAGCTACTCCTGCCGGGGGGCCCCCTAAAACTGTGGGGCCCACGGTATGTACACCCTGGGCCCCCCCCATAATCAGGCTCTGCTGCCGGACTACCCCATTAATCCATACCCCCTGATGCCCCCTCTCCCTCTGTCTCCACTACAGAACAGAACAGAACAGCGAGTACAGGAGCTTCCCAACTCCCCCCCCCCCCCCCCCACATCAGGACACTGCGGCCCGTGGGTGGGACAGCGGGACAGACCCCAAAAAATGGGACTGTCCCACGAAAATCGTGACAGTTGGGAGGTATGGGGGTGTGTGAGGGGGTATGCCGTACAGACAGACGGGCACCGGCTCACTGTGTGCTTGACCCCCCACATCAGCAAACTCAGCAGGGTCTCTCTGGCACGGAGGAGCGTCACTTTCTGGCACACTCGACGCTTCTTAGCTGCAGTTTTATGGGGCACCTGCCGCTGTGCAGGTTCTGTACTGGCTCTGTTATCTCCAGCCCGGCAACCCCACCGCTAGCTGCAGCGCTGACACCCGCAGTGAGGTGCGCCCAGCTCCTTCACACACTTTAGCCGGCGGACAGTGCTGCAGAAGTCCACGCTGCTTGCAGGCTCCGACCCCCTCCTCCCTCCAGCCACAGCGTCTCCTGGGGGCTAACCAGTCACTCCCAGTCTCCCCTTACCACAGTATCCGCGGTGTGTGACTGAGGAGGGGGGGGATGCGGACGGGCAGAGGAAGCAGGACTCCAGCCTGAGAGAGTCAGCCATGCCAAGTCTCCACCAGCAACAGATCCCAACAGGTTGGAGTGGAACAGCAGCAGCCAGCAGCAGTGACTCCGGTAAGACACATCTGTCTGTCACCACTGTTATGTCCCTAATACCAATCTCTCCCGCGCCCTGTGTTCTGTCATGTCCCTGTCACCACTGGCCTTGCCCTGTCACCCTTATCCTGCCCCTTTCACCCTTATCCTGGCCCTGTCACCCTTATCCTGGCCCTTTCACCCTTATCCTGGCCCTGTCACCCTTATCCTGGCCCTGTTACCTCTATCCTGGCCCTATCACCCCTGTCCTTGCCCCGTCACCTCTGTCATGGCCCCGTCACCCCTGTCCTGGCCCCGTCACCCCTGTTCTGACCCTGTTACCCCTGCCCTGGCCCTGTTACTGCATACCCTCCAACTACCTTTTTGGCAGGTACAGTACCCACAGCGCCTCCCCCACCCACGGCACCCCCGCACCTGCCCCTCCACTACCTGCAGCGCCTCCGGACCCCCTTCCCCATCCGCCGCACCACCCGCACCTGCCCCTCCCCCACATGCCGCGCCTCCGGACCCCCTACCCCACCCCCGGCACCCCCGCCCCTTCCCATCCCACAGCACCTTCGGAACCCTTCACCCATCCGCAACATCCCCACACCTGCCCCTCCCCCACCCGTGGCACCCCTGCCCCTCCTCCACCTGCAGTGCCTCCGGACCCCTCCCCCATCTGCAGCCCCCACTCCTCTGCCCCACCCGCAGCACCTCCCGACCCTTCCCAATCCGCCCCCTCCGCATCCACCCCCCCTCCACTCGCAGCATCTACAGACACCCTCCCCCATCCGCAGTCCCCTCCGCACCCGCTACATTCTGTACATCGTGCCCTGCGGGTGCTGTTCACGCCGTCGCAAGTGACTGCGCCTCCTTCACCATCGCACGCCCTTTCATTGGCCCTCATTCCGAGTTGATCGGTCGCAATGCGAATGTAGCAGAGTTACACACGCTAAGCCGCCGCCTACTGGGAGTGTATCTTAGCTTCTTAAAAGTGCGACCGAAGTAATCGCAATATTGCGATCACAAACCTCGTAGCAGTTTTGGAGTAGCTTCAGACTTACTCTGCCTGTGCGATCAGTTCAGTGCTTGTCGTTCCTGGTTGACGTCACAAACACACCCAGCGTTCGCCCAGGCACTCCCACCGTTTCTCCGGCCACTCCTGCGTTTTTTCCGGAAACTGTAGCGTTTTCAGCCACACGCCCCTAAAACGCCGTGCTTCCGCCCAGTAACACCCATTTCCTGTCAATCACATTACGATCGCCGGAGCGATGAAAAAGCCGTGAGTAAAATTACTTTCTTCATAGCAAAGTTACTTGGCGCAGTCGCAGTGCGAACATTGCGCATGCGTACTAAGCGGATTTTCATTGCGATGCGATGAAAAATACCGAGCGAACAACTCGGAATGAGGGCCATTGTGCAATATTTAACCACTAACAAAGGAATGCAGGTAATACTCCATATAATACAAATATTGAACCCCAGATAGGCATGCAAGGGTTAAGGAGGCGTAGCCCCTTGCGACGGTGTGAAGAGCGCCCGTAGGGCGCGATGAAGCACCTAGTATATATATATATATATACTCTATCATTATCGCAAAACCTCTGCTCATAGGCAAAAAGTTTAGGCAGGGTCTCCATGTGTAATACGTCACTGTCCCAATAGATAGATTTCTTACACAGTATCCATGTATCTACAGTATATATACTGTATGTAAGTGTGGACCTTAATCAGGACTACACTTTAAGGCAAGTTAGATATTTTTTTCACCTTGAATATCAGGTTTACAAAATATACATCGCAGAGTGCTCCTTTATTTAGATATACAGGCACTGCTGATGTCTCCATGGAAGTAAACTTGGGTGTGATAAAGATAACTGTGTGGGCATAATGTGTAATGGGCACTACTACTGTGGGAATAATGTGCAAGGGGCAGTACTGTGTGGCATTATATGTAAAAGAGATACTACTGTGTAGCTTAATGTTAATAAGGGGCTCTAGTGTGTGGCATAACTTGTATAAAGGGGTACTACTGTATGGTGAAATGTGAGTAAGAGACAATACTGTGTGGTGTAATGTGAATAAAGGGACTGTTATGTGGTGTAATGTGAGTAAGGGACACTACTACTGTATGTGGTGTAATGTGAGTAAGTGACACTACTAAGTTATGTATTGTAAATAAGAGACACTACTATGCTGTGTAATGTGAATAAGGAACAGTATTGTGTGTTGTAATGTGAATAAGGGACACTACTAAGCAGTGTAATGTGAGTAAAGGACACTACTATGTGGTGTAATGTGAGTAGTTGGTACTACTATGTAGTATAATGTGAATAAGAAACACTACTTTTTAGCATAATTTGAATTGGGGGTACTATTGTGTGGCCACATCCCTTACCCACAAGACTACAACCCTTTTTTGGCACTCACACATTCATTATTTCAAATGTGGGGGAGCATTTACTTTACCAGGGGCACTCGGACCCGTAGATACACCTGTGGTCCAAAGACATTGGATCACCATTGTGACCATCGGTCGAGATTGTATCAGTCATTGCTTATCTGAGTAAGTCTAATCTTTCTCAAAATTGGCACTGGATCTCCACTGCTGGGGACAGGAAGTCTGAGTTCAAAGATGCAGGCCCTGGCCATGCCTACAAAACAGGGACAACATGCCCCCATTTTGTAAAATTGTTCCTCTCATTCCCCTCGCCCTGTCCCTAAATAAGATGCTGTGACTTGGAGGTATAGCTTGTGGTGACACAGGACCCATTGTACATTGAATTTGTGCACAACTATGAATCAGGCCCATTGTGGGTTATTCTACTATTCATGGATGTCATAGCTGATCACTCAGCCCTCTATAGTTGAATTTTACATTTATTTTCATAAATATATTATAATGTATTGGCTCTAACTATTTCATTGGATTTAACGCTACACAAAGTTAGGATCACTAGAGTCGGGCCTGACCAATTTGGTGTACTAGGCAAGATTGTGACTGGTGCCTCCCCTACTGAATAAGGGAGCTATAAAAGGGGCATGTCCTCACAGAAGGGGTGTGGTCTCATGGAAGGGCATAACCTACTGGTGCTATGCTCCCCTTCCCCTTATTGTGTTGTGCTCCCCATCCCACACAGCCTCATCCCCCTTGTGTCTCTACAGCCCCAGACCACACAAATGTCTCTCTAGCACCAGCTCTAGAACGTTGTGAATATGGGCCCTCATTCCGAGTTGTTCGCTCGGTATTTTTCATCGCATCGCAGTGAAAATCCGCTTAGTACGCATGCGCAATGTTCGCACTGCGACTGCGCCAAGTAACTTTACTATGAAGAAAGTATTTTTACTCACGGCTTTTTCTTCGCTCCGGCGAACGTAATGTGATTGACAGGAAATGGGTGTTACTGGGCGGAAACACGGCGTTTCAGGGGCGTGTGGCTGAAAACGCTACCGTTTCCGGGAAAAACGCAGGAGTGGCCGGAGAAACGGTGGGAGTGCCTGGGCGAACGCTGGGTGTGTTTGTGACGTCAACCAGGAACGACAAGCACTGAAATGATCGCACAGGCAGAGTAAGTCTGGAGCTACTCTGAAACTGCTAAGTAGTTAGTAATCGCATTATTGCGAATAAATCGGTCGCAATTTTAAGAAGCTAAGATTCACTCCCAGTAGGCGGCGGCTTAGCGTGTGTAACTCTGCTAAATTCGCCTTGCGACCGATCAACTCGGAATGAGGGCCATTGTACACACTAACATAATGTAATAGTAATATAATATAATATCTCAAATAACGTGAATGAATCCCTGCAGATTCCAGCCCCAGACAACAATGCAATAAAGCTACAGCCCCAAATTGCTAATTTGCCTATAGTGCCCATGCCTAGAGCTGGCTCCGAGGGTCACTATGGAAATAAGGATGCATTTGGAGAGGGGGCGGGGTATATGTCAATTTTCAAGTTGCTGTATTCATCAAAGCAAAATTGTCAACAAAAAATTGCTGATAACTATTGTTTTTAAAACTCAGCCGCCACATTCAGCGCGACAGATTTTTTTTATCATTATATGAAAAAGCCACTGGATAGGTTATCTTAAAGTTACACAATTCACAGGAAAACCTGTTAAAAAAATTACATTCCCCCCCAAAAAAGTTTTGTTTTAACAGGCATAATAAGTAATACTACGGTTATCCATTAAACTGTAAACTACTACTACTAACCTGTATCAATTTTTTTTTTACATCTATTAATTCCTTTTCATAAGGTAACACACATATTATTTATTCAATAAAAAGGGGCACTGTTTTTTTAATCCCTACTATTCATCACTTGAGAGTACTATGAAGGGCCATTGCTACTTAACTCTGTTAAAGCACGACGTGGTGACTTTTTCATAGAGAACTGCTGTATTGGAAACACTGCTGCAAACTATTTTTAACTGAATGATGGAGATAGCCCTGATGTCTCCTGTATTACAGGTTTGATGAATGCACATGATCCCCGCTATCCTAGTTTCTGCATGGTTTACCGAATAAAATAACATCATAAAGAGTATTCCAGCCACTACTTGTGTGACCCAGCTGAGATCCCTTTCAGACTGGCAGCCCAACCTGGCTTATTTATGGGTAGATGACATCACCGGAGGCACGTGCCAAGATGACGCTTAGAGATCAGATCTTCTCCAAGCACCGGCTCTTCCTATGCTGTGAATGGGTCCTGGCCCTCGCATCGACCAGGGACACCTATTCACACTGCAATGCCAGCCGGGTTGAACCCGTGTTCAGTCCTAATCACTACCCAAGTTGAAATGCCAGGCCGCTGGACCCAGGTTACTTCAACTGGGTGCTTTCATACTGCACAACATCCTGGTTTACTGTGCATTCATGTTACATAACCCAGGATATAGCAAGCCGTGTGACAAGGGTGTACGTTTCAACATTTCTACTTAGAAAAATAATATACAGAATGGATTTTACATTTCGGAGAGAGTATTGACTGCATAGGAGAGGAAAGAGTTAAACATCTGGGGAGGGGTGGACCTAGCTGTGAGGAAAGTACAGCCTTCTTTAGGGGGAGGGTTTGCTATATATAGGGAAGGAGAGGCCATCTTAAGTCTCTTGGTGATTTGCTTTGGGGTGAGTGCTGCTTTGCAGAATCCCCCCATTTTCTTTTTCGGATTTATACATTTCAGTGTTTTGTCAGCTAGTCATGGGCAAAGTGATTCACTGAGCTGAGCTGAGACACATGACTCAGTTCAGTGAAGTGTCTGGAGTCAGTGTCTCGGCACATGAGTCATGACTCATCTGTAGTGGAATGTGTTGCAGAGACTGCACATGAATCAGTGAGTTGCCAGTGCTGGAGGATCAGTGCTGGACTCATGGAGTTATTCAGCTGCAGTGATTGTACAGTGTATCTGGGGGAGGCAGCTGCTTATGCCCTGATTGTTAATAATATGTTAACATAGATTTACTGTTATGTTGATATATTATTAATAACCACTTATTGCATACTAGTTATAGAATATGACATTACTTTTGGCTGAGGAGAGAAAGCTTAACAGCCATGAAACACATCATTCATTCTGTAACTAAACCAAATAAAAACGTTTTTTTTTTTTATCTTGCATACTTTGCTAATTGGATGATTTTAGGTGGCCTTGGATTTATTATATTATCCACTATCTAGCCTCCAGGGAGTTTGCCACCCACAATCACACTGAGCAGGATTAGTGAGCACTGAGCTGAGAGCCCTGTACCACAGGGGCTCCACCTCCTGCTGCATGAATCAGATTCATTCACTGAGTCACTGAGTCTACACAGTGTACAACTGTCTCCCTCACTGGCAGACTCAGGATGAATCATGATTCATGACATGGATCAGGCACAGCAGCAGAGCACTCACTGACTGGTGAGTCGTGACTGCTCCCTCCCCCCTCCCACTGGGTGTCACCTGGTATAGCCTCTGGCCAATCACAGCTAAAGACAGCAGAACACACTGACTGAAGGACACAGGACACAGAGTTTCCTCCCTCTGTCTGAGAGAAGCTGCTGCTGTCTCGACTCATGAAACAGTGAGTGACTCGAATCATTCACACTTCCTGATGATTCCAGTCACTGTGTTGAGACAGAGAGTCAGTAGCCATCTCTATTGTCAGCTCCCTGCATTTAGGTCACACATCAGTGCTCTGGCTGCCACTCGCCCACGTTACCGCTCATCGGGCGGTGGGGGCTGGTTCCGGCGGCGAGCTGGCTGGCCCTGGGGACGGCGTCCCGTCTCCTAGGGCCTCCTCGAGGGATCTGGCGGAAGCCGGGCCGGATGTGACTGGCGGGAGCGGCCGACGAGGAGGATCAGAGAGGGAGTCAGGCCGCCCGGAGGTGGGCGGGCAGCAGCCCTTGCCTCCGGGCATGGCCGGGGAAGCCCCAGTGCCGGGTGCCCGCGGGAGCGCGCCGCGCCAGGCGCTCATCCAGGGACCGGAGACTGAGTTCGATGCCCAGCTCTTCCCCCTTGCCGGGGCCGGCTAGTGGTTCCAGGCGGGGGGAGGGCACTGGGCGGGGGACGGTGGCCAGCCGAGCGAGGCCTGTCGCAGGGCCTCGCACGGCGTCATCCCCAAACGCTTCGGCTGAGAGAGCACGGACCGGAAGCGGTGGGACGCGTGCGCGCAGCGGCGCCGCTTTCCTCCTTGTCTCCTCAGCCCTCTCCCCCGCAGCCGGAACACGGTGTGGAGCGGGGAGGGAGGGGGAGAGGCAGTGATCAACCAGGTTAAGCTAATGGAGCTCTTAATGCAGGAGCCCAGACAAGAGGCCTTGTGGTGACAGAGAGCAGTGGGGCGCGCGCCCGAGGTGCGCGCGCGCCCACGCTCGCCTCTGGCGCCGCTAGCCGCGCACGTGTGTGCGCAGCAGCGCCGCCGGCCCTGCTGTCTCCCCTGCTATCTCCCGGGCAGCCGGAGTCCGGCGGGAGCCGGGGGGAGAGGGGAGACAGGGCAATTATGATCACTGGCAGGGCAGTGCGATACCAAGGAGAAGGGGTGCGGCAGCAAGAGGTCACCGGGTGCGCGAGCCCGTGTCCACTGAAAGCGGAGCAGTGCGCGCGCGCTCTGCTGCGCCGCGGGGTTCCCGGTCTTTTCAGATCACTCCCCCAGGGCCGGAATCTAGCGGCCTGCGGGGGAGGAGGGGGGACAGGGAATGGGTTAGTGGCCGCGGGGCTGCTGCACGCGCCGCAGGAGCTCGCGGCGGTCCACCCCCCCCCCTCTGCGGCATCGGATAGTTCCGATACACGGGAAGAGGGGACAAATTCGGAGGCGAGGGCAGTGCGGGCGTCGACAGCGGTGCCTCCGCTTTCCCGCAAGGGCAGTGTGCGTCGGATGCCCGGCACACGCATGTCGGGTGGCGAGTGCGTGGTCGCACGCGGGCCCCGGCGAAGGACCCAGGACCGCGTTTTGGGGCAGTCACGACCCCTCCGGAGCGCTGGCTCGGCCCTGGCCACAGCGGTGAAGGTGTTAGGGCCGCTAGCCGCAGCTGCCTCCCCTAGAACGGCTGTTCGTTCCGGCGGGCTGCGGGCTATGGCGGCGCAGCGGGTGGCACGCGCCTGCCGTGAGCTCGGGACGGTCGCCGCAGAATTACAACAGGGTCCAGGGCAGGACGCGGGGGAGCTCACGGCCGCAGCGCCCCCCGCACTGAGGCCGCGGCATGTGCCGCGAGTGCTAGAGGGGTCCTCCGCTTCTTCCTCTTTTTCAAGGGAGCTCGGGGATGAGGCGATGGCAGATTTCGAGGAGGAAGGCAACGATTTGGACGCGCCGGAAGATTCCATGTCGGGGCAGTCGGCGGCATCAGGTAAGGTGGTGCAGTCGGTATTCGGGTTCCTCCACGAGCTCTAGTTCGCGTAGTTCTTCCTCTTCCTCATCTTCAATGTCGTCACAGGCGTCCGAAGTCAGTAGCACAACTAGGGCAAAGAAGCGGGCAACTAAATTCGCCAAGAGGGCAGCGGAACAGGCGCAAGCGGCTTAGCGAGGAAGCGCGTAGGGCCAAGAAGCTCGCAATTTGCCCGGTGTCGTGCGATTCGTCTATACTGCTGTACTGCGGGGGCTGCGAGATAGCTGCCGCAAGAAGATTTGGAGGGGCGACTTCGTGGACGTGTTCGTATTGACGAAGGTCGCGAAGAAAGAGTATAAGGTGGCGGCGCAAAGAAGGGCATCGGGGCTGAGGCATTCCGTACCTTCGATAATTGCCTGGCCGGGTTCTGGGTCTTCGCGGCATCTTACCTGGAGCAGAGCCGGATTAAGAGGGGGGCCCCGGGGATAAGTACCCCGGGCCCCCTTTTTTCAAAGGGCCCCCCCGTCGCCGCCGCAGATCGGATCTCTGTTCCGATCTGCGGTATTTCGCTGCGCTCCCGGGAGCCGGCGCCACATGCAGTGGCAGGGCAGCTCAGCGATTGCTGTCCCTGGCGGCTCTGGCTCCCTGCTCAACTGAAGAGGCTGGCGTCGCGCGGCTGCACGCAGTTAGTCACTGCCTGTAACTAGAGGTGTCGGAATGGGGGGGGCAAGGGGGCTGCTCGCTCCCCCCAAAGATGAGAGAGGCGCCGATTACACTGTGGCAGAGGAGCGGCTAGGTGAAGTACCGCTGCCGCACTCAATGCCTGCCCAGCCATAACATGCACAGCCCGTCCTCCCCTATGCTGCGGCAGTAACTCCGCCCCTGCTTGTAACCCTGCGTACTAGCCTGTCTCCCTCACTCTTTCTCACTGTCACTGTATGTATGTGTAGAAGCAGTGAGTGACAGACATGCTTACCAGCAATGTCCGTAGGAAGCCCCGCCCCCTTAGTCGCGGGCCCCGCCCCCAATCGTGAGCTTCACAGATGGTGACCTGCTTCTACAGATCACAAGCAGGTCACCACAGGGATCAACACTGGCTGACTATATGAAGTGAGGAGTGTTTCCCTCCTCTCTCACATTGCAGGTCCCCACCCACTCTCAGGAATCAAAACGAATCCCTTCAGCTCTGTCTCAATTGCCCGGCCCGTCCCCTGCTCTCCTTCACTCCTCCCCCCTGCCCCCATTCCCCGGGCATAATGTGGTGCTCTGCTGCCCTGCACAGTGCACTGCAGACACACAGTAAATGCCACTGTGAGTGGGACAGCACTGCAGAGCACACAGGTTCCCCAGCTCTTCTCTGCTATAGACTCTGTCACTGTCCTCCTTACCATTCCTGCCTCTGCCCCTACCCCGTATCTGCACCTCTGCCCCCTCTCACTTCTCTTCCTCTGGCCAATCCCTGTCTGTGTGCCCCTGTCCCATATATGTGCCTATGCCCTCTCTTTATATGTGCTTTTGCCCTTTCCCATCTTTCCTTTGCCCCCTCCCCATATCCATCACTCTGCCCCCCCTCATATCTGTGCCTCTGCCCCACCCTCATATGTGTGCCTCTGCCCCTCCTCATCTGTGCCCCTGTTCCCTCCCTATACGCCTGTCCCCTGTGTGCCTTTGCCCCTTTATCCATGTGAGCCTCTGCTGCCTCACAAAATGGCTTTGCTGGCTGCCGATCAGAAGGTGCATGACGGAATGGACGACCAACCACACTCAACACCACTTAAGACTGCCAGGTAAGTATTGTTTTAATTTATTAATATATATATAGATATGGGATGTAATTGACATAGAATACATATGTTTTACCAGCGCGCGGGATGCCGGCTGTCGATATCCCGACAGCGGCATCCTGCCCGTCAGAATGCCGGCAGGGGGCGAGCGCTATGAAGCCCATTGCGGGCTCGGTGGCTCGCTTCGCGCGCCACAGGTTCTATTCCTACTCTATGAGTGTCGTGGACACCCACGAGTGGGTATAGCCCCTGTGAGCTGGTATTCCAGCTGTTGGCTGTCGGAATTCCAGCGTTGGTACCCTAAACGTCGGGATCCCAACAGCCGGCAAACTGATTGCCTCCCATTGACATCCCAGCTTACAGGATCCCATGGCCGGAGGGAAGGGTGGTAGGGTTAGGCTGCATGAAGGGAAGGTTAGGGTTAGGCACATGTGTCAGCTGGAGCCACTTGTGGGGAGGGGGCACCACTGACTATTTTGCCTCCAGGCATAAACTTATGCCCCTGCTCCCGGCGACTGACTTAGACACATGGGCCATGCATTTGATCATGTTCTGACAGGAAGGAGGCAGCATGTCAAAACTGCTGCAGTGTGCTGGGAAGCTAGGGGCGCAAACTGAAATTATATCTTGCCCCCCCCAACCTAAAAATGTTCTGACGCCCCTGCCTGTAACAGAAGGACAGCTGAGCGATGGCTCAGCTGTCCAATAATGTGAGGAGCAGCAGCCTGTGGCTCAGTCATTGGCTGGGCGCGCAGGCTGCAGGGAAGGAGGAGGACAGCGCGTGGAGGCTGGAGCCTGCACCCATTCTCAGCCAGCTCTCCTAGGCTACCTGTGCAAAAGCACATAAAAACGTAAGGCTGCATTACAGTATGTACTGGCTTTATATATATATATATATATATATATATATATATATATATATATATTATATATATATATGTGTGTGTATATAATATATGTATATATATATATGTGTGTGTGTGTATATAATATATGTATATATATGTGTGTGTGTATATAATATATGTATATATATGTATATGTGTATATATATATATATATATATACAGTATATATATGTGTATATATATATATATATATATATATATATACGCAGCTGTGGTACCGGCACTCCGTCTCTAGCCAATGATGGTGCCTCGGTGCCTCCAATGCGATGCTGTGCAGCAGGGCAATGTAGTATGAAGGAGAGAGTGGCACTCAAACGGACTTCTTACTTAACTAAACAAATGGGCGCCGCACGCCTCTGCAGGTTAACGTTTCAGTTTTATTTACAAAACTTTAAGTTACAAAACTTTGTAAATAAAACTGAAACGTTAACCTGCAGAGGCGTGCGGCGCCCATTTTTTAGTTAAGTAAGAAGTCCGTTTGAGTGCCACTCTCTCCTTCATACTATATATGTATATATATATATATGTGTATGTATAGACATATTTATCATAGGCGTGCGCACGGGGGGGTGCCTGGTGCACACAGGCACCCCCTAATGTCCAGCACCCCCTTCACACACGCCTGTAGCTGACTCATTGCCGAGCGTGCAGTTCTATTCCTGACTGTGACTACACTGTATGCCCGCCCACGCTCTACGCCCGCCAGCACTGACAGCCCGCTCTCTATGGCCGTCCACCCGCACAGACTTCTTGCTCACAGAGACATCCCGCTATCTACGGCCGCTCGCTATGCCCGCCCACACGCGCTCTCTACACCTGCGCCTGTAATCCACCCGACCCTTCCCTCTCTACACTCGCCCTCTATGCCCGGTCAGCAGGCCTGGCGACAGACATGCTGCTGCAGGGGCAGTAGAGGGTACATTTGTCAGCAGCACCTGCTACCGGAACCCACATGTGAACAGGACTGCACCCACAAGTAATGTATAATGTGTGTTATATAATGTATTTGGAGGGGCACCATGTGTCACATAATGTGTTTAGGGGCACTGTGTATTATATAATGTGTTTGGGGGGTACCATGGGGTCTATTCAGGCCGGGCCGCAGCCGCTCATTCGCACGTGGTGTAATGTGAATTTTGCCTCATACCGTGTGACGTAATGTCAATTTTGGCTCATACCGTGTGGCGTAATGTGAATTGCAGCTCATACAGTGTGGCGTAATGTGAATTTTATCTCTTGGTTTGTGGGGCAATGTAAATTTTGGCTCATACTGTGTGGTGTAATGTACATTTTGGCTCATACTGTCTGGCATAATGTAAATTTTGGCTCATACCATGTGACGTAATGTGAATTTTGGCTTATACCATGTGACGTAATGTAACCTAATTGTAATTTTCTTTGTAGTGATTGAAGACGCTATAATTTTAATTTTAAATCTTAGGGCCCCCCTGTCTTAAGTACCCCAGGCCCCCTGAAGCCTTAATCCAGCTCTGACCTGGAGGACAGGCCGGCAGAGCACACTAATATAATTAGGTACCTGCATCTCGTACATGACATGCAGCGCACGTCTTCGGGATCGGAGTGGCGCAGGTACGATCAGGAATTCAGGGAACAACAGGAAGGTTTGCAGGTCATGGACTTCGGGTTCAAGGACGTTGAGGTTGGGCTCAAGGTCACCCGGGCTTCGCTACAGGCGGAGGAGCCCCGGAAGCCGGGGGCGGACGGGCACCACGCAGGGTCGTCCTCCCAGTGGTTCGGCGCGGACGGCGGATTGGCCAAGTCAGGTAGGTCGGCAGTCCGCGCAGGGGGGCGTGCCACCACAAAAGGAAAATGTTTCACGTTTAACAACGCGGCGTGTTCCTTCGGGGGATGACTTGGTCATCTCTCCAGTGGGGGTGGTTCCTAAGAAGGCTCCAGGCGCCTTCCGGCTCATTTGAGTTCGCTTTTAGGTGTGTACTGCCGGAAGCTGTGAAGGGCGACTGCGGGGTGTGCCAGAACGCACCATTTCGTGCGTTTGTCCTCAGAGATTAAGAGGGATTTGGCAATATGGGCCTCGTTCCTCGAGGACTTCAACGGGGTGTGTATATGGCAGGCCCCAATGGCGGACAGCGCTAGGTTGCAGCTGTTCACCGACGCAGCGGGCGCCTCTGGATTCGGTTGCCATCTGGAGGGATCTTGGTGCGCGGCCTCGTGGCCGGCAGAATGGCATCGCGGGGGTTTCACGAAGGACTTTTTGCTTCTGGAGTTTTTCCCATTATGGTGGCGTTGGAGGTCTGGGGCGATCGGCTGGCTAATCGCAGCATTTTGTTTAGATGCGATTATCTGGGCGTGGTGCATGCGATTAATAACCAGAGGGCAAAGTCGTTGGTGGTTATGCGGGTGCTAGGGCAATTGCTTTTGACATGCTTGCATAGGAACCTGTGGTTCCGCGCGCAACATGTGCCCGGTTTGGAGAATGGGATTGTCGACGCTTTGTCGCGAGGACAGTGGGAGAGGTGTTGGTTGTTGGCACCTGAGGCCAACGAGCAAGGTTTTCATTGTCCCGGTTAGGTTTGGCAGGTGATCGGGCCGGACTGGAGGGTCTAGCGTTGCGGTCAGTAGCGCCAGCCACGCTCAAGGCTTACGAACAAGCTTGGAGTGAATGGGAGGAGTTTGTCCAAGGGCGTCAGCATCAAGGTAAGAGTAGGCATCGGCTGATGCTTTCTTTTATGTGGCAGCTTTACGTCTCCGGTAGGTCACGAGCAGTGGTATCGCGGTATTTGGCAGGCATCTCATTTTTCTGCAAGCTGCGAGGCGTCCCTGACGTAACAAAAAGCGAGGTTCTGCGGAAGGCAATGAAAGGGTGGGCGCGAGTTGCGCCGTCGCCACCGGATAGGAGGCGGCCCATCGATGCGGCTTTGTTGCCAGCCGTCATCAAGGCGGTAGGGCGAGTCGCGTCGTCCAGGTTTGAGACGCTTTTGTTTAGTTTGGCGTTCTCAATGGCTTACCACGGGGCCTTTCGAGTTTCTGAGTTGGTAGCGCCTTCCAAGAGAGCAGATTCGCGCATGCTGGTCGGGGACGTGGTAGTGGGTGAGAGGTCCTTGCTGTGCAGGTTGCGACGCTCCAAGACGGATCAAGTGGGGAGAGGGCGCTGGGTTACAATGGTTCCAGCGCTAGAGGAGAGCGTTTGCCCAGTTGGCTGGCAAGGCAATATGTGGTGGTGCGACCCGTTAAGGAGGGGTCTTGGCTGTTGCATTATGATGGGCTGCCAGTCACGAAATACCAGTTTCGTTGGATGCTGAGTCGTTGTTTGGCGGGCTTGGGCCTCCCACCCACTGCTTTCGGTACCCATTCCTTTCGCATAGGCGCAGCGACGTCGGCTGCTGCGGCGGGTTGCTCCAGAACTGAAATCCAAGCGGTGGGGCGATTGAAGTCGTCAAGTTACAGACGATATATTCGCCCCGTCACATGAGAGGTCGGTTTGCGCTTGGGGCTTTGTTTAAATGGCAATGTATTACGTTGTTCCAGTTCTGTGATTTTATGGTGTTGTGCGTCTGTTGGTGTTCCCCCTTTTTTATCCTACTCAGGGATTAGCTACTCGCCGTTGCTGGCATGAGTCGGCAGCGGGGGTCTGGAGTTATTTGCGATTTTTTGCCTGACTTGACGGACTGAATTCTAATCTATAATTCGGCTAATTTGGTCTAATCAGAGTCCCTCAGCAGGTCTTTACGTTTCACCTCCAGCTGAGTTATTACATGTGTTTCCCATTTTATATCCCCCCCCCTTTTTTATTTCGTTTGTTTTATTTGATCCTTCCCCTTTGTGTCTTTAATTGCGCTTTAAATTGGCAACGGAACATGGTGCAGTCGGCTAGGCCGTGACTGCTGCAATGGCGAGATCTAAAGTTTTCTTTTTTGGCAGATCCTTCAGTATAAACAATTAATAAGCCTCTTAGTAATCAATTCTACCCCTCTTTTTCCCTTCAGGATGGTTCGGAGACTATTTGCCCATTTGGGTGGTTGGCCACTCTTACATTTACTGGGCGGCCAGGTTTGTGGCCTCGGAAGGGTCTCAGGCATTGCTAGGAACACAGGGTGTCAGATGGCTTGGCTGGCGAGGAATGATGTGGGGTGAGCTGAGGAGTAGGTTAGTGAGTCAGGCCAGCAAGCATGGAGTCCCTAGGGTTTTGGTTGTCCATCTAGGTGGCAACGACCTGGGGAAGAGGACATCCTTGGATCTGCGGTGGGCCATGATACAGGATCTGGCAAGTGTGACCGCGGCATGGACCAATTGTGTGTTGGTTTTTTCCATGATGGTGCCAAGATTGTGTTGGAGGGGTGTGGCGGATGGTCGCCAGATTGATGAGGCCCGGAAAAAGGTGAACGGAGCGGTGGCAAAGTGGGTGCTGTCCCACGGTGGGAGGGTGGTTCGCCACCCGAGGATACGGTTCAGAGACAGCCACCTTTTCCGGCGCGATGGAGTACATCTATCCAATGAGGGGATGAGGTTTTTTCTGGAGGATCTAGGTTTCGCTTTGCAGGAGTTAGGGTAGGTTTATGGTGGCGGTGCGAAAGACTTTGGGGATGAGTCTTTCGCTGTTGGCGGAAAAGAACGGCAGTTTTGTATTGTAGGGAAAACTGTAGTGTTTTTTACAGTTTGTTGTGGTTTAGGTGCACTCACCTCCATCGACTTATGGCCGCTTGACCACCCGTCCGGGAAGGCAGCGGCAGGGCACCCAGGAGCGGTGGGTAGTCACTGTGGGGGTTGAGTTGTCACCTATTACCGGTTTATAGTAAGTTTTAGTAAATTTATAGGGTTAGTTATTTAAAGTTAATTCAGATTAATTGAGCCGTTCTTTTGGGCCGCCACTATATGCCAGCTGGAGCGGCATATTAAATTAATTTCTTTATTACAGGTTTCCTAATGGATAGGGACAAATAAATAGCTAGCAATTTTCTGCCAAAATTCAAGTCTCAGTGTCGTTATTTCTGGTTCTAGGTTATGAATGCTTTACTTTCAAAGAAAGGGGTCCACCAAATATCACTAAGATGTTTAGGAGAGAGTATTGACTGCATAGGAGAGGAAAGAGTTAAACATCTGGGGAGGGGTGGACCTAGCTGTGAGGAAAGTACAGCCTTCTTTAGGGGGAGGGTTTGCTATATATAGGGAAGGAGAGGCCATCTTAAGTCTCTTGGTGATTTGCTTTCCCACCCTCCCGCCCTGGTATTAAGAATTTGTGGCACGTGGGCTTTGGCTTTAAGTTGTTGGCTGTTTTCGTTGGCTATTTATTGGCGGAAAAGAACGGCAGTTTTGTATTGTAGGGAAAACTGTAGTGTTTTTTACAGTTTGTTGTGGTTTAGGTGCACTCACCTCCATCGACTTATGGCCGCTTGACCACCCGTCCGGGAAGGCAGCGGCAGGGCACCCAGGAGCGGTGGGTAGTCACTGTGGGGGTTGAGTTGTCACCTATTACCGGTTTATAGTAAGTTTTAGTAAATTTATAGGGTTAGTTATTTAAAGTTAATTCAGATTAATTGAGCCGTTCTTTTGGGCCGCCACCATATGCCAGCTGGAGCGGCATATTAAATTAATTTCTTTATTACAGGTTTCCTAATGGATAGGGACAAATAAATAGCTAGCAATTTTCTGCCAAAATTCAAGTCTCAGTGTCGTTATTTCTGGTTCTAGGTTATGAATGCTTTACTTTCAAAGAAAGGGGTCCACCAAATATCACTAAGATGTTTATGGTACATGTAGCGTGTAGTCCAATAATGGAGATGTTAAACCATTATATGCTAATTATAGATAATGAAATTATAGCTTTGTAAAGCATAAATTAAGATTACTATTTTATTTTTATTTGACAATAATGCAAATGCATCCTAAACTGAATTATAAATGTATTTTATCACTGTTCTTGAGTACATATTGTCAACACAATGGCCCTCATTCCGAGTTGTTCGCTCGTAATTTTCTTCGCATCGCAGCAATTTTCCGCTAATTGCGCATGCGCAATGTTCGCACTGCGACTGCGCCAAGTAAATTTGCTAAGAAGTTTGGTATTTTACTCACGGCATTACGAGGTTTTTTTCTTCGTTCTGGTGATCGTAGTGTGATTGACAGGAAGTGGGTGTTTCTGGGCGGAAACTGGCCGTTTTATGGGTGTGTGTGAAAAAACACTGCCGTTTCTGGGAAAAAGGCGGGAGTGGCTGGAGAAACAGGGGACTGTCTGGCCGAACGCTGGGTGTGTTTGTGACGTCAAACCAGGAACGAAACTGACTGAACTGATCGCAGTGGCAGAGTAAGTATCGAGCTACTCAGAAACTGCAAATAAATTTCTATTCGCAATTTAGAGAATCTTACGTTCGCAATTTTGCTAAGCTAAGATTCACTCCCAGTAGGCGGCGGCTTAGCGTGTGCAATGCTGCTAAAAGCAGCTTGCGAGCGAACAACTCGGAATGAGGGCCAATGTCACATAATCCACAGTCTAAAGTAATACCATATCGGCAGAATGATAAATAAGTTAATACAACAAAATAATTTACAACCAGTAAGTGTGGTCTGAAGATGCCGGCTTGTGTGTGTGACCACCTTATGCAGTGCCGTAACTAGACAATTTAGCATTGTGTGCAAGAAACAGCATTGGCGCCCCCCCTCCATATGCACCAAAAACATAGGGGCGTGACTTAATGGCGAAGGGGCGTGGTCACAAAATAATACCAGTTCTTATTACGCTGTACAGAAGTCTCCATTATTCAAATTACACCGCACAGTAGTGCCACTTACACACATTACACCAGGTAGAACCCCTGTCACACATTACGACAAATAGAGCCCCATTTTATACATTACTGCAGGTAGAGCCCCATTTCACACACTTTTCCAGGCAGAGTTCCCTTTTACACAGTACGGCAGACAGAGTCTTCTTTTTTTACACATTATGGCAGCAGAGTCCCCCTTTTTACACATTACAGCAGGCAGAGCCCCCTTTTTACACATTACAGCAGGCAGAGACCTACTTTTTACACATTATAGCAGGCAGAGTACCCCTTTTTACACATTACGGCAGCAGAGTCCCCTTTTATACACATTACGGCAGGTAGAGTCCCCCATTTATACACATTACAGCAGGCAGAGTCCCCGTTTTTACACATTAGGCAGGCAGAGTCCCCCTTTTTTACACAATACAGCAGGATAGAGTCCCCCTTTTTTACACATTACAGCAGGAGAGTCCCCCTTTTTTTTTACACATTAGGCAGGCAGAGTCCCCCTTTTTACACATTAGGCAGGAGAGTCCCTCTTTTTCACACATTACGGCAGTGCGCCAGCGGTGCACTGTGGGCAACGCACCTCTGGCACACACCTAGTTAAGGCTATGCAGTAACGTCTGTTAGTCACCTTACACCACACAGTGTTACCCCTTACAAATGTTACGGCACAGTACAGCTCCTTACACACAATACGCGTTATGACAAGAAGAGGGGGGAGAGAGAGAGAAAGTGTTTGTTTGTGTGTATGTATGTGTATGTGTGGATAGTGTGTGTGTAAGTGTAAAGAGAGATTATGTGTTAAGTCTCCCTTCCCCAACTGTTCCTCTACTAACGTAACTTTTGCAATCTGCAGTACCCTCAGTTGCCGACTTCTGTGCTCCGGAAGTCCCTCTCCACACAGTAGAAGATGGTAGGCAGGAGGGGAAAAGTGGGGGATGGGGGGGGGGGGGAGAGGAGTACACGGGAAGCACACTCTGCTACTATAAACTACACAGCACAGCAGACAGACATGGGTGGGCAGGTCTTCGGGCAGACACTGACAGAAGGAGCTGAGGCCGGCGAAGGGGAGACAGGAGGGGGCGGAGCCTGCAGGTGGGCAGCCGCAGAGCTGCCCAGCTTGGTATGTAATATAGGTAATGGTGCAAGCAGCTCGGCACACCTCACCACGGGCAGCGCTGCAGCTAGCAGCGGACAGTGCCTGTCAGGTTAGGAGTCTGCCGTGCGGCGCGGCCCTGCGGGTTCTGTCAGGGGTCCTGCTCCCACAGTGCATTTGCACTGTGTGCCAGGCACCGCTGGCCCATAGCTAGTTACGGCCCTGACCTTATGCAATAACAAGGAATGGAGAAATGGTCAATCTTAAATTGATTGTCTAGAACAGGGGTGGGGAACCTCTGGCCCGCGGGCCGTATAAGGCCCGCAAAGCCAACTGATCCGGCCCGGCCACCCGCTGCTGTGTGTGACAGGGGAGGAGAGTGCAGCGTGTGCCTCTCCTGCCCCTTTGAGCTCAGTCCGGCCGTGGCGGCGTGTGTCATCTGCAGGGAGGAGAGCGCAGCTACAGTATGTCCACTGTCCAGCCGCGGTGTGTAGGATCTCAAACCAGCCGCCGGTTCGTGAGCCAATCAGGGCTCGCGGACCGGCAGCCAATTAGGAGCCGCGCTGCCGGTCTCTGAGTTCTTATTGGCTTACGAACTGGCGGCTGGTTTGAGATCCTACACGCCGCCGCTGGACAGTGGACATAGCTGCGCTCTCCTCCCTACAGATGACACACGCCACCGCGGCCGGACTGAGCTCAAAGGGGCAGGAGAGTTGCACGCTGCACTCTCCTCCCCTGTCACACACAGCAGCACAAAGGGGCAGGAGAAGGCCAGCAGCAGCGGTGAGCAGGGCGGGGGCATATCTGTATCTGGCACTGTGGGGGCATATCTGTATCTGGCACTGTGGGGGCATACTGTATCTGGCACTGTGGGGACATATCTGTATCGGGCACTGTGGGGGCATATATGTATCTGGCACTGTGGGGACATATCTGTATCTGGCACTGAGGTGGCATATCTGTATCTGGCACTGTGGGGACATATCTGTATCTGGCACTGTGGGGACATATCTGTATCTGGCACTGTGGGGACATATCTGTATCTGGCACTGAGGTGGCATTACTGTATCTGGGACTGTGGTGGCATATCTGTATCTGGCACTGTGGGGACATATCTGTATCTTGCACTGTGGGGACATATCTGTATCTGGCACTGTGGGGACATATCTGTATCTGGCACTGTGGGGACATATCTGTATCTGGCACTGAGGTGGCATATCTGTATCTGGCACTGTGGGGACATATCTGTATCTGGCAATGTGGGGACATATCTGTATCTGGCACTGTGGGGACATATCTGTATCTGGCACTGTGGGGACATGTGTGTACCTGGCACTATTTTGGCATATCTGACACTGTGGTGGCATATCTGTATCTGGCACTGTGGGGACATATCTGTATCTGGCACTGAGGTGGCATATCTGTATCTGACACTGTGGGGACATATCTGTATCTGGCACTGTGGGGACATATCTGTATCTGGCACTGAGGTGGCATATCTGTATCTGGCACTGTGGGGACATATCTGTATCTGGCACTGTGGGGACATATCTGTATCTGGCACTGTGGGGACATATCTGTATCTGGCACTGAGGTGGCATTACTGTATCTGGGACTGTGGTGGCATATCTGTATCTGGCACTGTGGGGACATATCTGTATCTTGCACTGTGGGGACATATCTGTATCTGGCACTGTGGGGACATATCTGTATCTGGCACTGTGGGGACATATCTGTATCTGGCACTGAGGTGGCATATCTGTATCTGGCACTGTGGGGACATATCTGTATCTGGCACTGTGGGGACATGTGTGTACCTGGCACTGTGGAGGCATATCTGTATCTGGCACTGTGGGGACATATCTATATCTGGCACTGTGGGGGCATATCTGTATCTGGCACTGTGGGGACATATCTGTATCTGGCACTGTGGGGACATATCTGTATCTGGCACTGTGGGGACATATCTGTATCTGGCACTGTGGGGATATATCTGTATCTGGCACTGTGGGGACATATCTGTATCTGGCACTGTGGGAACATATCTGTATCTGGCACTGTGGGGGCATATGTGTATCTGGCAGTGTGGCGGCATATGTGTATCTGGCGGTGCACTACTGGCGGCATATGTGTATCTGGCACTGTGGCGGCATATGTGTATCTGGCGGTGCACTACTGGCAGCATATGTGTATCTGGCACTGTGGCGACATATGTGTATCTGGCGGTGCACTACTGGCGGCATATGTGTATCTGGCACTGTGGCGGCATATGTGTATCTGGCGGTGCACTACTGGAGGCATATGTGTATCTGGCACTGTGGTGGCATATCTGTATCTGGCACTGTGGGGACATATCTGTATCTGGCACTGTGGGGACATATCTGTATCTGGCACTGAGGTGGCATTACTGTATCTGGCACTGTGGTGGCATATCTGTATCTGGCACTGTGGGGACATATCTGTATCTGGCACTGTGGCGGCATATCTGTATCTGGCACTGTGGGGACATATCTGTATCTGGCACTGTGGGGACATATCTGTATCTGGCATTGTGGGGACATATCTGTATCTGGCACTGTGGAGACATATCTGTATCTGGCACTGTGGGGACATATCTGTATCTGGCACTGTGGGGACATATCTGTATCTGGCACTGTGGGGGCATATGTGTATCTGGCACTGTGGCGGCATATGTGTATCTGGCGGTGCACTACTGGCGGCATATGTGTATCTGGCACTGTGGGGACATGTGTGTACCTGGCACTATTTGGGCATATCTGACACTGTGGTGGCATATCTGTATCTGGCACTGTGGGGACATATCTGTATCTGGCACTGTGGGGACATATCTGTATCTGGCACTGTGGGGACATATCTGTATCTGGCACTGTGGGGACATATCTGTATCTGGTACTGAGGTGGCATATCTGTATCTGGCACTGTGGGGACATATCTGTATCTGGCACTGTGGGGACATATCTGTATCTGGCACTGTGGGGACATATCTATATCTGGCACTGTGGAGGCATATCTGTATCTGGCACTGTGGGGACATATCTGTATCTGGCACTGTGGGGACATATCTGTATCTGGCACTGTGGAGACATATCTGTATCTGGCACTGTGGGGACATATCTGTATCTGGCACTGTGGGGACATATCTGTATCTGGCACTGTGGGGGCATATGTGTATCTGGCACTGTGGCGGCATATGTGTATCTGGCAGTGCACTACTGGCGGCATATGTGTATCTGGCACTGTGGGGACATGTGTGTACCTGGCACTATTTGGGCATATCTGACATTGTGGTGGTATATCTGTATCTGGCACTGTGGGGACATATCTGTATCTGGCACTGTGGGGACATATATGTATCTGGCACTGTGGGGACATATCTGTATCTGGCACTGTGGGGACATATCTATATCTGGCACTGTGGAGGCATATCTGTATCTGGCACTGTGGGGACATATCTGTATCTGGCACTGAGAAGGCATATCTGTATCTGGCACTGTGGGGACATATCTGTATCTGGCACTGTGGGGACATATCTGTATCTGGCACTGTGGGGACATATCTATATCTGGCACTGTGGAGGCATATCTGTATCTGGCACTGTGGGGACATATCTGTATCTGGCACTGTGGGGACATATCTGTATCTGGCACTGTGGAGACATATCTGTATCTGGCACTGTGGGGACATATCTGTATCTGGCACTGTGGGGACATATCTGTATCTGGCACTGTGGGGGCATATGTGTATCTGGCACTGTGGCGGCATATGTGTATCTGGCAGTGCACTACTGGCGGCATATGTGTATCTGGCACTGTGGGGACATGTGTGTACCTGGCACTATTTGGGCATATCTGACATTGTGGTGGTATATCTGTATCTGGCACTGTGGGGACATATCTGTATCTGGCACTGTGGGGACATATATGTATCTGGCACTGTGGGGACATATCTGTATCTGGCACTGTGGGGACATATCTATATCTGGCACTGTGGAGGCATATCTGTATCTGGCACTGTGGGGACATATCTGTATCTGGCACTGAGAAGGCATATCTGTATCTGGCACTGTGGGGACATATCTGTATCTGGCACTGTGGGGACATATCTGTATCTGGCACTGTGGGGACATATCTATATCTGGCACTGTGGAGGCATATCTGTATCTGGCACTGTGGGGACATATCTGTATCTGGCACCGTGGGGACATATCTGTATCTGGCACTGTGGAGACATATCTGTATCTGGCACTGTGGGGACATATCTGGTTCTGGCACTGTGGGGACATATCTGTATCTGGCACTGTGGGGGCATATGTGTATCTGGCACTGTGGGGACATATCTGTATCTGGCACTGTGGGGGCATATGTGTATCTGGCACTGTGGCAGCATATGTGTATCTGGCGGTGCACTACTGGCGGCATAAGTGTATCTGGCACTGTGGCGACATATGTGTATCTGGCGGTGCACTTCTGGCGGCATATGTGTATCTGGCACTGTGGCGGCATATGTGTATCTGGCACTGAGGTGGCATATCTGTATCTGGCACTGTGGGGACATATCTGTATCTGGCACTGTGGGGACATATCTGTATCTGGCACTGTGGGGATAAATCTGTATCTGGCACTGTGGGGACATATCTGTATCTGGCACTGTGGGGACATATCTGTATCTGGCACTGTGGGGACATATCTGTATCTGGCACTGAGGTGGCATATCTGTATCTGGCACTGTGGGGACATATCTGTATCTGGCACTGTGGGGACATATCTGTATCTGGCACTGTGGGGACATATCTGTATCTGGCACTGAGGTGGCATATCTGTATCTGGCACTGTGGGGACATATCTGTATCTGGCACTGTGGGGACATATCTATATCTGGCACTGTGGGGACATATCTGGATCTGGCACTGTGGGGACATATCTGTATCTGGCACTGAGGTGGCATATCTGTATCTGGCACTGTGGGGACATATCTGTATCTGGCACTGTGGGGACATGTGTGTACCTGGCACTGTGGAGGCATATCTGTATCTGGCACTGTGGGGACATATCTATATCTGGCACTGTGGGGGCATATCTGTATCTGGCACTGTGGGGACATATCTGTATCTGGCACGGTGGGGACATATCTGTATCTGGCACTGTGGGGACATATCTGTATCTGGCACTGTGGGAACATATCTGTATCTGGCACTGTGGGAACATATCTGTATCTGGCACTGTGGGGATATATCTGTATCTGGCACTGTGGGGACATATCTGTATCTGGCACTGTGGGGACATATCTGTATCTGGCACTGTGGGGGCATATGTGTATCTGGCAGTGTGGCGGCATATGTGTATCTGGCGGTGCACTACTGGTGGCATATGTGTATCTGGAAATGTGGCGGCATATGTGTATCTGGCGGTGCACTACTGGCGGCATATGTGTATGTGGCACTGTGGCGACATATGTGTATCTGGCGGTGCACTACTGGCGGCATATGTGTATCTGGCACTGAGGTGGCATATCTGTATCTGGCACTGTGGGGACATATCTGTATCTGGCACTGTGGGGACATATCTGTATCTGGCACTGTGGGGACATATCTGTATCTGGCACTGTGGGGACATATCTGTATCTGCCACTGAGGTGGCATTACTGTATCTGGCACTGTGGTGGCATATCTGTATCTGGCACTGTGGGGACATATATGTATCTGGCACTGTGGGGACATATCTGTATCTGGCACTGTGGGGACATATCTGTATCTGGCACTGTGGGGACATATCTGTATCTGGCACTGAGGTGGCATATCTGTATCTGGCACTGTGGGGACATATCTGTATCTGGCACTGTGGGGACATGTGTGTACCTGGCACTGTGGGGGCATATCTGTATCTGGCACTGTGGGGGCATACTGTATCTGGCACTGTGGGGACATATCTGTATCGGGCACTGTGGGGGCATATATGTATCTGGCACTGTGGGGACATATATGTATCTGGCACTGTGGGGACATATCTGTATCTGGCACTGAGGTGGCATATCTGTATCTGGCACTGAGGTGGCATATCTGGCACTGTGGGGACATATCTGTATCTGGCACTGAGGTGGCATATCTATATCTGGCACTGTGGGGACATATCTGTATCTGGCACTGTGGGGACATATGTGTATCTGGCACTGTGGGGACATATCTGTATCTGGCACTGTGGGGACATATCTGTATCTGGCACTGAAGTGGCATATCTGTATCTGGCACTGAGGTGGCATATCTGTATCTGGCACTGTGGGGACATATCTGTATCTGGCACTGTGGGGACATATCTGTATCTGGCACTGTGGTGGCATATCTGTATCTGACACTGTGGGGACATATCTGTATCTGGCACTGTGGGTACATACAGTATCTGGCACTGTGGGGACATGTGTGTACCTGGCACTATTTGGGCATATCTGACACTGTGGTGGCATATCTGTATCTGGCACTGAGGTGGCATATCTGTATCTGGCACTGTGGGGACATATCTGTATCTGGCACTGTGGGGACATATCTGTATCTGGCAATGTGGGGACATATCTGTATCTGGCACTGTGGGGACATATCTGTATCTGGCACTGTGGGGACATGTGTGTACCTGGCACTATTTTGGCATATCTGACACTGTGGTGGCATATCTGTATCTGGCACTGTGGGGACATATCTGTATCTGGCACTGAGGTGGCATATCTGTATCTGACACTGTGGGGACATATCTGTATCTGGCACTGTGGGGACATATCTGTATCTGGCACTGAGGTGGCATATCTGTATCTGGCACTGTGGGGACATATCTGTATCTGGCACTGTGGGGACATATCTGTATCTGGCACTGTGGGGACATATCTGTATCTGGCACTGAGGTGGCATTACTGTATCTGGGACTGTGGTGGCATATCTGTATCTGGCACTGTGGGGACATATCTGTATCTTGCACTGTGGGGACATATCTGTATCTGGCACTGTGGGGACATATCTGTATCTGGCACTGTGGGGACATATCTGTATCTGGCACTGAGGTGGCATATCTGTATCTGGCACTGTGGGGACATATCTGTATCTGGCACTGTGGGGACATGTGTGTACCTGGCACTGTGGAGGCATATCTGTATCTGGCACTGTGGGGACATATCTATATCTGGCACTGTGGGGGCATATCTGTATCTGGCACTGTGGGGACATATCTGTATCTGGCACTGTGGGGACATATCTGTATCTGGCACTGTGGGGACATATCTGTATCTGGCACTGTGGGGATATATCTGTATCTGGCACTGTGGGGACATATCTGTATCTGGCACTGTGGGAACATATCTGTATCTGGCACTGGGGGCATATGTGTATCTGGCAGTGTGGCGGCATATGTGTATCTGGCGGTGCACTACTGGCGGCATATGTGTATCTGGCACTGTGGCGGCATATGTGTATCTGGCGGTGCACTACTGGCAGCATATGTGTATCTGGCACTGTGGCGACATATGTGTATCTGGCGGTGCACTACTGGCGGCATATGTGTATCTGGCACTGTGGCGGCATATGTGTATCTGGCGGTGCACTACTGGAGGCATATGTGTATCTGGCACTGTGGTGGCATATCTGTATCTGGCACTGTGGGGACATATCTGTATCTGGCACTGTGGGGACATATCTGTATCTGGCACTGAGGTGGCATTACTGTATCTGGCACTGTGGTGGCATATCTGTATCTGGCACTGTGGGGACATATCTGTATCTGGCACTGTGGCGGCATATCTGTATCTGGCACTGTGGGGACATATCTGTATCTGGCACTGTGGGGACATATCTGTATCTGGCATTGTGGGGACATATCTGTATCTGGCACTGTGGAGACATATCTGTATCTGGCACTGTGGGGACATATCTGTATCTGGCACTGTGGGGACATATCTGTATCTGGCACTGTGGGGGCATATGTGTATCTGGCACTGTGGCGGCATATGTGTATCTGGCGGTGCACTACTGGCGGCATATGTGTATCTGGCACTGTGGGGACATGTGTGTACCTGGCACTATTTGGGCATATCTGACACTGTGGTGGCATATCTGTATCTGGCACTGTGGGGACATATCTGTATCTGGCACTGTGGGGACATATCTGTATCTGGCACTGTGGGGACATATCTGTATCTGGCACTGAGGTGGCATATCTGTATCTGGCACTGTGGGGACATATCTGTATCTGGCACTGTGGGGACATATCTGTATCTGGCACTGTGGGGACATATCTATATCTGGCACTGTGGAGGCATATCTGTATCTGGCACTGTGGGGACATATCTGTATCTGGCACTGTGGGGACATATCTGTATCTGGCACTGTGGAGACATATCTGTATCTGGCACTGTGGGGACATATCTGTATCTGGCACTGTGGGGACATATCTGTATCTGGCACTGTGGGGGCATATGTGTATCTGGCACTGTGGCGGCATATGTGTATCTGGCAGTGCACTACTGGCGGCATATGTGTATCTGGCACTGTGGGGACATGTGTGTACCTGGCACTATTTGGGCATATCTGACATTGTGGTGGTATATCTGTATCTGGCACTGTGGGGACATATCTGTATCTGGCACTGTGGGGACATATCTGTATCTGGCACTGTGGGGACATATCTATATCTGGCACTGTGGAGGCATATCTGTATCTGGCACTGTGGGGACATATCTGTATCTGGCACTGAGAAGGCATATCTGTATCTGGCACTGTGGGGACATATCTGTATCTGGCACTGTGGGGACATATCTGTATCTGGCACTGTGGGGACATATCTATATCTGGCACTGTGGAGGCATATCTGTATCTGGCACTGTGGGGACATATCTGTATCTGGCACCGTGGGGACATATCTGTATCTGGCACTGTGGAGACATATCTGTATCTGGCACTGTGGGGACATATCTGGTTCTGGCACTGTGGGGACATATCTGTATCTGGCACTGTGGGGGCATATGTGTATTTGGCACTGTGGGGACATATCTGTATCTGGCACTGTGGGGGCATATGTGTATCTGGCACTGTGGCAGCATATGTGTATCTGGCGGTGCACTACTGGCGGCATAAGTGTATCTGGCACTGTGGCGACATATGTGTATCTGGCGGTGCACTACTGGCGGCATATGTGTATCTGGCACTGTGGCGGCATCTGTGTATCTGGCACTGAGGTGGCATATCTGTATCTGGCACTGTGGGGACATATCTGTATCTGGCACTGTGGGGACATATCTGTATCTGGCACTGTGGGGATATATCTGTATCTGGCACTGTGGGGACATATCTGTATCTGGCACTGTGGGGACATATCTGTATCTGGCACTGTGGGGACATATCTGTATCTGGCACTGAGGTGGCATATCTGTATCTGGCACTGTGGGGACATATCTGTATCTGGCACTGTGGGGACATATCTGTATCTGGCACTGTGGGGACATATCTGTATCTGGCACTGAGGTGGCATATCTGTATCTGGCACTGTGGGGACATATCTGTATCTGGCACTGTGGGGACATATCTATATCTGGCACTGTGGGGACATATCTGGATCTGGCACTGTGGGGACATATCTGTATCTGGCACTGAGGTGGCATATCTGTATCTGGCACTGTGGGGACATATCTGTATCTGGCACTGTGGGGACATGTGTGTACCTGGCACTGTGGAGGCATATCTGTATCTGGCACTGTGGGGACATATCTATATCTGGCACTGTGGGGGCATATCTGTATCTGGCACTGTGGGGACATATCTGTATCTGGCACGGTGGGGACATATCTGTATCTGGCACTGTGGGGACATATCTGTATCTGGCACTGTGGGGACATGTGTGTACCTGGCACTGTGGAGACATATCTGTATCTGGCACTGTGGGGACATATCTGTATCTGGCACTGTGGGGACATATCTGTATCTGGCACTGTGGGGACATGTGTGTACCTGGCACTGTGGGGGCATATGTGTATCTGGCAGTGTAGCGGCATATGTGTATCTGGCGGTGCACTACTGGTGGCATATGTGTATCTGGCACTGTGGCGGCATATGTGTATCTGGCGGTGCACTACTGGCGGCATATGTGTATGTGGCACTGTGGCGACATATGTGTATCTGGCGGTGCACTACTGGCGGCATATGTGTATCTGGCACTGAGGTGGCATATCTGTATCTGGCACTGTGGGGACATATCTGTATATGGCACTGTGGGGACATATCTGTATCTGGCACTGTGGGGACATATCTGTATCTGGCACTGTGGGGACATATCTGTATCTGGCACTGAGGTGGCATTACTGTATCTGGCACTGTGGTGGCATATCTGTATCTGGCACTGTGGGGACATATATGTATCTGGCACTGTGGGGACATATCTGTATCTGGCACTGTGGGGACATATCTGTATCTGGCACTGTGGGGACATATCTGTATCTGGCACTGAGGTGGCATATCTGTATCTGGCACTGTGGGGACATATCTGTATCTGGCACTGTGGGGACATGTGTGTACCTGGCACTGTGGAGGCATATCTGTATCTGGCACTGTGGGGACATATCTATATCTGGCACTGTGGGGGCATATCTGTATCTGGCACTGTGGGGACATATCTGTATCTGGCACTGTGGGGACATATCTGTATCTAGCACTGTGGGGACATATCTGTATCTGGCACTGTGGGGACATATCTGTATCTGGCACTGTGGGGACATATCTGTATCTGGCACTGTGGGGATATATCTGTATCTGGCACTGTGGGGACATATCTGTATGTGGCACTGTGGGAACATATCTGTAGCTGGCACTGTGGGGGCATATGTGTATCTGGCAGTGTGGCGGCACATGTGTATCTGGCGGTGCACTACTGGCGGCATATGTGTATCTGGCACTGTGGCGGCATATGTGTATCTGGCGGTGCACTACTGGCGGCATATGTGTATCTGGCACTGTGGCGGCATATGTGTATCTGGCGGTGCACTACTGGCGGCATATGTGTATCTGGCACTGTGGTGGCATATCTGTATCTGACACTGTGGGGACATATCTGTATCTGGCACTGTGGGGACATATCTGTATCTGGCACTGAGGTGGCATTACTGTATCTGGCACTGTGGTGGCATATCTGTATCTGGCACTGTGGGGACATATCTGTATCTGGCACTGTGGCGGCATATCTGTATCTGGCACTGTGGGGACATATCTGTATCTGACACTGTGGTGGCATATCTGTATCTGGCACTGTGGGGACATATCTGTATCTGGCACTGTGGGGACATATCTGTATCTGGCACTGTGGGGACATGTGTGTACCTGGCACTGTGGAGGCATATCTGTATCTGGCACTGTGGGGACATATCTGTATCTGGCACTGTGGGGACATATCTGTATCTGGCACTGAGGTGGCATATCTGTATCTGGCACTGTGGGGACATATCTGTATCTGGCACTGTGGGGACATGTGTGTACCTGGCACTGTGGAGGCATATCTGTATCTGGCACTGTGGGGACATATCTGTATCTGGCACTGTGGGGACATATCTGTATCTGGCACTGTGGGGACATGTGTGTACCTGGCACTGTGGGGGCATATCTGTATCTGGCACTGTGGGGACATGTGTGTACCTGGCACTGTGGGGGCATATCTGTATCTGGCACTGTGAGGACATGTGTGTACCTGGCACTGTGGGGGCATATCTGTATCTGGCACTGTGGGGACATGTGTGTACCTGGCACTATTTGGGCATATCTGACACTGTGGTGGCATATCTGTATCTGGCACTGAGGTGGCATATCTGTATCTGGCACTGTGGGGGCATATCTGTATCTGGCACTGTGGGGACATATCTATATCTGGCACTGTGGGGACATATCTGTATCTGGCACTGTGGGGACATATCTGTATCTGGCACTGTGGGGACATATCTGTATCTGGCACTGAGGTGGCATATCTGTATCTGGCACTGTGGGGACATATCTGTATCTGGCACTGTGGGGACATTTCTGTATCTGGCACTGTGGGGACATATCTGTATCTGGCACTGTGGGGACATATCTGTATCTGGCACTGTGGGGACATATCTGTATCTGGCACTGTGGGGACATATCTGTATCTGGCACTGTGGGGGCATATGTGTATCTGGCAGTGTGGCGGCATATGTGTATCTGGCGGTGCACTACTGGCGGCATATGTGTATCTGGCACTGTGGCGGCATATGTGTATCTGGCGGTGCACTACTGGCGGCATATGTGTATCTGGCACTGTGGCGACATATGTGTATCTGGCGGTGCACTACTGGCGGCATATGTGTATCTGGCACTGAGGTGGCATATCTGTATCTGGCACTGTGGGGACATATCTGTATCTGGCACTGTGGGGACATATCTGTATCTGGCACTGTGGGGACATATCTGTATCTGGCACTGTGGGGACATATCTGTATCTGGCACTGTGGTGGCATATCTGTATCTGGCACTGTGGGAACATATATGTATCTGGCACTGTGGGGACATATCTGTATCTGGCACTGTGGGGACATATCTGTATCTGGCACTGTGGGGACATATCTGTATCTGGCACTGAGGTGGCATATCTGTATCTGGCACTGTGGGGACATATCTGTATCTGGCACTGTGGGGACATGTGTGTACCTGGCACTGTGGAGGCATATCTGTATCTGGCACTGTGGGGACATATCTATATCTGGCACTGTGGGGGCATATCTGTATCTGGCACTGTGGGGACATATCTGTATCTGGCACTGTGGGGACATATCTGTATCTAGCACTGTGGGGACATATCTGTATCTGGCACTGTGGGGACATATCTTTATCTGGCATTGTGGGGACATATCTGTATCTGGCACTGTGGGGATATATCTGTATCTGGCACTGTGGGGACATATCTGTATCTGGCACTGTGGGGATATATCTGTATCTGGCACTGTGGGGACATATCTGTATCTGGCACTGTGGGAACATATCTGTATCTGGCACTGTGGGGGCATATGTGTATCTGGCAGTGTGGCGGCACATGTGTATCTGGCGGTGCACTACTGGCGGCATATGTGTATCTGGCACTGTGGCGGCATATGTGTATCTGGCGGTGCACTACTGGCGGCATATGTGTATCTGGCACTGTGGCGGCATATGTGTATCTGGCGGTGCACTACTGGCGGCATATGTGTATCTGGCACTGTGATGGCATATCTGTATCTGACACTGTGGGGACATATCTGTATCTGGCACTGTGGGGACATATCTGTATCTGGCACTGAGGTGGCATTACTGTATCTGGCACTGTGGTGGCATATCTGTATCTGGCACTGTGGGGACATATCTGTATCTGGCACTGTGGCGGCATATCTGTATCTGGCACTGTGGGGACATATCTGTATCTGACACTGTGGTGGCATATCTGTATCTGGCACTGTGGGGACATATCTGTATCTGGCACTGTGGCGGCATATCTGTATCTGGCACTGTGGGGACATATCTGTATCTGGCACTGTGGGGACATATCTGTATCTGGCACTGTGGGGACATGTGTGTACCTGGCACTGTGGAGGCATATCTGTATCTGGCACTGTGGGGACATATATGTATCTGGCACTGTGGGGACATATCTGTATCTGGCACTGAGGTGGCATATCTGTATCTGGCACTGTGGGGACATATCTGTATCTGGCACTGTGGGGACATGTGTGTACCTGGCACTGTGGAGACATATCTGTATCTGGCACTGTGGGGACATATCTGTATCTGGCACTGTGGGGACATATCTGTATCTGGCACTGTGGGGACATGTGTGTACCTGGCACTGTGGGGGCATATCTGTATCTGGCACTGTGGGGACATGTGTGTACCTGGCACTGTGGGGGCATATCTGTATCTGGCACTGTGAGGACATGTGTGTACCTGGCACTGTGGGGGCATATCTGTATCTGGCACTGTGGGGACATGTGTGTACCTGGCACTATTTGGGCATATCTGACACTGTGGTGGCATATCTGTATCTGGCACTGAGGTGGCATATCTGTATCTGGCACTGTGGGGGCATATCTGTATCTGGCACTGTGGGGACATATCTATATCTGGCACTGTGGGGACATATCTGTATCTGGCACTGTGGGGACATATCTGTATCTGGCACTGTGGTGGCATATCTGTATCTGACACTGTGGGGACATATCTGTATCTGGCACTGTGGGGACATATCTGTATCTGGCACTGAGGTGGCATTACTGTATCTGGCACTGTGGGGACATATCTGTATCTGGCACTGAGGTGGCATATCTGTATCTGGCACTGTGGGGACATATCTGTATCTGGCACTGTGGGGATATATCTGTATCTGGCACTGTGGGGACATATCTGTATCTGGCACTGTGGGGACATATCTGTATCTGGCACTGTGGGGATATATCTGTATCTGGCACTGTGGGGACATATCTGTATCTGGCACTGTGGGGACATATCTGTGTCACACCCCGCGGGCAGCGGCGGCCGCGCTTACTGCTGCGGGTGTCCTGGACGGCCTGGCGTCTCTCCCCTCCGGCGGCCTCGGGGGTCCGGCGTCGGGTCGGCGGGTCTCTCTGGCGGCTCCCGGAGCGAGGGCGCCGCCATGCTGCTTTAGATTAGGTAGGCGTCATCTGCCCGCTCCGCCAATCAGACCAAGGCGGGAGGTTCAAAGCCAGACGCCGAGCAGGGAGCCGGCGCCTGTGTATCATCGTTCTGCTTGTCAGAAGCAGTGATTTCCAGAGCTCCCTTGTTCCTATTTTCCGCTGTGTCTCCAGTGTCTCCAGTGTTTCCAGTGTCTCCAGTGTCTCCAGTGTCCCAGTGTCTCCAGTGTCCCAGTGTCTCCAGTGTCTCCAGTGTCTCCACGCACTTCCGTGCCTCCAAGCGCCCGAGCGCCATCACGCACCTCCGTGCCTCCAAGCGCCCGAGCGCCATCACGCACCTCCGTGCCTCCAAGCGCCCGAGCGCCATCACGCACCTCCGTGCCTCCAAGCGCCCGAGCGCCATCACGCACTTCCGTGCCTCCAAGCACCCGAGCGCCATCACGCACCTCCATGCCTCCAAGCGCCCGAGCGCCATCACGCACCTCCGTGCCTCCAAGCGCCCGAGCGCCATCACGCACCTCCGTGCCTCCAAGCGCCCGAGCGCCATCACGCACCTCCGTGCCTCCAAGCGCCCGAGCGCCATCACGCACTTCCGTGCCTCCAAGCGCCCGAGCGCTATCACGCACCTCCGTGCCACCAAGGCGCCTGAGCGCCATCAGCACCTCATTACCTCGGCACCTTAGTGCCTTTGTTCCTCAGCACTCCGGTGCCTCAGCACCATAGAACCTCAGCACCTCGGAGCCTCTGCACCTTAGTATCACAGAACTCCAACACCTCAGTACCTCGGTGTCTCAACACCTCAGTGCCTTCAGCACCTCAATAATACCAGCATCTCTGTACCTCAGCACTCAGCACTTTCACTAGTCTTGTTTTTCAGGAGACCTTCATCATTCCTCCGTGCTTCCTGCTTACCGTCTTCATCCTGTATGAAGAAGACCTACATCCGGCCATCTCTATTGCGACCCAGTAGCGGTTCCTCTTCCCTGTCACCGGAAGAAGCCCCGAGTCCACAACACCCTTCGACCAGGTCAGTGATAGTATACACAGGCGCCACATGGACCCGGGGAATCGGAACCCAGAAGCAAGTGCCATCCAAGATCTGGTTTCCCGTGTACAGAGTCAGGAAGCGGCGCAAAATCAGGTGATGCGGTATCTCCAAGAGCTATCCGGCAGGTTGGATCAAATTCAGGTTTCCCTGGCTTCAGTAGTTCCAGTTCCAGCTCCAGTACCCACTCCGGCAGTCGTTCCTGTTAATGCTCACGCAGTGTCCGGTACCAGGTCACGCCTTCAGCTTCCCACTCCCTCTCGCTACAACGGCAACCCGAAGAATTGCCGTGGTTTTCTTAACCAGTGCGAGGTGCAGTTTGAACTCCTCGCACACAATTTTCCCACGGATCGATCCAAAGTAGCATACATTATTTCCTTGCTTGAGGGTTCAGCGTTGGAATGGGTGTCTCCTTTATGGGAGCGATCTGATCCTTTGGTTTCCAACGACACTAATTTCATCTCATCTTTCCGCCGGATCTTTGATGAGCCTGGCAGAACGGCCGCTGCCTCTTCAGATCTTCTTAGAGTTCGACAAGGCTCTCGTTCAGTGGGTCAGTATGTGATTCATTTTCAGACCATAGCTTCCGAATTGCGCTGGGATAATGATGCCTTATGGGCCGCTTTCTGGAACGGGCTGTCCGACCGTCTTAAAGACGAATTGATTACAAGAGATTTGCCAGATTCCTTGGAACAGTTGATCTCGCTCTGTGTGAAAGTGGATCTCCGCATGCAGGAACGAGTTGGCGAACATTCTCGATCTGATCGGTGCAGATTCCGGGCTCCTCCGTCTAAACCATCGGTTACGACAGCTCCAGACGAACCCATGCAGATTAATCGGTCTCGACTGTCTCCAGAGGAGCGACAGCGTCGGCGTGAGAACAAACTTTGCCTCTACTGTGGAGCCGCGGATCACTTCCTCGAGTCTTGCAAAGCTCGCCCGGGAAACGGGCAATCCTAGCCTGTTCCGGGGAAGTCAAGCTGGGTGTGGTTTCTCAATCTTCTCCAGAAGTGGACTGTTTACTCTCAGTATCTTTGTCTACTAAAACAAAAGTCAATACCGTTATGGCTCTTTTGGATTCAGGTGCTGCGGGGAATTTTATTTCTCTTTCCTGCGCCCAGAGTTTGGGTTTGAAATTACAGTTGGTCGAACGACCTATTACTATTACAGCCATTAACGGGGTTCAAATTCCTAACGCCTTGATTACGAGTCAGTCTGAGTCAATTCAGCTACAAGTGGGAGCTTTACATCATGAACAACTGAAGTTTCTAGTTATTCAGGAAATGTCTCATGATCTCGTTTTGGGTTTTCCCTGGCTCAGGCTACACAACCCTCATGTCGACTGGGGGTCGACACAAATAATTTCTTGGAGTCCTTTCTGCCGATTGAATTGTCTTACTCCTGTCGTTCCACTCCGTGCGTCGGCCAAGTTGGACGTGGAGTTAGTTCCTGAGGCTTATCGAGAGTTTTTGGATGTCTTCTCGGAACAGGCGGCTGATAAATTACCTCCGCATAGGGCTTGGGACTGTCCCATTGAGCTCATTCCTGGGAAAATACCGCCTCGAGGTCGCACTTATCCTTTGTCGGTTCCAGAGACACAAGCTATGTCTGAGTACATTAAGTCGAATTTGCAGAAGGGCTTCATCCGTCCCTCCACTTCTCCAGCGGGAGCTGGCTTCTTCTTTGTAAAGAAAAAAGATGGAGGGCTGAGACCATGCATCGACTATCGTGGTTTAAATGAAGTCACCATTAAAAACAAGTATCCTCTGCCGCTCATCACAGAGCTTTTCGATAGAGTGCGTGGAGCTCGAGTATTTACTAAGCTTGACTTAAGAGGAGCATACAACTTGATACGTATTCGTCAAGGAGATGAGTGGAAGACGGCTTTCAATACGAGAGATGGGCATTATGAGTACCTGGTAATGCCATTTGGCCTCAGCAACGCCCCCGCTGTCTTTCAAGGATTCATTAATGAAGTCTTTCGGGATATGTTGTATCTGAATGTAGTAGTCTATTTGGATGACATTTTGATTTTTTCTAAGAATCTTTCTGAGCACCGACTACAAGTTAAGGAAGTACTCCTTCGGTTGCGCAAGAATCATCTTTATGGCAAGATCTCCAAGTGCACCTTTGAGGTTCCTTCTATTTCATTTTTGGGCTACATTATTTCTGGAACTGAATTGCGTATGGATCCGGAGAAACTTTCGGCCATCCGGGATTGGACTCAACCTCTTTCCTTAAAAGCAGTGCAACGATTTCTAGGATTCGCAAATTATTATCGGAAATTTATAAGAGGTTTCTCTACCATCGTGGCACCTATTACGGCTCTGACTAAAAAAGGGGCTGACCCAAGCAATTGGCCTTCTGAAGCAATAGCAGCGTTCAAACAGTTGAAGACCGCCTTTATATCTGCTCCCGTACTTCAGCAGCCAGATTTCCTAAAACCATTCTTTTTGGAGGTTGATGCTTCCACGGTAGGCATAGGTGCTGTACTCTCGCAATACGCCTCAGATGGGAAGTTGCATCCGTGTGGGTTTCATTCTCGCAAGTTCACCCCTGCTGAACTAAATTACACCATCGGAGACAAAGAGCTACTAGCAATTAAATCTGCGTTGGAAGAATGGAGGTATCTTCTGGAGGGTGCTAAACACTTAATTACAATTTTTACGGACCACAAGAATTTACTGTATCTAAAGACGGCCCAATGTTTGAACCCCCGTCAGGCGAGATGGGCGCTCTTCTTTACCAGATTTTCCTTTATCATCAAGTATCGGGCTGGAATTCTAAATACCAAGGCGGATGCCCTATCCCGTTCAGTGATGGCTTCCGATGAGGAGAATACTATGGGGAAGGCATTAATCCTCAGTCCCATCTCTATTTCTGCAGCTCCCACTAGGTTGGGCCCTCCTCCGGGAAGAATGTCGGTACCAGTTAAATTTCGACCGAGACTGTTGCAGTGGGCACACACTTCTAAGTTTTCTGGTCATCCGGGAATTCAGAAAATGTGGGAATTTCTGCGAAGATCATACTGGTGGGACACTATGAAAAAAGATGTTCAAGAGTATGTCAATTCGTGTCCTCAATGTGCTCAGCACAAAACTCCACGTCTGCCGCCTACGGGTTTGTTGCATCCTTTGTCCATTCCTAAAAGGCCTTGGACTCATATCTCGATGGACTTTGTTACTGAATTACCGCTCTCTAAGGGTCATAACACCATTTGGGTGATCATTGACCGATTCTCTAAGATGGCACATTTTATTCCGTTGACCGGATTACCCTCCGCTTCCAAGTTGGCCCTGTTATTTATCCAAGAGCATTTCCGCCTGCACGGGTTACCTCTGGAAATAGTCTCAGATCGGGGAGTACAGTTTACAGCGAGATTCTGGAGAGCCCTCTGTTCAACTCTACAAATTAAGCTCAAATTCTCTTCTGCTTACCATCCACAGACTAATGGGCAAACTGAACGCGTCAATCAGGATCTAGAGACTTTTCTCCGTATTTACCTTTCCCCTTCTCAAGATAACTGGGTGGAGTTGTTGCCGTGGGCTGAGTTTGCCCACAACCATTTTTATCATTCTTCCACTGGTGAGTCTCCATTCTTTATTAATTATGGATTTCATCCCCAAGTTCCGGAGTTGTCCTCCAGAAGAAGTTCCTGCTGCAGCCTCAACTCTTCGACATTTCACTCAAATTTGGAGCCGAGTTCATGCCAATCTTAAGAGGGTTTCCGGTCGCTATAAATTCTTTGCGGATAGGAAACGACGAGCAGCTCCTCAATATAAGGTTGGTGACAAGGTATGGCTCTCTACCCGCAATCTTCGTTTGAAAGTACCCACCATGAAATTTGCCCCAAGGTTCATTGGTCCTTTCTCAGTGCGGCAAGTCTTGAACCCGGTCGTTTGCAAATTGGAGTTGCCTTCCCACCTTCGAATTCCAAACTCCTTCCACGTCTCTCTCCTCCGCCCCCTCATTCTAAATCGGTTCCACTCAGCATCTCCTAGGCCAACTACTACTGTGTCTGAAGCTGGGACAGAATTTGAAATCAAAGCTATTCTTGACTCTCGTTATTTTCATAAGAAATTACAGTACTTGGTAGAATGGAAAGGTTATGGTCCTGAAGAGAGAAGTTGGATCAATGCTACTGAGGTAATGGCTCCCCGACTGGTTCGAATCTTCCATTCCAGACATCCAACTAAACCCGGAAAGTGTCCAGGGGCCACTCCTGGAGGAGGGGGTACTGTCACACCCCGCGGGCAGCGGCGGCCGCGCTTACCGCTGCGGGTGTCCTGGATGGCCTGGCGTCTCTCCCCTCCGGCGGCCTCGGGGGTCCGGCGTCGGGTCGGCGGGTCTCTCCGGCGGCTCCCGGAGCGAGGGCGCCGCCATGCTGCTTTAGATTAGGTAGGCGGAGCGGGGCTGACGTCATCTGCCCGCTCCGCCAATCAGACCAAGGCGGGAGGTTCAAAGCCAGACGCCGAGCAGGGAGCCGGCGCCTGTGTATCATCATTCTGCTTGTCAGAAGCAGTGATTTCCAGAGCTCCCTTGTTCCTATTTTCCGCTGTGTCTCCAGTGTCTCCAGTGTTTCCAGTGTCTCCAGTGTCCCAGTGTCTCCAGTGTCTCCAGTGTCCCAGTGTCTCCAGTGTCTCCAGTGTCCCAGTGTCTCCAGTGTCTCCAGTGTCTCCACGCACTTCCGTGCCTCCAAGCGCCCGAGCGCCATCATGCACCTCCGTGCCTCCAAGCGCCCGAGCGCCATCACGCACCTCCGTGCCTCCAAGCGCCCGAGCGCCATCACGCACCTCCGTGCCTCCAAGCGCCCGAGCGCCATCACGCACTTCCGTGCCTCCAAGCGCCCGAGCGCCATCACGCACCTCCGTGCCTCCAAGCGCCCGAGCTCCATCACGCACCTCCGTGCCTCCAAGCGCCCGAGCTCCATCACGCACCTCCGTGCCTCCAAGCGCCCGAGCGCCATCACGCACCTCCGTGCCTCCAAGCGCCCGAGCGCCATCACGCACCTCCGTGCCTCCAAGCGCCCGAGCGCCATCACGCACTTCCGTGCCTCCAAGCGCCCGAGCGTTATCACGCACCTCCGTGCCACCAAGGCGCCTGAGCGCCATCAGCACCTCATTACCTCGGCACCTTAGTGCCTCTGTTCCTCAGCACTCCGGTGCCTCAGCACCATAGAACCTCAGCACCTCGGAGCCTCTGCACCTTAGTATCACAGAACTCCAACACCTCAGTACCTCGGTGTCTCAACACCTCAGTGCCTTCAGCACCTCAATAATACCAGCATCTCTGTACCTCAGCACTCAGCACTTTCACTAGTCTTGTTTTTCAGGAGACCTTCATCATTCCTCCGTGCTTCCTGCTTACCGTCTTCATCCTGTATGAAGAAGACCTACATCCGGCCATCTCTATTGCGACCCAGTAGCGGTTCCTCTTCCCTGTCACCGGAAGAAGCCCCGAGTCCACAACACCCTTCGACCAGGTCAGTGATAATCTGTATCTGGCACTGTGGGGACATATCTGTATCTGGCACTGTGGGGACATATCTGTATCTGGCACTGTGGGGGCATATGTGTATCTGGCACTGTGGCGGCATATGTGTATCTGGCACTGTGGGGATATATCTGTATCTGGCACTGTGGGGACATATCTGTATCTGGCACTGTGGGGACATATCTGTATCTGGCATTGTGGGGGCATATGTGTATCTGGCACTGTGGCGGCATATGTGTATCTGGCGGTGCACTACTGGCGGCATATGTGTATCTGGCACTGTGGTGGCATATGTGTATCTGGCGGTGCACTACTGGCGGCATATGTGTATCTGGCACTGTGGCGGCATATGTGTATCTGGCAGTGTGGCGGCATATGTGTATCTGGCAGTGTGGCAGCATATGTGTATCTGGCAGTGTGGCGGCATATGTGTATCTGGCACTGTGGGGGCATATGTGTATCTGGCAATGTGGCGGCATATGTGTATCTGGCAGTGCACTACTGGGGGCATATGTGTATCTGGCACTGTGGCGGCATATGTGTATCTGGCAGTGTGGCAGCATATGTGTATCTGGCACTGTGGGGGCATATGTGTATCTGGCAGTGTGGCGGCATATGTGTATCTGGCAGTGCACTACTGGGGGCATATGTGTATCTGGCACTGTGGCGGCATATGTGTATCTGGCGGTGCACTACTGGCGGCATTTGTGTATCTGGCACTGTGGCGGCATATGTGTATCTGGCGGTGCACTACTGGCGGCATATGTGTATCTGGCACTGTGGCGGCATATGTGTATCTGGCACTGTGGCGGCATATGTGTATCTTGCAGTGTGGCGGCATATGTGTATCTGGCACTGTGGGGGCATATGTGTATCTGGCAGTGTGGTGGCATATGTGTATCTGGCAGTGCACTACTGGGGGCATATCTACTGGGGCATAAGTACTAGGGGCAGGCTAATTTTAAGTTGATAATTTTTGTATGGCCCCCGAAGGATTTTATAAATGTCTAAATGGCCCTTGGTAGAAAAAAAGTTCCCCACCCCTGGTCTAGAACAACATGAGCTTGCATTGTCCTAAGTATACCAGGAAAGTATGTCACATATCTGTTTGCAAGCTTAATAAATAACTTTCACATTGCAAAACCATTACAAGCAATCTGCAGTAAATGTATGTATCTATTTATTTATGTGTCCCTCCAATCACACAATCCCCAACCAAGCAGGAGGAAATTGGCCTCATTTGTCAAAGAAGGAAAGAGAGACTCTGTTGATATCTATTCATTATAGATATCAATTTTATATCTTTGTTTTAATATTTTCACCTTCGGTGCATGAAAATATATGTGACTTAACAAAGGACGATATTGGTGTTAAATATAAGGACATCTGAACCTAGATACTGACACCAGCAAACCTCAGATTCCTTCTTTGGTGAAATTTTATGATGTCATAATCTGTGCAAAATTTATTTTATATGAATCATTAATAAATGTTAAGTTTGAAATAATACTTCATGTGTACAAAGTGTGCCCCAACATAGAGTCTCTCTTCCCTTCTTCTTGGTCAAACATACCATTGACTCTGGAAGCACCACGAAAGATACTCCAGATACCCTATTTAGGGATCTTTTATGTACTCAAACACTGTTGGTTTTCTCAGAGCTACTGAAAAGTGTAACCTCTGAAGTCCTTAGGGGGACATTTACTAAGCAGTGATAAGAGCAAAGAAGTGAGCCAGTGGAGAAGTTGTCCCATCAACCAATCAGCTGTTCTGTATCATTTTATAGTTTGCAAATTATAGATGTTACTTCAGTGCTGATTGGTTGCCATGAGCACTTCTCCACCGGCTCACTTCTCCACTCTTATCACTGCTTAGTAAATGTCCCCCTTAGTCCAGTGCGAAACCAAACCCCGTTAAGCTCTTAATTGTCCTAAGTATACCAGGAAAGTATGTCACATATCTGTTTGCAAGCTGAGTAAATAATTTTCACATTGCAAAACCATTACAAGCAATCTAAGGGTGTGTACACACGGTGAGATATTTTCTATCGAGTTTGATTATATAGTCAAAATCGCAAGAAAAGTTAGTGCAGATCGCAAGGTGAAAGTCACCTTGCGATCCCGATTCGATCCCGATGCGTGGTCCCGCCAGGTCGGCATCGCAAGAAAAGATAGACTGTGCAGGCAAGTCAATCCTTGCTAGATCGGTATACTATCTACCGTATTTTTCGGACCATAAGACGCACCTGACCATAAGACGCACCTAGTTTTTAGAGTAGGAAAACTGGGAAAAAAATATTCTGACCTCTAAGAGATATTTCTGTGATTTCTCAGACTCAAGAATACAGTGCAGCCTTCTGTCAGAGCCAGCATACACAGACACACACACACATCAGAGCCAGCATACACACACACACACACACACTGACAGTACCAGTGGTTCCCTGCGTCTCCTGAGAAGGGAGGAGGTGGGGGGGAGCGGGGGAGTCACATGACGCCAGATCTGCTGCTGAGATGTGGCCGCTCTGCGCTCTGATGATGATGGCACAGCAGCAGCAGCAGCATCCAGGACCCGCCGCTACCCGACAGTACCAGTGGTTCCCTGCTCTCCTGAGGAGGGAGGAGGTATGGGGGAGCGGGGGAGTTACATGACGCCGGCTCTGCTGCTGAGTTGTGGCCGCTCTGCTGATGACGGCGCAGCAGTAGTATCCAGGACCCGCCGCTACCCGACAGCCTCCGCTACCCGCCGGCCGCCGCCACTACCCGCTACCCGCAAACGTCTTATTCGCTCCATAAGACGCACATACTTTCCCCCCCACATTTTTGGGGAGAAAAAGTGCGTCTTATGGTCCGAAAAATACGGTAGTTCATCTCACACGTCAATGACATCTCACATAAGCCAAAATCTCACATAAGCCAAAATCGTAAGCACACATAATCCGTATCTCAAGAAAAGTTAGTCAAAATCTGTGCTATCTGGGCTCCGGGGAGTTCAGGGGAAATCGTAAGTGAAAATCGGGCACAGCAAGGATCTCACCGTGTGTACCCCTAAATGTATTTATCTATTTATTTATGTGTCCCTCCCATCACACAATCCCCAACCAAGCAGGAGGAAATTGGCCTCATTTATTCCCTGAAATCATGGAGATATTTGTGTGGCAGGTTAAACCAGTTCAGTCTGTGTAATATAACACACCTCTCATTATTTCAGCATTCAATCCTTGTTCCACTGACTTTTCTTACTGCCTGCCTTCTTGTTTTATTGTTAGTAAATAGCTTGTCTGGTTGGATACAACTTTGCATTATACGGAGTAAGAAGATCTAATGTTGCATTTTATAGAGCAAGAATTAACATTGAAAATATGACAGCCACTGAGTCTAAAGAAATGTTACACATGGATTAAACTTTTCATTTTAAATTAGTTTCTTACATTAAAACGTATAATTTATCTGCCAGTATGTAGACACATTATGTGGGATTTATATAGGACATTTCTTCCATCCTTTGCACCTTTTTGGTGTGATATAATTTGCCAGATTCTGTTCCTGACTCTCAGCTCTCAAGTGCGTTAGAATACAAAGCATACACTAGTGTCCATGCTATCTACCTAGCTAGTGATTAAACAGTAGCAGCTGCAGTACAGCCCAGGTTTGAGCGCATTACGTCATTTGTATCATTCACATTGCAAGACCAGGAAAGTAGAATAAATTATTGCACTTTATTTAAAATCATACAAAATATGAGCAAAAAAATTAATTCTGAAAACATATTTTTTTCAACTTAAAATAGGTGTCAGAATTTATAGTTGTGTTTCATTTTATATTATATTTTAAAACAATCACATTAAGGTAAGTATAAACTGTGCGGAATATGTGTACGCCATATAAATAACTGGTAATAAATAATAATAAATAATATATCTTATGATGCTTGTTATTTAATAGTACAGTATGTAGCACTACAATGTAGAACAGTGTACCAGCATACACACTATATGATCCGCTGTACAGAGGTGCAATGTATGGCTAGATGCTGCATGTACCTACACTGTGACGGCCATGGAATCACATAATTGGGCGTGCAGCACATCCAATAGGAGGATTCAATGAACGACACCTGGGAACGATGGATTGGGGGTACACACTATCCATGGTGTACACTATATCGCTCTGATCCACGTCAGACAATATATTGGACGATAAAACATATATAGTGTGTAAACAGCTTTAGACTGCTGATGATACTGTGTCATATGCTACAGTAACTTAAATAGCTTAAATAGTAAAAACGCTTATAAAACAACAACTCTTCATTTTCCAATTTACAATGTAACAATATACACAGTGCGCACACAACGTTTTCACACATATATAAACATACAGTATTAACACACAGTAAAACATTTCTGAGTCCCGCCTGCGGGACTTGTAGTACAAGTTAATAGGTAGGTGACTAATGCAGCATTTATTTCCATGTTACTACAGCACATCTTCCTTCATGTTCTTAGCACGCTCAAACAGCTGCATAATCCTAGCAGCCGGCACACAGCCTTCCCGTAATATACTGATAGTCCCTGGAAAGGAATATATATGTTAGCAGATACCATAACGTAATTGAGTGATGATGTTCTAATCTAAGTTATTAGACAGTTAATTGAATGGCAAGCACTGTTAAGAATATGTGTTAGAAGACAAAAAATAATAAATGAACATGAGACATATAAACGCATAAAAACAATATGCTATGTTTGCAGCTCTTTTTTGGCTTATTTGTGGGGATGGATATGAATTTAGGCGATGTACAAGATACTTCTGGGGAGCGTTGGTGTCACAGCGTGAGCTGCGCTATCCGCTGACATTGACTAAATTCATATACATCCCTACAAATAAGCCAAAAAAGTGCTGCAAACATAGTATATTGGGGGTCATTGGGGGTCATTCCGAGTTGATCGCTAGCTGCTTTCGGTCGCAGCGCGGCGACCAGGCAAAATATCGGCAATTCTGCGCATGTGTATGGGCCACAGTGCGCACGTGCTAAGTACTTTCACACAAAACGATGCCGTTTTACACAAGGTCGAGCTGCGATTTTCAGTCGCACTGCTGATCGGTGAGTGATTGACAGGAAAGGGGAGTTTCTGGGTGTTAACTTGGCGTTTTCCGGGAGTGTGCCAAAAAACGCAGGCGTGTCAGGTGAAAATGCAGGCGTGCCTGGAGAAACGGGGGGAGTGGCTGGCTGAACGCAGGGCGTGTTTGTGACGTCAAAGCAGGAACCAAACTGTCTGCAGTGATCGCAAGGTAGGAGTAGGTTTGGAGCTACTCTGAAACCGCATGAAATTTTTTTTGAGCAGTTCTGCTAATCTTTCGTTCGCACTTCTGCTAAGCTAAGATACACTCCCAGAAGGCGGCGGCTTAGCGTTTGCACTGCTGCTAAAAGCAGCTAGCGAGCGATCAACTCGGAATGAGGGCCATTGTTTTTATGCTTTTATATGTCTCATTAATTTATTATTCTTTGTCTCCTAACACATATTGGGGCAGATGTATTAACCTGGAGAAGGCATAAGGAAGTGATAAACCAATGATATGTGCAAGGTGATAAAGGCACCAGCCAATCAGCTCCAAGATGTAAATTAACAGTTAGGATCTGATTGGCTGGTGCATTTATCACCTTGCACATATCACTGGTTTATCACTTCCTTATGCCTTCTCCAGGTTAATACATCTGCCCCATTATTCTTAACAGCGCTTGCCATTCGACTATCAAAATGTATTTTGCATACAAGCTGCTCACATTTATTAGCGCTAGATGTTACCCTGATTTCTAAGTTATTAGACAGACTGAGATTTGGAAGAGTATTTTGTTTCCATTTGGTAGATTTTATGCATTGAAATAATGAAAGTTGTTTGCCTGGTCTGTCTATTGTTATAATGCAGAAATATAACCTGTAACAGTGATAGATTTGCAGAGAGAGTTACAGATATTTGAAGTCTGTGTAAGATAAAAGTATTCACCTTCATCTATTTTGGTGCAGATTACTACAGTTGATCCCACAAGTTCATTGGAACATCCATCACACAGAATCGCATCCAGTTTGTGGCTCAGGCGTCTGTAAAAAATGACATTTATAGTGTAATCATTGCACTGTATTGAGCAATGACTGAAAGTGCATTAGACATGCTAGAATACAATGGCAGATTGTCTCTCTTATCTATACTTATAATAAAACTGTGAGGTTTGGTTCTGTGCATCGCAGACATATACTACTAGGTACTGTTTATGAACTATGGAGACAAAACAAAAATTCAGAATTTTTGTGTCTGTTCATGCCGGCATCACACAAAAACTACTGGAGGAATTTGGATCATGTTTTCACTATTGTATGGCTTAGTGACCTAGAAAGAAACTAATGTGACATCAGAGAGAGGAGCAATACAGGAAAAACCAGACACTTGGCGCTCGGTGCGTGCATTGTGAAGGCTCCTCAAGTTCAAAATGACTATATGTGTATACAGTAAGTACATATACATATATATATATATATATATATAATATATACATAAATTGCACACCCTGCAAAATCCTCAGGGCTGCAGGCGGAGATCTTGGGACCAGCTGCTTCTCCCATGGGCAGCTTTACGTGGCTTGCTCACAAGTTAGTAGCCCCAAGTATTTTTTTGTGTTAATCCCTAAAGGAAAACTGCAAATATTGTTTACAAAGAAATGTTGTGATCAGTGTATACAATACAAAACATAGATCATAATATTAGATGGCACTACTGTCACTGTAAACTTAGTTCCAATGAGTAATAACAGACATCCACATGAGCAACGTCACAGGCAAATGCTAGTCTCTAATGCAGGGATCCGGTCTCTAGGTCGACAATGTCTAGGTCGACCACTATTGGTTGACAGTAAGTAGGTCGACACGGTTTCTAGGTCAACAGGGACTCTAGGTTGACATGTACTAGGTCGACATGACAAAAGGTCGACATGGGTTTTTCACTCCCCCATCCCCCATTTTTTTTTACTTTTTCATACTTTACGATCCATGTGGACTACAATTGGAAACGGTAACCTGTGCCAAACGCAGCGGTAGTGGAGCGAGGCACCTTACCCAAAGCGAGGGGACACGGTGCATTAATTGGGGTTCCCAGTCACTGGGGGTCATTCCGAGTTGTTCGCTCGTTATTTTTTTCTCGCAACGGAGCGATTAGTCGCTAATGCGCATGCGCAATGTCCGCACTGCGACTGCGCCAAGTAAATTTGCTATGCAGTTAGGTATTTTACTCACGGCATTACGAGTTTTTTTCTTCGTTCTGGTGATCGTAATGTGATTGACAGGAAGTGGGTGTTTCTGGGCGGAAACTGGCCGTTTTATGGGTGTGTGTAAAAAAACGCTACCGTTTCTGGGAAAAACGCGGGAGTGGCTGGAGAAACGGAGGAGTGTCTGGGCGAACGCTGGGTGTGTTTGTGACGTCAAACCAGGAACGAAACTGACTGAACTGATCGCAGATGCCGAGTAAGTCTGGAGCTACTCAGAAACTGCTAAGAAGTGTCTATTCGCAATTCTGCTAATCTTTCGTTCGCAATTTTGATAAGCTAAGATTCACTCCCAGTAGGCGGCGGCTTAGCGTGTGCAAAGCTGCTAAAAGCAGCTTGCGAGCGAACAACTCGGAATGACCCCCACTCTACGAAGAAAACAACACCAATAAAAGTAAAGAACTCATGTTGATCTTTTTTCATGTCGACCTAGTACATGTCAACCTAGAGTCCCTGTCGACCTAGAAACCATGTCGACCTACTTACTGTTGACGAATAGTGGGCGACCTAGACACTGTCGACCAAAGTATAGTTTATCTAACGTACCACACCCCAGGTTCTACCAAAATGTATCATTTAAAGGGTTACTAAATATTCCTGTGTTTAATTGTGTTCAGGAGAGTTTCTCTCATCCATTAGCAGATTTCAATTCCAACCAGCCAGATCTGACAGGTAAATCTTTAGGTGTATGACCAGCTTAAGATGATGACAGGTAGTAAGTAAAAACTGTGTCATTAAAGGAAACTAAACATTACAATATGTGAGAAAATGTAACAGGAGGCTATTATTAGAAAGAGCTGGTCTGGAAAGTGCAGGTAGTTGCCAAGTTGAGTAATGAGTTTTTTCAATTATTATTATTATTACTAGGAAACATATGTGTCATTTTGCTATAAAAGGCTTGCTCAGTTGGAAACAATGTACATCACTTACGTTATCACATGGTCATGGTGAGTACTATCGCTTTCTCCACTTGGATTGGCTGAGGTGATTGCTAAAGGCCCTGTCATGTCAGTAAGATGGGCTGTGACAGAGTGATCAGGAACTCTGATCATTATGGAGTCTTGGGTTCCAACATAATCATAGGCAGGCCCCACACCTAGAACACACAGAAAATCTGGTAACGGCGCTGTTAAGGTTCTACCATTCACCTAGTATAAAGCACAGACGTCATGTGTAAGGATTGTTCCATTCCAGTTACTGGCTACATTAGCAAAACTTCTACCATCAACCCCATCTCAGTACTAATGTGAGATATCACTGTTCTATTACTGAGAATGTGTATTCTGTCTCTGCTCTCTCAGGATGGGACAACCAGCATTTTAATGATTTGTAACTAAATGCAAAACATCGGATTCATTTATTAATGTAAATAGGGAAAAATGAGGCTTAATAGGATAAATGCATAGGTAATGGGACGGAGGGAAGGACGGAGATACACAATGGACAATGGTCTTTTTTCAACCTTAACAACTATGTAACTATGTAACTATGTAACACAGACATATCTGGAAAAGAGATGGAACTATAATAAGAGAAGAGATGGGACTATAATAAGTGATGCAGAGTTTTGGTACTAGACTATGAGGTCACTGGTCCATACCCATGATCTTAATTCTTTCATCTGTAAATAAGAGGTCTATTTACTAAGCCTTGGAGAGAGGAAGTGGACGGAGATAAAGTACCAACCTACCAGTGTTTGAAAAAAATGGCAGTTAGGAGCTGGTTGGCTGCTACTTTATCTCTGTCGACTTTATTTCTGTCCAAAGCTTAGTAAATAGATAAATAAGTTTCTATGTGTGACTATACTGTCCTCAGGGGTGTCAGAACGTTTTTTTTGGTTTGGGGGGCCAAGATAAAATCTCAGTTTGGCGCCCCTAGCTCCTGGCCACCTTAGGCACCTTTTGTCTCTTGCTTCTGTATGGAACTCTATGGAGTAGCTGGGAGTTGCCCCTTGTACACATTACGCCTGGTAGAGCCCATTATACACATTACGCCTGGTAGAGACCATTATACAGATTACACCTGGTAGAGCCCATTACACATGTTACACATTACGCCTGGTAAAGCCCATTACACATGTTACACATTATGCTTGGTAGAGCCCATTACACATGTTACACAATACGTCTGGTAGAGCACATTACACGTTACACATTACGCCTAGTAGAGTCCACTATACACAATACGCCTGGTAGAGCCCACTATACACAATACGCCTGGTAGAGCCCATTACACGTTACACATTATGCCGGGTAGAGCCCATTATGCACATCTGCTAGGTAGAGCGCCTCCTCCTTAGTGCTACTCTCCCTATTCCTTCCCCACAGCCAGCAGCTATGCTGCTGTTACCTCTGCTGTTACGCGCAGCACGTCTCCGCAGAGCGCAGACACTGTAGGCTTACGAGGTGGGGGGTGGAGCACATGGGGAAGCAGTGTCAGATTAAGGCCATGGGGTCCCGGGGCACTTCAGACAGTAAGGCCCCTAACAAAGAGCAGGCAGATTATATATATATATATATATATATATATATATATATGTACATACACATACACACATACAGACAGTGGTGGTCATTCCGAGTTGATCGCTAGCTGCATTTGTTTGCAGCGCAGCGATCAGGCTTAAAAACGGTAGTTCTGTGCATGCGTATGTGCGTTCGTTGTGCCCATCGCGTATGGGCACAACGTACAATGCAGTTTTGCACAGGGTCTAGCGATGCATTTCAGTCGCACTGGTTGCCGCAGAGTGATTGACATGAATTGGGTGTTTCTGGGTGGCAACTGACCGTTTTCAGGGAGTGTGCAGAAAAGGCGTGCCAGGAAAATCCCAGGCGTGGCTGGGCGAACGCTGGGCGGGTTTGTGACGTCAAATCCGGAACTGAATAGTCTGAAGTGATCGCAAGCGCTAAGTAGGTTTTGAGCTACTCTGAAACGACACAAAAATATTTTGTAGCCGCCATGCGATACAACCGTTCGCACTTCTACTAAGCTAAAATACACTCCCAGTGGGAGGCGGCATAGCGTTTACACGGTTGCTAAAAACTGCTAGCGAGCGATCAACTCAGAATGACCCCCAGTATGCCTTCAGGATCCCGGCAGCTGTAATATCGACACCGGAGTCCCGCCATCCGCAAGAATACAGACACTGGATTCCCAAAGAGATCAGGATCCAGACGACGATACAGTATCCCGACAGCCAGGATCCGGAAGGTAAATATGAACTTCTGGGTTAGGTTTAGCGTGCGGGAGCGGGTATTAAGTTCAGGCACACGCCAGAGGGGTTAGGGTTAGGCTGCAGGGTAGGGAAGGTTAGGGCTAGCCTGTAGAGAAGGGGGTTTAGGGTTAGGCACTATGGGGGGAGGTTTGGGTTTAGGCTGCGGGAAGGGGGGGTTAGGTTTAGGCACCATCGGGGAGAGGTTAGGGTTAGCCACCAATAGGGGAGGTTAGGGTTAGGCTGCGGACAGCAAGGGTTAGGGGGTATGGGAGGGTGGTTAGGGTGCCCTGTGCAACCGTCTGCATTGCCGCGATCGGGATGCCGGCATCGGTATACTGATCATCGTCATCCCGACAGCTGGCTTTTCATACTGAACCCATATTATATGTATTTATCTCTCTCTCTCTCTCTCTATATATATATATATATATATATATATATACACACACACACACACATATATATGTAAATAATACTGTCAGCCTTACTTTTACTTTTTATTGTTCTTTTTATGGCTCTCCAAGCAGCACACGCACCCAAACACCGCTGTATCCTGGCTCCAGAATCCACACGCTGCCTTCCCTGCAGCCTGCCCGCTCAGCCAATAACTGAGCGGCAGGCTGCTTCATTCATACATTATTGGACAGCTGAGCCGTCGCTCAGCTGTCCCGTCTGTGGCTGTGCTCTCTGCTGCCTGCGGCTAGCCGGCCACTGCTGCAGTGGGGACGGGAGCGCAAACCACCCGCCCGCCCGCTCCTTAATCTGGCAGTGTGGGGAAGGCAGCTTCAGCGCTGCCTGCCGTGTAAAGTTATAGTACAGCAGCGCTGAAGCTGGCCACTGTGTTGGCACCTCTCTCGTGTTTTGGGGGGAGCGAGCTGCCCCCTCCCCCCCCCCCATTCCGACGCCCCTGATTGTTTTGTATGTGGGGCAATTGATAATTTTTCTGCGTGTATTACAAGAATCTGGGAAATTCTGCAAGTTAAAATAAATGATTTGCCAATCCCTATAATTTTTTGGTCAGGATTGGCAAATCGGTTAAACCAACATGTTGGAATTCACCATTTACCTAACCCAATGATTGGGGGATTAGGGAATTGTGTCAATCTGTTGCTAATGAATAGGCCCCTAACCCCAGGCATGATTTCATTCCTGTTCTAGACGGGTGTGGTATGGAATGCCGGTGGCCGGGCTCCCGGCGACCAGCATACCGGCGCCGGAAGCCCGACCACCAGCATACCGACAGCATGGTGAGCGCAAATGAGCCCCTTGCGGGCTCACTGCGCTCGCCACGCTGCGGGCACGGTGGCGCATGCTATTTATTCTCCCTCCATGGGGGTCGTGGACCCCCAAGAGGGAGATAAAGTGTCGGTATGCCGGCTGTCGGGATTCCGGCGCCGGTATACTGTGCGCCGGGATCCCGACAGTCGGCAACCTGAAGACCACCCGTACTTAAAATTACCACCTGTTTTGGGAAGCTATTAGACCTCTCTCTACTACTTTAAAGTACTCTGAACCCTACTACCCTCCAGATTTAGTGTATGATAATTGTTCTAATACTTTCCTCCATCTGTAGAAAACATCCTTATGTAGCTTCTCAAATTCTTGATACATCTTTACACTTCAAATATGTGTAAATACAAATGCGATTATTTCAGATTGGATGTAATTCTTACCATCTCATCTTATTCTTGAAATGTAAGATAATCAGGGGTCCCGATGTGGGGGCACAGAAAGATCCCTGGCACTGCCAAGAGGCATTCACCATGCCACTTTCAGTGTAAGCAGAGGGAGCCTTATGTTCCCAATTGGGCATTATCATGACCCTGAATGCTTGGTCTCACTCATATAGTACAGGATTCTGACTTTTCTCATGACAGACCTGAAAATAATACTCGTTGCAATATACTAACGAAAGTACATTAGAAACATGATCAGTGATGATATAATGCTGAAATCCCAGGGTCATGATGCCCTCCTGTTGTGTACCATGTGGTTATTAGAGGCACCTACCTGCAGCAATGTGTCCCACTCCCTGGACATTATATTGGATTATACTAGTATGCTTTCTATGCATATGTAGCAGTATAGCAGTGTACTACATACATGACTTACCTAATCTTTTTAGCCATTCCCCCTTCTTCACAATGCAGCTTATCCCTCCGGGATAGACGGAGTCCATGAACCGCCACAAGAGAGGACTGAATGGAGGATTTAACACCCGCAGCTGCTCCAAGTTAGAAATACAGATACAGATGGGTTTCTCTGAAGGACGTTCCTGCAGCACAAGGGTAGACATAATAACATTTCTACTAACTTCTAGTACAAATCAATACAGATTAACGGGATGCAGTCAATTTACCTACAATCAAAATCTCAACAGTCAAAATACTGACAACCATTGACCGATGGTCAAAATCCCGACAAGGTCAAAATACCGACATTCAAAATGTCAACATGTCAAAAATAAATATTTTTTTTGATTGAAACTGACTTGTTCATACTTTACCATCCCAGTGGACCTGGAGGGGCAATATATTAGTGTGCAGAGTGCAGTGAGGCACCGTGCTCGAAGCACACTTATATGGTGTCGATGCCGACATACACACAAAAATAATGACCCGCTTGTGCCGATGACCCGTCGACATTTTAAATGTCAGTATTTGACCTTGTCTGTATTTTAAACGTTGGTATTTTGACACTGTCGGGATTTTGACCGTCGGGAATTTTGATTGTAGGTATTTCATACTAAACCCCAGATTAACAACTGTAACATAATGGCATTTCATCTAATTTTCCTTAATACAGTATGTTCCATTTATTTTCTACAATAAAAAAGCTGACCTAAATCTTAGCGTTTATCTGTTATATTCCTTGCTGTCCCATGCTGACAGTGTGTAGGTAATCTCTCTGCCTACAGAACTGTACACTGGCAGGTAAAATGTACTTTACAGTTATTACACATATTATGGGAATTACTGTAAAATTGCAAAGTGTAGGAAGAATGCTTTGTATCAGAGGTATAGCCTGAATATACTGGGTCATGTGGAACATGGACACCTGTCACAGCTCTGATTACCATGGGGACATTTTCCAATTCCTGGGTGACCCACATATATATAGCATAGTCTCACCTTTATAGTATAAATCCTACTGATGGCTTCGGGGTGTTTGCAGGAAGCAGCCAGCGCATAGACTGTGTCTGTGGGAATTCCACACACACCTCCACTCTCCAGTATTGTTGCTATCGTTCTCAATCCGCTTGTACGACGAGACTCAGGAAGGAGACATGAGCTGGGTACTTCTTCCTCCTCTAGCTCCACTTTCTGTGGTTAAAGTGATCACAAATTACACTTATGATGATAATGTCTGATCAGATAAAAGTGAGCAGTCTGTATATGTGTACTGTTTCTTATATACACTCAGGGTCGGACGGGCCCACAGGGGTATGGGTAAACCACCGTTGGGCCCCACTGCCTGGGGCCCCACTCAGAGGTGGATTATCCATAGGTTCTACAGGAAAGATTCCAGTTGGGCCGGCGCACCCGTGGGGCCTGTTTTGTTTGAGGACACGTGGTCCTATTTATAGACATAATGAATAAGATGCCAAACAATTTGCATATATGAAAATGACTTTGCCACTTAGCCTGTGATTGCAGATGATCTAGTGTATGCTCTGTCTGCCTGCTTGGCTGACATATAAGATTGAGTGAATAGTGATTGGGATACGGTTGGTGTAATAAGCAAGAAAATATATCTTTCTAAAGAATTATATAGTTTCCTAAATTCTAAAGGTGTGTCATATAATGTGCTTATAACATTTAATTTTATTTCTTTTTAACTTCCCCCTTGATGCTGGACATGCCCACTATCTGGAAAGTCTTGGGGGGAGGGTGCTGCTGCCATGGCCCATGGCTAGACCTTACACCTCTGGTGCTGCCCATGTGGGGCCACTAGTACAAATTTTTCCAGGGCCGCTTTTTGTTCCCAATCCGCCCCTGGCCCCACTCAATCCTCTAGGGATCAGGTTCCAGACTGTGCACTTGTATTATACATGGTAGATATGTTGCATTACACTGCACAAGTCTATTGTGTATTTCAAGCCTCTGTGGAGGCTGGCCACACCCCCTCTGTAGGCTGGCCACACCCCTAAGTATGGGCCCCAATCACTGCATCCCCCCGGTGGGCCCTTCATGCCCCAGTCTGACACGGTATACACTGCATGTGACAAGTTAATTGACCGTGTTGTGACAACTGCACATTGAAAATATCTGTGGTGTAAGCCTAATTTACTGTACAGCACCAGCAGCTAATATGTGGCTCCTCCAGCTACTGTACGCTGACAAGGGTTGCTGGTACTTGTAGCTCCACAAAGCTGTAAAGTCATTATTATATAAGCATGGTTTGCCATATACAGTTGAAGATTTCGATCATTTATTTTAGATTTTAGACCATTTTTAGCTGTAAATAGCTGTATTAGTAATGGTATATATTTATTACTTTACCTTGAACACTGAAGGTCCCAGTGGGATTAGCTCTTTGTTGAACAAACAGTTTGTCAGCGATGCCAGTAACCCGTACAGACAAATAATGCTAAAGATGGACAGCACCGTTACTACAGGAGGGGAAATGAAGAGGTAAGGTCATTCATTTTGTATATTAACATCAAAGCATTTAAGGCTCCGTTATGAGTTTCACACACAGATAAATACCAGGGACAAGTCACATGGCAATGGAACCCTGATACCATGGAAACTAAACAAGTGCATCATACAGATGGGGTGGTTTTCAGTATGCCGGCTGTCGGGATCCCGCAAGGGGCTCATTTGCGCTCGCCACACTATCGGTATGCCGGCGGTCGGGCTCCCGGCGCCGGTATGATGGTCGCCGGGAGCCCGACCGCCGGCATACCATACTACACCCATACAGATGTGTCCTCATACATCTGGTCTCAATACAGCATGCAGCGCAACTGTCCCTAAATTCCAAATTATAAAGAGTTGTTTTTTTCTGGTCCCTGGAATTGTCCTTCTTTTTACAAAACTGACTGCCCAATACAATGTATCATATTCTGCATTCCAATGCGCTTTTCATTGTCTGCTGTTATTCTGTTGGTTTTGTAAATTAATGGCAACATACTGTATGAGATTATAACTGCAATCAATAAACATTTAATGATGGATATTGTAGTGTACTGCCCCCCCCCCCCTCCCCTTATAAACATTGTTCTGTTACAATACTTCAAATTGTCTCCCCAGGTCATGTTCCCCATATAGATATTTTCCCAAAGCATATCCCGCTATTTTGTTTTTTTCTAATGACGCCTCATGTTCCCAGAGACAGTTTCTGCTGCTTGACTGAGGCTGCAGAAGAGGCATCGGAAGATCTCATTCTTGTGAATATGCCTCCATAGGCTTGAAGCAGTTTACACCATCTGAAGAAATCTTGAAACAGTTCTGCTGAATCTTGTATGGTTGGGAGCTACCTGATTGCACCACACTCTGCATAATGTACTTACCTGCAACACCTGGAATTTATTTTCAAATGTTAACAATTATATTAGTACAAGGAAACACTCAACACTTACTTTCAAGCTGAAGAGGAAGTCTTTCCAATGTGAAGAGAAGGAAACTGACAACCACGGCCTCCATCATAAGGGTTAGAAGAATCAGGACTGTATTAGCATAAGAAGCTGGATAAAGGGGAAAATAAAACCTTCAGATTTGGCTATTATAGAGGCAGGCTCATATGATGGCCATTAGCATTGAAACACAAGTTGCTTGTCACAGAGAAGCTATTCATTTAATTCATATCATATTTGCCTTCTCTACTCGACTCTTGGGAGAGCAGGAAACAGTCTTGGAACCCACCTCCATCGCCTCCCTAATGTAGTAGTTGGGATATGGGTTTCATGACATGATATGCTGCAAAGACCCTTCCCCGACATCATGATCACAAGACAAACAGTATTATGACTGGAATCACAGAAATCATATTGCCAGCCCCCTTGCAGCCACTTGAACTCCCCTTCTGAGACATTTTTATTACCATTTGCTGTTCTTTCCAGTGCAAATGATTGTTTTACATTACAAGGTATTTTATACTAGGAAAACAGTGGCTGCAATGAGCTCCCATGGACTGGAAGTCTGCTATGTGAAAAAAATAATAATAAATCACCTCAATAATCCCAGCCTCACCTATATACAGTATATCATCCTGCTTACTCCTAAACATAGCCCCAATTTACTATTTCCTGCAGCTGCAAATTATTTTTAAATTGCACTTACCAATGGCAACTAAAAATATGTTGACTATTAAAAAAGCAATTGCACCGACTGTGAATCCTCCATCATTATTTGTAGCGATTCCTAGCAAAGAACCTAGGAAAAATAATATATATTAGGCTTTAGAAATCACAGAGAAAGATCATTGGAATTAGTCCTTGCAGTGTTCTCCATATTACACTAATAATAAATACTATATAGATTCCAGGAGACTTCTCTTTTAAATTTCTCCACAAAGTTACAATGAAATGTGAAAACTACGATGGTATTTAGATATTATTTGATATTACTGATTAATCCTTCACAGAAAGTTGATAAACTGGCTGGCAATTAGGGATGAGGAAAACTTTATAGATGATACTTAAAGGAATTGATTTAGTGTATAGAATTGAAGTATATAAATCTTATAGCATGTATTCATTATGCCATGGGCTGTTTATATGTAGAAGAGTTGATTACATTGCGTTTACTTATAGATTTCTTACCTGCAAAACGCAGCCATACCCATGTCGCCCAGATAGCAGCATAACAAAATGGCAGAACTGATCCAAATCTTCGACCTCCTTGGACATCAATTCTACAGACATACAGCTGCATAATAGCACCAGGTATAAGTACCCAAGGAATAGACAAATGTGCTTGGATTGTATGGTCCAATGAACTCTGGATGGCCGCCAGTGCTGCTAATCCATTGCAGATGTAGAACAGGGGATCTGAGGAGCGGGAGCGGAGATTTTCCTTCATGTCCAATTCCTGCTCAGACTTTTGCAGGTTTCGTCTGCACCAAAACAAGGCATCCTGAAACTTGGCACTTGATATCACTATGTTCCCAATGGGTATTAGTACTTTCTCTGCAATTGAATTAACAAGACTGGCAAATGATGTGTAAAGGGAAACTACAGTAAATATGCTGCAAGTCACTCCAAAGAATATGTAAGCAGCTGCACTTGGTATCTGCTGGATTGTGGATATAGTCATGAGGGCAAATGCAGTATTGTGAGTCACTTCTAGAATGTCTTTATTTAATGATAAAAAGCAGAACACACATGCCGCAGCCAGAAAGAACCAGTCACCAACCATCAACTGTCTGCTATTGGAGACATTTCCAGGTGTGAGAACAACTGTAACGGTAAACTCTTCCCATGACTTCACCAGCCAGAAGGTACCATGGAAAGCAAATTTAGTAGCATGGTAAACATCATCCCGTAGATAACTGTAGTAGCTAGAACACAACTGAGAGATGACAATGATGCTGATCCATATGGAACCTACATAGAATGTCTTCATGTATCCAAAGCAGTAGAATGCCATAATGAAAGGAGAAATGGAGTCACACAGGTAACCTAGTGCCATTGGTTCAGCATACTTTGTATTTTTTTTCTTTTCTTCTCCGGTATTTTTTGAAGAGTTGCGATTGGCAGAACCCAGCAGCAGGACATTGAAAAGAGAATTACCAAAGCCTGGAAGAACATATTTCTGAGTGATGCCTTTCAGTAGAAGAGCTCCTGCACCATAAAGTCCACATAGCACTATTATTAACTCCAGTACACCAGAGACTACCAGGGCCCAGCGACCAAACAGCCCTATCGCCTCAAAGATCAGTGTTAGTGTAAGGGCCCCAAATACAAAAGGCATAATATAGTTGACCGTCGCTGAGCAGAAAGCCAGGATGAACGCAATGAAAATATAAGCTACCAACCCAGCCACTGCACCCTCATTAACTGGAATCTGAGGAAGGGTTGGCACAGCTGAGCTATTGTGAGAAACTGATTCTGAGCCCACAATGATACGAGTAGCCCCATAGCTGCTCCACAAGGCAGAGAAGGCCAGGAATGAGGTGCCACTTAAATGGTCATACTTTCGAAAGGACAGGAATCCCGCAATGAGCTGAGTTACACCTCCAATTAGGATCAAGTGAACACCTGCAAGGTTTAAATGAGAAAGGAAATGACATTTTAGATTATATATGAAATGCTTTCTGCTGTCTGAAGCCTTTCAGAGACTCCATAATCTAGAACGTGTTAGTCTCACAGAAATATTTCATGAATATTATTATTTAAAAACACGGATTTTACCTGTCTTTTTCAGTGCTGGTTTTAGAGGCAGAGAATCACTTAGAATATGATTATAGTGATAGTGTTAATCTGATAGTGATCTATATAGACAATGCCTGAAAAGTCTCTAAACGTGGATACTGAGTAGACAGGATCAGACTTTTCATGCCAATTTGAAATTTGATTGAAAATCCAGGACCTGGAGCTTCAAGATTGGGTGTTTGGCACGACTGAAGCCACAGTGAGGGAGATTTATCAAAGCTTGGAGACAGATACAGTGGAGAGAGATAAAGTATCAACCAGACAGCTCCTGTTATTTTTCAAACACAGCCTGTAAAAAAACATGTGCTAATTGGTTAGGACTTTATTTCTCTCCACTTTATCTCTTACCATGTTCTGATCATTCTCCTCCTGTGCATGAAAACACACCAGTATAGGGTGGGCTGTAGATTCAGGGGGCATAGTTTACTGGTCCCTCCATGTACAATAATACACAGTACTTAGAATAAATATGGTAATCATTCTTTTACAAAATGATATAGTAGCCTAGAAGAACTAAATCACTAAAGAAACAGACATATACGAGAGACAAGAAAATCTATATTAGGAGGATTCAGAAACAAAAAAGAATACACAAACACCTAGATTACATTTTAGTATTTCCATTTCATGTAAATCATCCAGCTGGAACCTTACCTGCGAGAATGTTTTCCACTCCTCCAGCAGTAATAGAGGTGTTAAACAGAGAGAAGTTTTGCATACAAACGAGGAAAGCACTAACGGCATTTGCAAGGAGCCCCAACGCAGCAGGTTCACTGTAAAATACTGCAGGAAATCCCTCCATGATAATATGCTCTATTGAAATGACTTGCTGAAAACTGATCTTCACCAATATATGTATTCATCCAAATATGTATTCCATTAAATGTCCTGGGAAAAAAGGTTTGATCCATCATTATTACCATAAGCCAGCATTATATATTAGCTGTTCTGTAGAAATGTGTTTATATGCATACAGTCAGGAAAAAATACTGTATCAGCAAATATGTTGTATTTTACAAATTCTTAGAAATTATTTCATAAGCATGGCCCTTTACATTCCTATTGCTGCTATCATTCAAGGGGCAAACATGTAGGAACTGAAGGTGATGCCTCCATCATTATGGGATCTCTGTACCAGTGAGCAGCAGCACATTTCTGTTATATCAGGGGTGCCAATAGGGGAGGGTACCAATTACCTGGGCCCAGGTCTGATGGGGGGACCCTGAGGGCCCCCCGCCCCCACCCCTTACCTGGCAGGAGCAGCTGCAGCTTTTCTCCTCAGCCCAGCACATGCTGCTGTCTGCTAGGCTGCAATGTGGCCAAGAATGCGCTTCAATATATATATATTTTTTTATGTATTTTTCGCTCCTCCTGTGAGTAGATCACACACCCTGAAAAGTACCTGGGCCCGGCCAGGCTCTCTACTGCCCTGGATATCACATGGCAATAGTTGTCAAAAAAGTTTGGAAACCACTGCCTTATGGTATTTTGAATCCTGGCGCCCTAGAGTATCATAAGTTTTTTCACGGCATCCGTATGCCAAAAGTTTGTTACGGAAAAATTAAGAAAAAAAATAAAATGAAATAGGTTGTGTTTATATGACATCCTTAGCTACAGTTATATGGTAAGGAACAGGATTGTTCACGTATTTATGATTGGAAGTCACAAGCACTTCATTTTCCTGTTACATTGACCATAAATGATTTGAATTCGTTCTGGACCACCAGCCCAGTGCGCCCCTGCAACTGCCCCGAGGCACCCCAGGGTACTATGGCACCCAGTTTGGAAGCCACTGTCATACGGATACAAGACAGGAGTAAATGATTGTTCTGTGTACAGTTATGATATACTGGCTACTACAGATGGAACCCTGCTCATCTATCCCTTTACTAGGAGTAACTGAGACAGGGCAGTCAGACTTAATCCCCTGCTGTAATGACCTAGTCCCCTGATGTATTGTTCTCTCTGTATTGTATTGCAGTTGAGAACAATAGATATGCTAATAATCCTTGGTGTACCTAGGTTCAGCAGAGGCTAGATGAGCGAGGCTCCATCTGTAGATATATCATCGCATATTTGGAAACTCATTATCAGCAGATCCTTTGTGTAACTTGTTCACAAGACAGGTGTCCCTGCAATCACTTAGACTGTCAGCAGACAGACTATTCTATGTGACATGTAATAAGTAAAACGTTCTTATATCTAGTATGAGTTTGCTGGTCACCTCCCTGTAGTAGCACGTTGTACATGGTTATTTTTACTGACCAATGTTTTCATTTTTAATTTTTTAACTATTTTATCAAACACAACCTCCAGGCATACACTTTAGCATCCTTCATTTATATTTACATTCTTCTAAGAGTATTAATATGTGAAACTGAACATGGAAGGAGAAATATAACCAGTGAGAAAATCTAGCATGAGGAATTATGTGTGATATTCCAGAGATTTGTTTTACTTTGGATTTCAGGTATATGATTTTGGGAGCTATTTATCAAAGCTCGAAGAGAGATAAAATTGTGAGAGATAAAGTACCAACCAATCAGCTTCTGCATTACACTTTACAGACAATGGGGTAAATTTACTAAGATGGGAGTTCTATTTAAGATGGGATGTTGCCTTTAGCAATCAATCAGATTCTACTTCTCATTTATCTAGCACCTTTTAGAAGATAATACCTGGAATCTGATTGGTTGCTATGGGCAACATCCCATCTTAAATAGAACTCCCATCTTAGTAAATTTACCCCAATGGGTCTATTTTACTAAGTGATTGGTTGCTATGGACAACATTTCCACTTCTGAAAACTCTCATCTCAGTATATATACCCATTAATGTTCTCTGATCTCTCACTACAGAATAATCTGTAGCAGTGGAAACAATATTGCTCTCAATATAACTCAGAACTTCTTACTTTTGGGAAACCATTGCAGCAGGTGTATGTGTTCTTGCCTCAGAATTGTGGAGAAACTAATGTCACATTTGTCTTGACCAATGAAAGTCTTAAAGGGGCCTTGACCACAAGTGCACCACTGTCCTGTCACACTGCCTGAGAATGGGGCACACTATGCTGTTTCTGCCACACCATGCAAGCTTTTTCTCATTACTGGTCTCTATATTTTAATATATATAGTAATCCCCAAATACTTTCATAAAAACAGTAACTGAATCAAAACTAAAGGCAGACACACCAGGTCATACAAACAATTTGTCAGGAAACATTGCAGTTATGTAATTTGAACATTGCACATATATACATAGCAATACACCAATAGCAAAGTCCTACCTTAAAATGCAAGGTGCAGAAATGTATTTGGGACCTGTTTTCCAGGGAGCAGCTGCTCTATTCTCTTGTACAGCAGCCACTGCTTGCTGAGTGACTGTGCTGGAGAGACAGGTTTTATAGTCTCTACTACAGTATCTCTGAGGGTGGAGACTTTCTTACCTCTTTAGAATTTCCAAAGTGTTATTGTTTCCTGCTGCAGATAACCTTACTCAGTAATATATCTCTATAGACTTCCTCATACTGTGTGACTATGCTAATCTATGATATCACAGGTATCAGGAGTTATTTATAGTATACTAGTTCTATTCTGGGAGAGTCAGCAATTAAATGAGGCAATGATGGGTTTATTTTTAATATGATTTTTTTTTTCCATTTCCTTACCTATTTCATAACCTAACATGTTTATCATTACATAAATAAACCTTGTTGGTAATCACAACTACCATATAACATAGAAACAAAGATTAGAACAGTAAATGGATGTGTGCAAAATTAGGTCAAAATGTTGTTCCGTATTCCCTGTACGTTATACCCAATACTATTTGTCGGGATCCAAATTAAATTCTCTGATATAATTTCAGAAATGAATAACAAATGTATATGTATATCTAGCCAGGGTGTGGATTCTACTATGGATCTTGGATCAAATTGTATCTGTAGGTACTGTAAGTAGTGGCACCTTTTCCTCATAGAAAAAAACACTGCTTATACTATATAATTATGTATTAATATTCACTGAACAACAATAATAATAATAATAATAATAATAATAATTATTATTATTATTATTATTTTCTTCATAAAGCTCAATGTAGTTCTCAGTGCTGTACATTGTGATACAAACACAGTAAACTTGCAATGACATGAAAAAAAAGATAAAGATGACCTTGCACAAGTGACCTTACAATCTACAGTAAGTATCAGTTGAAGCTTTGGTATGTACAGTAGTGGACTATCCAGTCATTGTTTTGGTATGTACAGTAGTGGACTATCCAGTCATTGTTTTGGTATGTACAGTAGTGGACTATCCAGTCATTGTTCTTGGATACAACCACTGTACTATTTCTTGCCTCCAGGCAGTTGTCACATACAAGTACAGTAGGTATCGGTTGAAGCTTTGGTATGTACAGTAGTGGACTTTCCAGTCATTGTTCTTGGATACAACCACTGTGCTATTCTTGCCTCCAGGCAGTTGTCACATACAAGTACAGTACTAGTCCTGGCTTTGGGAAATTGAGAACCACAGACAGCACAGCAGTTCCTGGCAGTAATTACAGGTGTAATGCTAGTTTCTGGTTGGTGGGAGTTAATTATTACAGGCATTGTGCCAGGTTCTGGTAAATTGGTCATTCAGGTATAGTACCAGTTTCTGGCTCTGGGAATTTGGGAATTGCAGGCATTGTGCAAGGTTCTAGCTGAGGGGAGTTGGTAATTACACACTTTGTGCTAGGTTGTGGGAAGTATAGGCATTGTGCAAGGTTCAAGCTGAGGGGAGTTGGTAATTACACACTTTGTGCTAGGTTGTGGGAAGTAAAGGCATTGTGCTAGGTTCTGGCTTTGGGAAACTGGCACTGTATAGCCATCTATAGTACTAGTTGGTAAATATAGACATTGCTGGTTCTGAGAAGTTGATAACTCCAGTTACTAGTACAATCTGTCGAAGTCGGAAAATATTACAGTACACACATTACGTACAAACTCCACACAGATGGCCTCTGTGTGCATACTTGTTCTGCCGTGCGTGTGCATATTCGCAAGTTGCGTATGACCGCTCACACGGTCCTGCATATTAGCGCGTGGTATGAGTAATTACGGTAGCATTTGTATTCGCATGGAAAAGCCATAAAGACATATCTCATTTTCTTTTCTTTTTTTAATATAACAATTTTTATCGAAGAAAAGGCACAGTGGGTCATACAAGCATTATTTGATTGAATACAGATCACATGAAAAGACATGATGTGAAGTTGTTTCGAACAGGATCGTCATGAAAAGGAAATGGTACAAAGTGCGGTATATAAGTGGGCACATAGGGGAGAAAACGATATATGTCAATCATAAAGAACATGTGGCTCCATTACCCATTGAGTGCATCTTGCATAATAAATCACGACAGTTACATCAATTACATCATATGGGCCTGAGGGAAACGAATGAAAAAAGAGTCAGACATGCCCCCTTATGTCGAGAGTTATAGGCGCAACAGAACAATAAATCAATCAACACTTGAAAATTTTCCACTAGTAACCCATCCCCCAATATTAATTTTCTATTTTTATAGAAGAAAAACATTAAACAAAATGTACAGCAATGAAATTGCAAAATAGAGAAAAGTAAGGGGGGGGGGGGGGAATGAAAAGGAGACTAAGAAGTGAGAGATGGGGAGAGGAAGGGATGGGGGAATAAACACAACCAAGACAAAGAGACATTATGTATCATAAGTCCCGAGAGGCACAGTAATCCTGCAGAGTGGTGAGAATATTCAATAAATAATAATAATAATTTTATTTATATAGCGCTCTTTCTCCAACAGGACTCAAGGCGCTTGGAGTTATACAGTTTAAAAATATAAGGTCACATTGTACATACATCATTGGGAGTACAGTATTCAGGTAATCTGTCTAAGCAGGAACCAGGTAGTGGACTCAAAGATCTTTTAGATCCTGAGTTGAGTGGACTCATTATAACTCTGTAAAACAGCATCCCATTTCCCATAAAATCTAGAAGCTCCTGATTCTATGTCAGGCACTATAGCTTGTCTTTCGTAGAAAATATTATTCAGTAAAGATGCCTTCAATTCAGCAATAGATGGAGAGTGTCTATGCAACCAGTGAGTAAGAATTCATTTCTTAGCTATGGTAAGTATAACAGTTAGAGCAGGGACAATCGTAGTTTTCTTAGGGCCCAAATCCCAGTCTGAGAAGCAATAGAATAGGCAGGCGGCTGGGAGTTTGCAGAGGTGGAGTGAGAAAACAACATTAATATAGTACATTAACCTGTTCCAAAAAGTTCTAATTTTTCTACAACTCCAAAAATTATGAAAATATGTGGCGTCAGCCATCCCGCATTTAAAACATCGACCAGAAGAGGCTAAGGTAAAATAGGAGTGTTGCTTCGGGGAGATGTAAGCTCTATTCAAAAACTTAAGGTGTGTTTCCTGTAAGGCTGCTGACTTTAAATATTTAAGTGTTGAAGGTAGCGTGGATAGAATAGTCGACATAGGCGGGAGATCAGGAATATCCTGTAACCAGCGATAATGGAGCTTAGATTATAAAGGTCGCCTTCCAGAGTCTATAAGAATGGAATACAAGTTACGTATCCTATAGCCTAGGGCAGGGGTGGCCAACCCGCGGCTCTTTCATCCGCTGCATGCGGCTCAGCCGGCTCCTGGCCACCGCTGCCCTGGCTTCCCCTACTCCCGTGCTGCTGCTGTCTGTGAAGGGAGGAGAGCGCAGCGTGCGCCTCTCCTGCCCCTCACTCTCCGGCGCCGGTCCGTGAGGCAAACCGGCAGCTACCCCTCACTCTCCGGCACCTAGAAGAGAGACACAGCCGCCGGAGAGTGAGGGGTAGGAGAGGCGCACGCTGCGGTCTCCTCCCCTCACAGACAGCAGCCACACGGTGAGCAGCACGGGGGAAGGGAAGGGGTCGTCGTAATGTATAGCTGGCACTGGGGGCATTGCTGGCACTAGGGAGACATGTATATCTGGCACTGTGGGGCATATCTGGCACTGTGGGGACTCTAGGCATTGGGGGCATTGCTGGCACAGTGGGGACATATATCTGGCACTAGGGGCATATCTGGCACTGTGGGGACACTGCATTGGGGGCATAGCTGGCACTTTGGGGACATATATATCTGGCACTAGGGGCATAGCTGGCACTGTGGGGACATATATATCTGCCACTGGGGGCATATCTGGCACTGGGGAAAAATGTGTATCTGGCACTGTGAGGCATATATGTATCTGGCACTGTGGGGCATATATGTATCTGGCACTGTGGGGGCATACATGTATCTGGCAGTGTGGAGGCACCCATTTTTTGAAATTTTTATATGTATGTGGCACTGTACTGGGGCATTATATGTATGTGGCACTGTACAACATGACTAAAAACAGAGTTATGACACAAGGTCATACTCCTACAAACGTCATAACGAAAGGTGTGCGCACAAAATGGGGTGTGGCTTTGTGAAAACTAGGTCACGCCCCCATTTTTGAGCACGCGGCTTCGGCGCGCGCATGACACTGGCTCTTGCCCTTGACTACAGATCTTTTCTGGCTCTTTGCCTCTGACTGATTGGCCACCCCTGGCCTAGGGCTAAATTTGAGTGCAAGAGAGGAGTAAGGGGGTCAATATCAGAATCAAGAGACATTGCAGTTGGTAATGAATATGCAAAATGGCGAGATTGTAGATACATAAAGAAATTACAATTTGGTAAATTATATTTATTAATCAGGGTAGAGAAGGGGTATATTACACCGCCTGGGTCAAAGATATTACGTATAGATGAAATGCCCTTTTCCTTCCATGTAAGGTAAGTACGGTTATCAAGGCCAGGAGTTAATTGGGGATTACCCCAACAGGTAGTGTGGGTGGAGTTAGCAAAATTCCTATGTAGACGCTTATTAATAGATTTCCATGCTTTATACTGTAAGCGTCGCAGAAGAGTACATTAGACTTTAAATGTGGGGAGATCAATGAGGCGGGTGCATGAAGTAAGGCAGCTGGAGAAAAGGGGTAAAAAAGGTGTTCCTCTACATCAGGGAGATGGTATACCGAGCCGCCAGAAAACCAGTCTACAATGTCGCGAAATATAGCAGCATTCGAAAAAGCAGAGATGTCTGGCATCCCAAAGCCTCCCTCCACCCTTGGCAATCGTAACGTGTGGCGAGATACTCTAGATTTCTTCCCTGCCCAAATAAATTTTGTAAAAAGAGAGTCGAATCGTTGGGTATCAGGCTTAGATAACTGCAGTGGGAGCATTTGGAGAACGTAAAACATTTTGGGAAAACAAAATTTTTGACAACCACCACTCTACCGGATAATGACAAGGGTAAATCCATCCGCCCCTTCAATATCTTTTCGGAAGAGGAATAGATATGATGAAAATTTGCAGAATAAAGGGCGTTTAGGGTAGGGGGAATCATAATGCCTAGATATTTAAGTGAAGAATGACAAATTGTAAATTGTGTCATGGAAGAGGATAGGGGGGTCGAGGAATTGTTAGAGCCCAAGGGGAGGAGCCGGGATTTATCATAGTTTACTCTAAAGCCTGAGAAGGAGCCAAAGTGTTCTATAATATGTTTTATAGCAGGGATAGAAGATTGGGGCTGTGAGATAAATAGTAGCATGTCATCAGCAAACAAACTGAGATTTATCTACGTTGCTCCAACAGTAATACCAGAATATAAGGGAGTTGTACGCAAGGCAATGGCCAGCGGCTCTATGGCTATAGCAAATAAAAGAGGCGAAAGAGGACATCCTTACCTGGTTCCCCTGTAAAGAGGAATCTGGGAAGAAAGATACCTATTAGAAAGAATTTGGGATGAGGAATTAGTATACAGAAGCTGGACCGCACGGATGAAGGCATCCGGGAATCCAAACCTGTGCATGGAATTAAACAGGTGGTCCCAGGTGACTAAGTCAAAAGCTTTTACGGCGTCTAAAGATAAAAGGGCATAAGACTCTCGACTCTCCGAATCCTCCAGCCACTGCATGACAGCCAGTACCTTGCGCACATTTATCGTAGAATGATGGCCCCATATAAATCCTGTCTGGTCTTCCTGGATAAGGGAAGGCAAAAAGGGCTTTACCCGATCCGCCATAATTTTTGTGTAAAGTTCGTAATCCGTATTTAATAGGGAAATTGTTCTACAGTATATGAGGTGGGAAGTAGGGGATCTCTGCCTGGTTTATGGAGAATTTTCAAAATTGCGGAATTGAAATATAGAGGGGGAGGGGACCCTGTTAAGAGTAGGTTGAAAAAGGCGCAGAGGGGTTTGACTAAGTGGGGAGCTAAAAATAAGATTTTAAACCTACCGGTAAATCTTTTCCTCCTAGTCCGTAGAGGATGCTGGGGACTCCGTAACGACCATGGGGTATAGACGGGCTCTGCAGGAGACATGGGCACTCTAAAGAGCTTTTAGTATGGGTGTGCACTGGCTCCTCCCTCTATGCCCCTCCTCCAGACCTCAGTTAGAGAACTGTGCCCAGAGGAGATGGACAATATGAGGAAAGGATTTTGTAAATCCAAGGGCAAGATTCATACCAGCCCACACCAAACACACCGTATAACCAGGAATATACACAACCAGGTAACAGTATGAACAAAAAACAGTATCAGTCAACGACCGATCTTAACTGTAACATAACCCTTATGTAAGCAACAACTAAATAAAAGTCTTGCAGATTTAGTCCGCACTGGGACGGGCGCCCAGCATCCTCAACGGACTAGGAGAAAAAGATTTACCGGTAGGTTTAAAATCTTATTTTCTCTTACATCCTAGAGGATGCTGGGGACTCCGTAAGGACCATGGGGTTTATACCAAAGCTCCAGACCGGGCAGGAGAGTGCAGATGACTCTGCAGCACCGATTGAGCAAACGCGAGATCTTCCTAAGCCAGGGTATCAAACTTGTAGAATTTTGCAAAAGTGTTTGAACCCGACCAAGTAGCTGCTCGGCACAACTGTAATGCCGAGACGCCTCGGGCAGCCGCCCAAGAAGAGCCCACTTTCCTAGTGGAATGGGCCTTTACTGAATTTGGTACCGGCAATCCAGCCGTAGAATGAGCATGCTGAATCGTGTTACAGATCCAGCGAGCAATAGTCTGCTTAGAAGCAGGCGCGTCAACCTTGTTGGCTGCATACAGGACAAGTACACAGTTAATCGACGTGTGTGGTAGAACCCACAGCTCACCGATAAAAGAAAATTCCTTTGTTTGGAGCACTCTTTTTAGATAATATGTATGTGATGATGAAATATTTATTCAAGATTAAAACGTAACCTTTATTTTTCAAATTTAGACTATAAAATACATGGGGTAATACAATTCAAATAGTATTTAAAGAATTCCCCTAGAAATATAATGTTGGACATAGAATTTGTCCTTGTGGAAAAAATTAATCAAAAATCATATGTAATCATAAAACTTGAGCCTATAATTCATACACAGCTCAAAAGACAGTCATCAGGCGGCATCAGGGTTCGCCTAACACCACAAACGGGACCACGAGCCGCCGCCTGTCTTCTCTCTTTGTTTTCAACGGCACAGCCCGCAGTCTCACTCTCATCCGTCTTCCGCTCTCTGATGAGGTCAGATAGCAGAAGGGACTTTCGGACTAGAGTGCCTACTGTTTTCTTTTCTCACTGCTCACAATACAGTTACCCACACCCCATTGTCTATATACTAATGGGATTTGTTCCCTCTGATATGTTAACAATTAGTGGTTTACTCAATGTGTAAACATCAGTATTTATTTGGCATCATATATTCAGTTGACATTGCCATGTAAGAGAAACTGTGCTGTGGGAACGTAATTTAATTATCTCTAATATATTTTCTATGCAATTACACCTCATTGTTTCAATAAGCGAATTGTGTGCACTTAATTGGTATCCCATTCAGCCAAAAATAACGAGGCTGATTTGGGTTTTTCTCTATATCATTCTTTTCCCTTCTCTTTCTCTTCTACACTCCATATGTACATATATCCCTTTTCCAGTGGCGCATTTGGACCCTGCAATGCCGTTTTGGCATCAAGGTTCACCTAACACCACGTGAGGAATTTAGGGTTTTGTCCATCTCTAATTTTTCTGGACACAGCTCACCTTCCCACTCTCATCTCTCCTCCGCTCTCAGATGAGGTCAGACAGCAGATGGGATTAGTGAATAGAGTGCCCACTTATTCTATTCTTCTGCACAATCTGTGTTTTTTTTTTAAACAAATTTTGTTAATGGTTACAACCCTGTGTGATACCTTGTGACACCAACATTTAGATACATACTTTGAGGTTGTTACAATGTTATCCTTATATTGCTTTGCCCAAGGAATACTCTGCTATGTGTATTATGAATTACATTGTTTATGATATACTTAGCCACATGGCTGGGTAGCCACTCATTATTTGAACTTTATACAGTGTATTACTAATACTATTCTTACTGGAGATATAACAGAGGAGTCATGCCGATGTAATTATCATATTTTTGTTATTTAAGCTGGGATTTAGGAGGATATGTTAGTTTCATGTGCAGACTTTCTTCAGCCACAGGATCTGATGACTTACAATGTATTATGTATGCTGCCTGCTGGAAGTTAGACAGATGACTGTCTTTTGAGCTGTGTATGAATTATAGGCTCAAGTTTTATGATTACTTATGATTTTTGATTAATTTTTGCCACAAGGACAAATTCTATGTCCAACATTATATTTCTAGGGGAATTCTTTAAATACTATTTGAATTGTATTACCCCATGTATTTTATAGTCTAAATTTGAAAAATAAAGGTTACGTTTTAATCTTGAATAAATATTTCATCATCACATACATATTATCTAAAAAGAGTGCTCCAAACAAAGGAATTTTCTTTTATCGGTGAGCTGTGGGTTCTACCACACACGTCGATTAACTGTGTACTTGTTACATTATTCCTGGAGCACCTCCAACATAACGGATAGCTATCCATTGGGGTCTATTTTGTATTACAGGTTGAGTATCCCATATCCAAATATTCCGAAATACGGACATTTTTGAGTGAGAGTGAGATAGTGAAACCTTTGTTTTTTGATGGCTCAATGTATATAAACTTTGTTTAATACACAAAGCTATTAAAAATATTGTATTAAATGACCTGCAGGCTGTGTGTATAAGGTGTATGTGAAACATAAATGAATTGTGTAAATGTAGACACACTTTGTTCAATGCACAAAGTTACAAAAAATATTGGCTAAAATGACCTTCAGGCTGTGTGTATAAGGTGTATATGTAACATAAATGCATTCTGTGCTTAGATTTAGGTCCCATCATCATGATATCTCATTATGGTATGCAATTATTCCAACATACGGAAAAATCCCATATCCAAAATACCTCTGGTCCCAAGCGTTTTGGATAAGGGATACTCAACATGTAGTTGGTTTTTTCTGAGTAATTTCTATATTTTAGTCTGGTGCGGGATAATCTCTAGTTTATTTGCATACAGGACAAACAGAGCCTCTGTTTTCCTAACCCTAGCCGTCCTGGCTACGTAGATTTTTAAGGCCCTGACTACATCCAGGGACTGGGATATTTGTGTGGCAGGTTAAACCAGTTCAGTTTGTGTAATATAACACACCTCTCATTATTTCAGCATTCAATCCTTGTTCCACTGACTTTTCTTACTGCCTGCCTTCTTGTTTTATTGTTAGTAAATAGCTTGTCTGGTTGGATACAACTTTGTATTATACGGCGCAAGAAGATCTAATGTTGCATTTTATAGAGCAAGAATTAACATTGAAAATATGACAGCCACTGAGTCTAAAGAAATGTTACACATGGATTAAACTTTTAATTTTAAATTAGTTTCTTACATTAAAACGTATAATTTATCTGCCAGTATGTGGACACATTATGTGGGATTTATATAGGACATTTCTTCCATCCTTTGCACCTTTTTGGTGTGATATCATTTGCCAGATTCTGTTCCTGACTCTCAGCTCTCAAGTGCGTTAGAATACAAAGCATACACTCGTGTCCATGCTACCTACCTAGCTAGTGATTAAACAGTAGCAGCTGCAGTACAGCCCAGGTTTGAGCGCATTACGTCATTTGTATCATTCACATTGCAAGACCAGGAAAGTAGAATAAATTATTGCACTTTATTTAAAATCATACAAAATATGAGCAAAAAAATTAATTCTGAAAACATATTTTTTTCAACTTAAAATAGGTGTCAGAATTTATAGTTGTGTTTCATTTTATATTATATTTTAAAACAATCACATTAAGGTAAGTATAAACTGTGCGGAATATGTGTGTGCCATATAAATAACTGGTAATAAATAATAATAAATAATATATCTTATGATGCTTGTTATTTAATAGTACAGTATGTAGCACTACAATGTAGAACAGTGTACCAGCGTACACACTATATGATCCGCTGTACAGAGGTGCAATGTATGGCTAGATGCTGCATGTAACGACACTGTGACGGCCATGGAATCACATAATTGGGCGTGCAGCACATCCGATAGGATGATTCAATGAACGACACCTGGGAACGATGGATTGGGGGTACACACTATCCATGGTGTACACTATATCGCTCTGATCCACGTCAGACAATATATTGGACGATAAAACATATATAGTGTGTAAACAGCTTTAGACTGCTGATAATACTGTCTCATATGCTACAGTAACTTAAATAGCTTAAATAGTAAAAATGCTTAAAAAACAACAACTCTTCATTTTCCAATTTACAATGTAACAATATACACAGTGCGCACACAACGTTTTCACACATATATAAACATACAGTATTAACACATGGTAAAACATTTTTGAGTCCCGCCTGCGGGACTTGTAGTTCAAGTTAATAGGTAGGTGACTAATGCAGCATTTATTTCCATGTTACTACAGCACATCTTCCTTCATGTTCTTAGCACGCTCAAACAGCTGCATAATCCTAGCAGCCGGCACACAGCCTTCCCGTAATATACTGACAGTCCCTGGAAAGGAATATATATGTTAGCAGATACCATAACGTAATTGAGTGATGATGTTCTAATCTAAGTTATTAGACAGTTAATTGAATGGCAAGCACTGTTAACAATATGTGTTAGAAGACAAAAAAATAAGATTTTACTTACCGATAAATCTATTTCTCGTAGTCCGTAGTGGATGCTGGGGACTCCGTAAGGACCATGGGGATATAGCGGCTCCGCAGGAGACAGGGCACAATAATAAAAGCTTTAGGATCAGGTGGTGTGCACTGGCTCCTCCCCCTATGACCCTCCTCCAAGCCTCAGTTAGGATACTGTGCCCGGACGAGCGTGCATAATAAGGAAGGATATTGAATCCCGGGTAAGACTCATACCAGCCACACCAATTACACCGTACAACCTGTGATCTGAACCCAGTTAACAGTATGATAACAACGAAGGAGCCTCTGACAAGATGGCTCACAACAAGAATAACCCGATTTTTGTAACAATAACTATGTACAAGTATTGCAGACAATCCGCACTTGGGATGGGCGCCCAGCATCCACTACGGACTACGAGAAATAGATTTATCGGTAAGTAAAATCTTATTTTCTCTGACGTCCTAGTGGATGCTGGGGACTCCGTAAGGACCATGGGGATTATACCAAAGCTCCCAAACGGGCGGGAGAGTGCGGATGACCCTGCAGCACCGAATGAGAGACTCCATGTCCTCCTCAGCCAGGGTATCAAATTTGTAGAATTTAGCAAACGTGTTTGCCCCTGACCAAGTAACTGCTCGGCAAAGTTGTAAAGCCGAGACCCCTCGGGCAGTCGCCCAAGATGAGCCCCCTTCCTTTTGGAATGGGCTTTTACAGATTTTGGCTGTGGCAGGCCTGCCACAGAATGTGTAAACTGAATTGTATTACAAATCCAGCGAGCAATCGTCTGCTTAGAAGCAGGAGCACCCATCTTGTTGGGTGCATACAGGCTAAACAGCGAGTCAGATTTTCTGACTCCAGCCGTCCTGGAAACATATTTTTCAGGGCCCTGACAACGTCAAGTAACTTGGAGTCCTCCAAGTCCCTAGTACCCGCAGGTACCACAATAGGTTGGTTCATGTGAAAAACAGAAAACACTTTAAGGAGAAATTGAGGACGAGTCCTCAATTCTGCCCTGTCAGAATGAAAAATTAAGTAAGGGCTTTATATATGATAAAGCCGCCAATTCTGACACACGCCTGGCTGAAGCCAGGGCTAATAGCATCGTCACCTTCCATGTGAGATATTTTAAGTCCACAGTGGTGAGTGGTTCAAACCAATGTGACTTTAGGAAACTCAAAACAACATTGAGATCCCAAGGTGCCACTGGGGCACAAAATGAGGCTGTATATGCAGTACCCCTTTTACAAACATCTGAACGTCAGGCACTAAAGCCAGTTCTTTCTGGAAGAAATTCGACAGGGCCGAAATTTGAACCTTAATGGACCCTAATTTTAGGCCCATAGACAGTCCTGTTTTCAGGAAATGTAGGAAACGACCCAGTTGGAATTCCTCTGTAGGGGCCTTCTTGGCCTCACACCACGCAACATATCTTCACCAAATGCGGTGAAAATGTTTTGCGGTTACATCCTTCCTGTCTTCGACCAGGGTAGGGATGACTTCATCTGGAATGCCCTTTCAGGATCCGGCGTTCAACCGCCATGCCGTCAAACGCGGCCGCGGTAAGTCTTGGAACAGACAAGGCCCCTGCTGGAGCAGGTCCTTTCTTAAAGGTAGAGGCCACGGGTCTTCCGTGAACATCTCTTGAAGTTTCGGGTACCAAGTCCTTCTTGGCCAATCCGGAACCACGAGTATCGTTCTTACTCATCTCCCTCTTATGATTCTCAGTACTTTTGGTATGAGAGGCATAGGAGGGAACACATACTCTGACTGGTACACCCACAGTGTTACCAGAGCGTCCACCGCTATTGCCTGAGGGTCCCTTGACCTGGCGCAATATCTGTCTAGTTTTTTGTTCAGGCGGGACGCCATCATGTCCACCTTTGGTTTTTCCCAACGGTTTACAATCATGTGGAAGACTTCCCGATGAAGTCCCCACTCTCCCGGGTAGAGGTCATGCCTGCTGAGGAAGTCTGCTTCCCAGTTTTCCACTCCCGGAATGAACACTGCTGAGAGTGTTATCACATGATTTTTCGCCCAGCGAAGAATCCTTGTAGTTTCTGCCATTTCCCTCCTGCTTCTTGTGCCGCCGTTTACGTGGGCGACTGCCGTGATGTTGTCCCACTGGATCAATACCGGCTGACCTTGAAGCAGAGGTCTTGCTAAGCTTAGAGCATTGTAAATTGCCCTTAGCTCCAGTATATTTATGTGGAGAGAAGTCTCCAGACTTGATCACACTCTCTGGAAATTTTTTTCCTTGTGTGACTGCTCCCCAGCCACTCAGGCTGGCATCCGTGGTCACCAGGACCCAGTCCTGAATGCCGAATCTGCGGCCCTTTCATAGATGAGCACTCTGCAGCCACCGCAGAAGAAACACCCTTGTCCTTGGAGACAGGGTTATCCGCTGATGCATCTGAAGATGCGATCCGGACCATTTTTCCAGCATATCCCACGGAAAGGTTCTTGCGTGAAATCTACCGAATGGGATCGCTTTGTAAGAAAACGCCATTTTTCACAGGATCCTTGTGCAATGATGCACTGATACTTTTCCTGGTTTTAGGAGGTTCCTGACTAGCTCGGATAACTCCCTGGCTTTCTTCTCCGGGAGAAAACATCCTTTTCTGGACTGTGTCCAGAATCATCCCTAGGAACAGTAGACGTGTCGTCGGAAAAAACTGCGATTTTGGAATATTTAGAATCCACTCGTGCTGTCGTAGAACTACTTAAGATAGTGCTACTCCGACCTCCAACTGTTCTCTGGACCTTGCCTTTATCAGGAAAGCGTCCATATTTCTTTTAAGAAGAATCATCATTTCGGCCATTACCTTGGTAAAGACCCGGGGTGCCGTGGACAATCCAAACGGCAGCGTCTGAACTGATAGTGACAGTTCTGTACCACGAACCTGAGGTACCCTTGTTGAGAAGGCAAATTTTGACATGTAGGTAAGCGTCCCTGATATCCAGTGACACCATATCGTCCCCTTCTTCCTGGTTCGCTATCACTACTCTGAGTGACTCCATCTTGATTTGAACGCTTGTATGTAAGTGTTCAAATATTTCAGATCTCACCGAGCCGTCTGGCTTCAGTACCACAATATAGTGTGGAATAATACCCCTTCCCTTGTTGTAGAAGGGGTACTTTGATTATCACCTGCTGGGAATACAGCCTGTGAATTGTTCCCAATACTGCCTCCCTGTCGGAGGGAGACGTTGGTAAAGCAGACTTCAGGAACTTGTGAGGGGGAGACGTCTCGAATTTCCAATGTACACCTGGGATACTACGTGTAGGATCCAGGAGTCCACTTGTGAGTGAGCCCCCTGCGTGCTGAAACTCTTGAGATGACCCCCTACCGCACCTGAGTCCGCTTGTACTGCCCCAGCGTCATGCTGCGGACTTGGCAGAAGCTGTGGAGGGCTTCTGTTCCTGGGAATGGGCTGCCTGCTGCAGTCTTCTTCCCTTTCCTCTACCCCTGGGCAGATATGACTGGCCCTTTTGCCCGCCTGCCCTTATGGGGACGAAAGGACTGAGACTGAAAAGACTGTGTCCTTTTCTGCTGAGATGTGACTTGGGGTAACAAAAGGTGGATTTTTCAGCTGTTGCCATGGCCACCAGGTCCGATGGACCGCCCCTTTATACGGCAATACTTCCATGTGCCGTCTGGAATCTGCATCACCTGACCACTGTCGTGTCTTCGTCTGGCAGATATGGACATCACATTTACTCTTGATGCCAGAATGCAAATATCCCTCTGCGCATCTCGCATATATAGAAATGCATCTATAGTCAATAAAATCTTATCCCTGTCAAGGGTATCAATATTTTCAGTCAGGAAATCCGACCAAGCCCCCTCAGCGCTGCACATCCAGGCTGAGGCGATTGCTGGTCGTAGTATAACACCAGTATGTGTGTATATACTTTTAGGATATTTTTCAGCTTCCTATCAGCTGGCTCCTTGAGGGCTACCGTATCTGGAGACGGTAACGCCCCTTGTTTTTATAAGCGTGTGAGCGCCTTATCCACCCTAAGGTGTGTTTCCCAACTCGCCCTAACTTCTGGCGGGAAAGGGTATACCGCCAATAATTTTCTATCGGAGGAAACCCACGTATCATCACACACTTCATTTAATTTATCTGATTCAGGAAAAACTACAAGTAGTTTATTCACACCCTAATACCCTTATTTGTGGTACTTGTAGTATCAGAAATATGTAACACCTCCTTCATTGCCCTTAACATGAAACGTGTGGCCCTAAAGGAAAATACGTTTGTTTATTCACCGTCGACACTGGAGTCAGTGTCCGTGTCTGTGTCAACTGACTGAGGTAAATGGGCGTTTTTACAAGCCCCTGACGGTGTCTGAGACGCCTGGACAGGTACTAATTTGTTTGCCGGCCGTCTCATGTCGTCAACCGACCTTGCAGCGTGTTGACTCACGTAATTCCTAAATAAGCCATCCATTCCAGTGTCGACTCCCTAGAGAGTGACATCACCAATACAGGCAATTTGCTCCGCCTCCTCACCAACATCGTCCTCCTACATGTCGACACACACGTACCGACACACAGCACACACACAGGGAATGCTCTGATAGAGGACAGGACCCCACTAGCCCTTTGGGGAGACAGAGGGAGAGTTTGCCAGCACACACCAAAAACGCTATAATTATACAGGGACAACCCCTTATACAAGTGTTTTCCCTTATAGCATTTTTATATATGTAATCATATCGCCAAATAAGTGCCCCCCCTCTCTGTTTTAACCCTGTTTCTGTAGTGCAGTGCAGGGGAGAGCCTGGGAGCCTTCCTCACAGCAGAGCTGAGCAGGAAAATGGCTCCGTGTGCTGAGGAGAATAGGCCCAGCCCCCTTTTCGGCGGGCTCTTCTCCCGGAGTTTGTGAGATCTGGCAGGGGTTAAATACATCCATATAGCCTCAAGGGCTATATGTGATGTATTTTAGCCATAAAAAGGTATTATACATTGCTGCCCAGGGCGCCCCCCCCAGCGCCCTGCACCCTCAGTGACAGTTGGTGACTGTTGGTGAAGTGTGCTGACAACAATGGCGCACAGCTGCAGTGCTGTGCGCTACCTTATGAAGACTGAAAGTCTTCTGCCGCCTGTTTCTGGACCTCTGGACGTCTTCAAATTCGGCATCTGCAAGGGGGGTCGGCGGCACGGCTCCGGGACGAACCCCAGGGTGAGACCTGTGTTCCGACTCCCTCTGGAGCTAATGGTGTCCAGTAGCCTAAGAAGCAAATCCATCCTGCACGCAGGTGAGTTTACTTCTCTCCCCTAAGTCCCTCGTAGCAGTGAGCCTGTTGCCAGCAGGTCTCACTGAAAGAAAAAAACCTAACTTAAACTTTTATTCTAAGCAGCTCAGGAGAGCCACCTAGATTGCACCCTTCTCGGCCGGGCACAAAAATCTAACTGAGGCTTGGAGGAGGGTCATAGGGGGAGGAGCCAGTGCACACCACCTGATCCTAAAGCTTTTATTATTGTGCCCTGTCTCCTGCGGAGCCGCTATATCCCCATGGTCCTTACGGAGTCCCCAGCATCCACTAGGACGTCAGAGAAATAATAAATGAACATGAGACATATAAACGCATAAAAACAATATGCTGTGTTTGCAGCTCTTTTTTGGCTTATTTGTGGGGATGGATATGAATTTAGGCGATGTACAAGATACTTCTAGGGAGCGTTGGTGTCACAGCGTGAGCTGCACTATCCGCTGACATTGACTAAATTCATATACATCCCTACAAATAAGCCAAAAAAGAGCTGCAAACATAGCATATTGGGTATCATTGGGGGTCATTCCGAGTTGATCGCTAGCTGCTTTCGCTCGCAGCGCGGCGATCAGGCAAAAAATTGGCAATTCTGCGCATGCATATGGGCCGCAGTGCGCACGTGCTAAGTACTTTCACACAAAACTATGCCGTTTTACACAAGGTCGAGCTGCGATTTTCAGTCGCACTGCTGATCGGTGAGTGATTGTCAGGAAAGGGGAGTTTCTGGGTGTTAACTTGGCGTTTTCCGGGAGTGTGCTAAAAAACGCAGGCGTGTCAGGTGAAAATGCAGGCGTGCCTGGAGAAACGGGGGGAGTGGCTGGCTGAACGCAGGGCGTGTTTGTGACGTCAAAGCAGGAACCAAACTGTCTGCAGTGATCGCAAGGTAGGAGTAGGTTTGGAGCTACTCTGAAACCGCATTACATTTTTTTTGAGCAGTTCTGCTAATCTTTCGTTCGCACTTCTGCTAAGCTAAGATACACTCCCAGAAGGCGGTGGCTTAGCGTTTGCACTGCTGCTAAAAGCAGCTAGCGAGCGATCAACTCGGAATGAGGGCCATTGGTTTTATGCTTTTATATGTCTCATGTTCATTTATTATTCTTTGTCTCCTAACACATATTATTCTTAACAGCGCTTGCCATTCGACTATCAAAATGTATTTTGCATACAAGCTGCTCACATTTATTAGCGCTAGATGTTACCCTGATTTCTAAGTTATTAGACAGACTGAGATTTGGAAGAGTATTTTGTTTCCATTTGGTAGATTTTATGCATTGAAATAATGAAAGTTGTTTGCCTGGTCTGTCTATTGTTATAATGCAGAAATATAACCTGTAATAGTGATAGATTTGCAGAGAGAGTTACAGATATTTGAAGTCTGTGTAAGATAAAAGTATTCACCTTCATCTATTCTGGTGCAGATTACTACAGTTGATCCCACAAGTTCATTGGAACATCCATCACACAGAATCGCATCCAGTTTGTGGCTCAGGCGTCTGTAAAAAATGACATTTATAGTGTAATCATTGCACTGTATTGAGCAATGACTGAAAGTGCATTAGACATGCTAGAATACAATGGCAGATTGTCTCTCTTATCTATACTTGTAATAAAACGGTGAGGGTTGTATCTGTGCATCGCAGACATATACTACTAGGTACTGTTTATGAACTATGGAGACAAAACAAAAATTCAGATTTTTTGTGTCTGTTCATGCCGGCATCACACAAAAACTACTGGAGGAATTTGGATCATGCTTTCACTATTGTATGGCTTAGTGACCTAGAAAGAAACTAATGTGACATCAGAGAGAGGAGCAATACAGGAAAAACCAGACACTTGGCGCTCAGTGCGTGCATTGTGAAGGCTCCTCAAGTTCAAAATGACTATATGTACATACAGTAAGTACATATATATATATATAATATATATACATAAATTGCACACCCTGCAAAATCCTCAGGGCTGCAGGCGGAGATCTTGGGACCAGCTGCTTCTCCCATGGGCAGCCTTACGTGGCTTGCTCACAAGTTAGTAGCCCCAAGTATCTTTTTGTGTTAATCCCTAAAGGAAAACTGCAAATATTGTTTACAAAGAAATGTTGTGATCAATGTATACAATAAAAAACATAGATCATAATATTAGATGGCACTACTGTCACTGTAAACTTAGTTCCAATGAGTAATAACAGACATCCACATGAGCAACGTCACAGGCAAATGATAGTCTCTAATGCAGGGATCCGGTCTCTAGGTCGACAATGTCTAGGTCAACCACTATTGGTTGACAGTAAGTAGGTCGACATGGTTTCTAGGTCAACAGGGACTCTAGGTTGACATGTACTAGGTCGACATGACAAAAGGTCGACATGGGTTTTTCACTCCCCCCACCCCATTTTGTAAAACTTTTTCATACTTTACGATCCACGTGGACTACAATTGGGAACGGTAACCTGTGCCAAACGCAGTGGTAGAGGAGCGAGGCACCTTACCCAAAGCGAGGGGACACGGTGCATTAATTGGGGTTCCCAGTCACTGGGGGTCATTCCGAGTTGTTCGCTCGTTATTTTTTTCTCGCAACGGAGCGATTAGTCGCTAATGCGCATGCGCAATGTCCACACTGCGACTGCGCCAAGTAAATTTGCTATGCAGTTAGGTATTTTACTCACGGCATTACGAGGTTTTTTCTTCGTTCTGGTGATCGTAATGTGATTGACAGGAAGTGGGTGTTTCTGGGCGGAAACTGGCCGTTTTATGGGTGTGTGTGAAAAAACGCTACCGTTTCTGGGAAAAACGCGGGAGTGGCTGGAGAAACGGAGGAGTGGGCGAACGCTGGGTGTGTTTGTGACGTCAAACCAGGAACGAAACTGACTGAACTGATCGCAGATGCCGAGTAAGTCTGGAGCTACTCAGAAACTGCTAAGAAGTGTCTATTCGCAATTCTGCTAATCTTTCGTTCGCAATTTTGATAAGCTAAGATTCACTCCCAGTAGGCGGCGGCTTAGCGTGTGCAAAGCTGCTAAAAGCAGCTTGCGAGCGAACAACTCAGAATGACCCCCACTCTACGAAGAAAACAACACCAATAAAAGTAAAAAACTCATGTTGATCTTTTTTCATGTCGACCTAGTACATGTCAACCTAGAGTCCCTGTCGACCTAGAAACCATGTCGACCTACTTACTGTTGACGAATAGTGGGCGACCTAGACACTGTCGACCAAAGTATAGTTTATCTAACGTACCACACCCCAGGTTCTACCAAAATGTATCATTTAAAGGGTTACTAAATATTCCTGTGTTTAATTGTGTTCAGGAGAGTTTCTCTCATCCATTAGCAGATTTCAATTCCAACCAGCCAGATCTGACAGATAAATCTTTAGGTGTATGACCAGCTTAAGATGATGACAGGTAGTAAGTAAAAACTGTGTCATTAAAGGAAACTAAACATTACAATATCTGAGAAAATGTAACAGGAGGCTATTATTAGAAAGAGCTGGTCTGAAAAGTGCAGGTAGTTGCCAAGTTGAGTAATGAGTTTTTTCAATTATTATTATTATTATTATTATTATTTTTATTGTTGTTATTATTATTATTGTTATTATTATTATCATTATTATTACTAGGAAACATATGTGTCATTTTGCTATAAAAGGCTTGCTCAGTTGGAAACAATGTACATCACTTACGTTATCACATGGTCATGGTGAGTACTATCGCTTTCTCCACTTGGATTGGCTGAGGTGATTGCTAAAGGTCCTGTCATGTCAGTAAGATGGGCTGTGACAGAGTGATCAGGAACTCTGATCATTATGGAGTCTTGGGTTCCAACATAATCATAGGCAGGCCCCACACCTAGAACACACAGAAAATCTGGTAACGGCGCTGTTAAGGTTCTACCATTCACCTAGTATAAAGCACAGACGTCATGTGTAAGGATTGTTCCATTCCAGTTACTGGCTACATTAGCAAAACTTCTACCATCAACCCCATCTCAGTACTAATGTGAGATATCACTGTTCTATTACTGAGAATGTGTATTCTGTCTCTGCTCTCTCAGGATGGGACAACCAGCATTTTAATGATTTGTAACTAAATGCAAAACATCGGATTCATTTATTACTGTAAATAGGGAAAAATGAGGCTTAATAGGATAAATGCATAGGTAATGGGACGGAGGGAAGGACGGAGATACACAATGGACAATGGTCTTTTTTCAACCTTAACAACTATGTAACTATGTAACACAGACATATCTGGAAAAGAGATGGGACTATAATAAGTGATGCAGAGTTTTGGTACCAGACTATGAGGTCACTGGTCCATACCCATGATCTTAATTCTTTCATCTGTAAATAAGAGGTCTATTTACTAAGCCTTGGAGAGAGGAAGTGGACGGGGATAAAGTACCAACCTACCAGTGTTTGAAAAAAAATGGCAGTTAGGAGCTGGTTGGCTGCTACTTTATCTCTGTCGACTTTATTTCTGTCCAAAGCTTAGTAAATAGATAAATAAGTTTCTATGTGTGACTATACTGTCCTCAGGGGTGTCAGAACATTTTTTGGTTTGGGGGGCCAAGATAAAATCTCAGTTTGGCGCCCCTAGCTCCTGGCCACCTTAGGCACCTTATGTCTCTTGCTTCTGTATGGAACTCTATGGAGCAGCTGGGAGTTGCCCCTTGTACACATTACACCTGGTAGAGCCCCTTATACACATTATGCCAGGTAGAACCTACTACACACATTACGCCTGGTAGAGCCCATTATACACATTACGCCTGGTAGAGACCATTATATAGATTACACCTGGTAGAGCCCATTACACATGTTACACATTACGCCTGGTAGAGACCATTATACAGATTACACCTGGTAGAGCCCATTGCACATGTTACACATTACGCCTGGTAAAGCCCATTACACATGTTACACATTATGCTTGGTAGAGCCTATTACACATGTTACACAATACGTCTGGTAGAGCCCATTACACGTTACACAATACGCCTGGTAGAGTCCACTATAGACAATACGCCTGGTAGAGCCCACTATACACATTACGCCTGGTAGAGCCCACTATACACAATATGCCTGGTAGAGCCCACTATACACAATACGCCTGGTAGAGCCCATTATACATGTTACACATTACGCCTGGTAAAGCCCATTACACATGTTACACATTACGCCTGATAGAGCCCATTACACATGTTACACATTATGCCGGGTAGAGCCCATTATGCACATCTGCTAGGTAGAGTGCCTCCTCCTTAGTGCTACTCTCCCTATTCCTTCCCCACAGCCAGCAGCTATGCTGCTGTTACCTCTGCTGTTACGCGCAGCACGTCTCCGCAGAGCGCAGACACTGTACGCTTACGAGGTTGGGGGTGGAGCACACGGGGAAGCAGTGTCAGATTAAGGCCATGGGGTCCCGGGGCACTTCAGACAGTAAGGCCCCTAACAAAGAGCAGGCAGATTAAATATATATATATATATATATATGTACATACACATACACACATACAGACAGTGGTGGTCATTACGAGTTGATCGCTAGCTGCATTTGTTTGCAGCACAGCGATCAGGCTAAAAAAACGGCAGTTCTGTGCATGCGTATGTGCGTTCGTTGTGCCCATCGCGTATGGGCACAACGAACGATGCAGTTTTGCACAGGGTCTAGCGATGCATTTCAGTCGCACAGGTTACCGCAGAGTGATTGACATGAATTGAGCGTTTCTGGGTGGCAACTGACCGTTTTCAGGGAGTGTGCAGAAAAACGCTGACGTGCCAGGAAAAACCCAGGTGTGGCTGGGCGAACGTCAAATCCGCAAGAATACCGACACTGGATTCCCAAAGAGATCAGGATCCAGACGACAATACAGTATCCCGACAGCCAGGATCCCGAAGGTAAATATGAACTTCTGGGTTAGGTTTAGCGTGCGGGAGCGGGTATTAAGTTCAGGCACACTCCGGGGGAGGGTTAGGGTTATGCTGCAGGGTAGGGAAGGTTAGGGCTAGCCTGCAGATAAGGGGGTTTAGGGTTATGCACTATGGGGGGAGGTTTGGGTATAGGCTGCGGGAAGGGGGGGTTAGGTTTAGGCACCATCGGGGAGAGGTTAGGGTTAGCCACCAATAGGGGAGGTTAGGGTTAGGCTGCGGACAGCAAGGGTTAGGGGGTATGGGAGGGTGGTTAGGGTGTCCTGTGCAACCGTCTGCATTGCCGCGATCGGGATGCCGGCATTGGTATACTGATCGCCGGCATCCCGACCGCTGGCTTTTCATACTGAATCCATATTATATGTATTCATCTCTCTCTCTCTCTCTCTCTCTCTCTCTCTCTCTCTCTCTATATATATATATATAAATATATATATATACACACACAATGTACATATATATATATATATATATATATATATATATACTGTATATACTCTCACACATTTATATATATATATATATATATTTACACATATATATCTTCATATATACATATAATTATATATATATATATATATATATATATATATATACACACATTTATATGTAAATAATACTGTCAGCCTCACTTTTACTTTTTATTGTTCTTTTTATGGCTCTCCAAGCAGCACACGCACCCAAACACCGCTGTATCCTGGCTCCAGAATCCACACGCTGCCTTCCCTGCAGCCTGCCCGCTCAGCCAATAACTGAGCGGCAGGCTGCTTCATTCATACATTATTGGACAGATGAGCCATCGCTCAGCTGTCCCGTCTGTGGCTGTGCTCTCTGCTACCTGCGGCTAGCCGGCCGCTGCTGCAGTGGGGACGGAAGCGCAAACCACCCGCCCGCCCGCTCCTTAATCTGGCTGTGTGGGGTAGGCAGCTTCAGCGCTGCCTGCCGTGTAAAGTTATAGTACAGCAGCGCGGGTGTTTTGGGGGGAGCGAGCTGCCCCCTTACCCCCCCCCCATTCCGACGCCCCTGATTGTCCTGTATGTGGGGCAATTGATAATTTTTCTGCGTGTATTACAAGAATCTGGGAAATTCTGCAAGTTAAAATAAATGATTTGCCAATCCCTATAATTTGTTTGTCAGGATTGGCAAATCGGTTAAACCAACATGTTGGAATTCACCATTTACCTAACCCAATGATTGGGGGATTACGGAATTGTGTCAATCTGTTGCTAATGAATAGGCCCCTAACCCAGGCATGATTTCATTCCTCTACTGTACTAGACATTACCACCTGTTTTGGGAAGCTATTAGACCTCTCTCTACTACTTTAAAGTACTCGGAACCCTACTACCCTCCAGATTGAGTGTATGATCACTGTTCTAATACTTTCCTCCATCTGTAGAAAACATCCTTATGTAGCTTCTCAAATTCTTGATACATCTTTACACTTCAAATATGTGTAAATACAAATGCGATTATTTCAGATTGGATGTAATTCTTACCATCTCATCTTATTCTTGAAATGTAAGATAATCAGGGGTCCCGATGTGGGGGCACAGAAAGAGACCTGGCACTGCCAAGAGGCATTCACCATGCCACTTTCAGTGTAAGCAGAGGGAGCCTTATGTTCCCAATTGGGCATTATCATGACCCTGAATGCTTGGTCTCACTCATATAGTACAGGATTCTGACTTTTCTCATGACAGACCTGAAAATAATACTTGTTGCAATATACTAACGAAAGTACATTAGAAACATGATCAGTGATGATATAATGCTGAAATCCCAGGGTCATGATGCCCTCCTGTTGTGTACCATGTGGTTATTAGAGGCACCTACCTGCAGCAATGTGTCCCACTCCCTGGACATTATATTGGATTATACTAGTATGCTTTCTATGCATATGTAGCAGTATAGCAGTGTACTACATACATGACTTACCTAATCTTTTTAGCCATTCCCCCTTCTTCACAATGCAGCTTATCCCTCCGGGATAGACGGAGTCCATGAACCGCCACAAGAGAGGACTGAATGGAGGATTTAACACGCGCAGCTGCTCCAAGTTAGAAATACAGATACAGATGGGTTTCTCTGAAGGACGTTCCTGCAGCACAAGGGTAGACATAATAACATTTCTACTAACTTCTTGTACAAATCAATACAGATTAACGGGATGCAGTCAATTTACCTACAATCAAAATCTCGACGGTCAATATACTGACAACCATTGACCGATGGTCAAAATCCCAACATGGTCAAAATCCCGACATGGCCAAAATACCGACTTTTAAAATACAGACAAGGTCAAAATACCGACATTCAAAATGTCAACATGTCTTTTTGATTGAAACTGACTTGTTCATACTTTACCATCCCAGTGGACCTGGAGGGGCAATATATTAGTGTGCAGAGTGCAGTGAGGCACCGTGCTCGAAGCACACTTATATGGTGTCGATGCCGACATATGTCGACATACACACAAAAATAATGACCCGCTTGTGCCGATTTTTTTGACCCGTCGACATTTTAAATGGCAGTATTTTGACCGTGTCTGTATTTTAAATGTTGGTATTTTGACATTGTCGGGATTTTGACCGTCGGGAATTTTGATTGTAGGTATTTCATACTAAACCCCAGATTAACAACTGTAACATAATGGCATTTCATCTCATTTTCCTTAATACAGTATGTTCCATTTATTTTCTACAATAAAAGAGCTGACCATAATCTTAGCGTTTATCTGTTATATTCCTTGCTGTCCCATGCTGACAGTGTGTAGGTAATCTCTCTGCCTACAGAACTGTACACTGGCAGGTAAAATGTACTTTACAGTTATTACACATATTATGGGAATTACTGTAAAATCGCAACAAGTAGGAAGAATGCTTTGTATCAGAGGTATAGCCTGAATATACTGGGTCATGTGGAATATGGGCACCTGTCACAGCTCTGATTACCATGGGGACATTTTCCAATTCCTGGGTGCAGAGCCGGCCCTAACCAATATGATGCCCTAGGCAAGATTTTGGCTGGTGCCCCCTTGCACCACCGCTGGTTCCGCCTCTGACCTTGCACCTCTTTCCCAGCACCATCACCCCTCACCCATAGCAGCCCTTATTTTGGTGTTTGTACACCCTACATTTTAAATAGGAACAGTTCGCACATTTGGCGCACAGCCCAAAAAGGGGTGTGTTTTTGGTGGCAAGGGGCATGGCCACACAATAACCCCAATTCCAATTACGCCACACAGTACTGCAACTTTATTCACATTTGATCATGCAATAATGTCCATAATTCATATTAGATCCCACAGTAGTATCACTTTACCTTATAAATGTTACTCCTCACAGTAGAGCCTCTTATTCACATTACATCACACTGAATTGCTCCTTATTCACATTACACCACACCCTATTGCTCTTTATTCACATTAGACGACACAGTAGTGCCCTTTCTATACGCAACGCCACATAGTAGAGCACCTTATACACATAATGCCACACATTAGTAATGCATTTATACACATTCCACACAGTAATGCCCCTTACACATATGAGACACCTTATTAATGTCCTTATAAACATAATGCGCCTTACACATTATGACAACCTTTATTAATGCCCTTTTACACATAATGTCCCTTACACATATGCCACACATTATTAATGCCCTTGTACACATAATGACACACATAGTGCCCCCTACACATTTGCTGCACATTATTAGTGCCCCTATACACATAATGACACACATAGTGCCCCTTACACATATGTTGCACATTATTAATGCATTTTTACATGACACACATAATGCTTCTTACACATATTCCAAACACTACTACACGACCAACCCACTCACATGCACACAGCACTCACACTGCCACCTTCACTGTGACCTCTGCCTCTGCTTGGATACAGATGTGTCCTCATAAATCTTGCCTCAATGCTAATGTTGGGCACACCTTTTTTTAATGAAAATTATTTGCATTGCTATGTGGCTAGGATGCACAAGCAGCTTCTGCTGATTAAAATGATATGTGGCATGCCTATATACTGTGTGAGACTGTGGCTGTATCTGCATATGAAATGCTACACACAGAATATAGGCATGCTGCATATCATTTTAATCAGCAGAAGCTGCTGATGCCCCTAGGCATATCAAATGCCCTAGGCAATTGCCTAGTTTGCCTATGCCTATGGCCGGCTCTGCCTGGGTGACCCATATAAATATAGCATAGTCTCACCTTTATAGTATAAATCCTACTGATGGCTTCGGGGTGTTTGCAGGAAGCAGCCAGCGCATAGACTGTGTCTGTGGGAATTCCACACACACCTCCACTCTCCAGTATTGTCGCTATCGTTCTCAATCCGCTTGTACGACGAGACTCAGGAAGGAGACATGAGCTGGGTACTTCTTCCTTCTCTAGCTCCACTTTCTGTGGTTAAAGTGATCACAAATTACACTTATGATGATAATGTCTGATCAGATAAAAGTGAGCAGTCTGTATATGTGTACTGTTTCTTATATACACTCAGGGTCGGACTGTCCCACAGGGGTATGGGTAAACCACCGTTGGGCCCCACTGCCTGGGGCCCCACTCAGAGGTGGATTGTCCATAGGTTGTACAGGGAAGATTCCCGGTGGGCCGGCGCACCCGTGGGGCCTGTTTTGTTTGAGGACATGTGGTCCTATTTATAGACATAATGAATAAGATGCCAAACAATTTGCATATATGAAAATGACTTTGCCACTTAGCCTGTGATTGCAGATGATCTAGTGTATGCTCTGACTGCCTGCTTGGCTGACATATAAGATTGAGTGAATAGTGATTGGGATACGGTTGGTGTAATAAGCAAGAAAATATATCTTTCTAAAAAATTATATAGTTTCCTAAATTCTAAAGGTGTATCATATAATGTGCCTTAATATTTAATTTTATTTCTTTTAAACTTCCCCCTTGATGCTGGACATGCCCACTATCTGGAAAGTCTTGGGGGGAGGGTGCTGCTGCCATGGCCCATGGCTAGACCTTACACCTCTGGTGCTGCCCATGTGGGGCCACTAGTACAAATTTTTCCAGGGCCGCTTTTTGTTCCCAATCCGCCCCTGGCCCCACTCAATCCTCTAGGGATCAGGTTCCAGACTGTGCACTTGTATTATACATGGTAGATATGTTGCATTACACTGCACAAGTCTATTGTGTATTTCAAGCCTCTGTGGAGGCTGGCCACACCCCCTCTGTAGGCTGGCCACACCCCTAAGTATGGGCCCCAATCATTGCATCCCCCCGGTGGGCCCTTCATGCCCCAGTCTGACACGGTATACACTGCATGTGACAAGTTAATTGACCGTGTTGTGACAACTGCACATTGAAAATATCTGTGGTGTAAGCCTAATTTACTGTACAGCACCAGCAGCTAATATGTGGCTCCTCCAGCTACTGTATGCTGACAAGGGTTGCTGGTACTTGTAGCTCCACAAAGCTGTAAAGTCATTATTATATAAGCATGGTTTGCCATATACAGTTGAAGATTTCGATCATTTATTTTAGATTTTAGACCATTTTTAGCTGTAAATAGCTGTATTAGTAATGGTATATATTTATTACTTTACCTTGAACACTGAAGGTCCCAGTGGGATTAGCTCTTTGTTGAACAAACAGTTTGTCAGCGATGCCAGTAACCCGTAGAGACAAATAATGCTAAAGATGGACAGCACCGTTACTACAGGAGGGGAAATGAAGAGGTAAGGTCATTCATTTGGTATATTAACATCAAAGCATTTAAGGCTCCGTTATGAGTTTCACACACAGACAAATACCAGAGACAAGTCACATGGCAATGGAACCCTGATACCATGGAAACTAAACAAGTGCATCATACAGATGGGGTGGTTTTCAGTATGCCGGCTGTCGGGATCCCGCAAGGGGCTCATTTGCGCTCGCCACACTATCGGTATGCCGGCGGTCGGGCTCCCGGCGCCGGTATGATGGTCGCCGGGAGCCCGACCGCCGGCATACCATACTACACCCATACAGTTGTGTCCTCATACATCTGGTCTCAATACAGCATGCAGCACAACTGTCCCTAAATTCCAAATTATAAAGAGTTGTTTTTTTCTGGTCCCTGGAATTGTCCTTCTTTTTACAAAACTGACTGCCCAATACAATGTATCATATTCTGCATTCCAATGCGCTTTTCATTGTCTGCTGTTATTCTGTTGGTTTTGTAAATTAATGCCAACATACTGTATGAGATTATAACTGCAATCAATAAACATTTAATGATGGAGATTGTAGTCAGGGTCGGACTGGCCCACAGGGGTACCAGGGAAACCACCGGTAGGCCCCACTGCCTGAGTGCCTACTCCTTCCTCTAGGGATCAGGTTCCAGACTGTGCACTTGTATTATACATTGTAGATATGGTGCATTACACTGCACTGAACTATTGTGTATTTCAAGCCTCTGTAGAGGCTGGCCACACCCTTAAGTATGGGCCCCTATTACTGCATTTCCCCGGTGGGCCCTTCATGCCCCAGTCCGACACTGATTGTAGTGTACTGCCCCCCAACCCCCCCCCTTCCCCCTTATAAACATTGTTCTGTTAAAATACTTCAAATTGTCTCCCCAGGTCATGTTCCCCATATAGATATTTTCCCAAAGCATATCCCGCTATTTTGTTTTTTTCTAATGACACCTCATGTTCCCAGAGACAGTTTCTGCTGTTTAACTGAGGCTGCAGAAGAGGCATCGGAAGATCTCATTCTTGTGAATATGCCTCCATAGGCTTGAAGCAGTTTACACCATCTGAAGAAATCTTGAAACAGTTCTGCTGAATCTTGTATGGTTGGGAGCTACCTGATTGCACCACACTCTGCATAATGTACTTACCTGCAACACCTGGAATTTATTTTCAAATATTAACAATTATATTAGTACAAGGAAACACTCAACACTTACTTTCAAGCTGAAGAGGAAGTCTTTCCAATGTGAAGAGAAGGAAACTGACAACCACGGCCTCCATCATAAGGGTTAGAAGAATCAGGACTGTATTAGCATAAGAAGCTGGATAAAGGGAAAAATAAAACCTTCAGATTTGGCTATTATAGAGGCAGGCTCATATGATGGCCATTAGCATTGAAACACAAGTTGCTTGTCACAGAGAAGCTATTCATTTAATTCATATCATATTTGCCTTCTCTACTCGACTCTTGGGAGAGCAGGAAACAGTCTTGGAACCCACATGCATCTCCTCCCTAATGTAGTAGTTGGGATATGGGTTTCATGACATGATATGCTGCAAAGACCCTTCCCCGACATCATGATCACAAGACAAACAGTATTATGACTGGAATCACAGAAATCATATTGCCAGCCCAGACATATATATATATATATATATATATATATACACACACATACATACATACATACATACATACATACATACACACACACACACACATACATATACACATATACATAGCATATACACATATACATAGCATATTAAACATGCATACATATATATATATATATATATATATATATATATATGAATATATATACAAACAAATAGAAAACCACAGCACTCTCCCACTCTCCACCCCAGAAGTGGGGTGCAGTGTCCACACTCGCCACTAGTGGGGTGGGGTGCATGTAGCCCATGGCCACCTACTCAAAAATATAGAAACAGCAAGTTCAGCACTCACCAAAATAAACTCACTTATCTTCACAACATCTAGGAATAAATGAATAAATGATGGGGGTTTAGTTAGTGAATTGGCCAATGCACGGATCCCTGCACACCGCTCGCCAAGGTACCCCCCACCTTCATGCAGGTCCTACACTATCCTGGCAACTGTAACACACACATAATATAACTGCAAATATGCCTACTTGGTTTAAGGTGTATCTGCCATGAACTCCATGGCTTTTAAAGATACACTAGTCACCTGACACTGGCTGATAAATTACTGAAAGGCGGCTGACACAGGTTTAAGATAATAGGGGTGCATGCACAGAGCTTGTGGCCACAGTTAATGAGTTAACCAAGGATTAACCCTAAAATATACAAACAAATAGAAAACCACAGCACTCGCCACCCCAGAAGTGGGGTGCAGTGTCCGCACTCGCCACTAGTGGGGTGGGGTGCATGTAGCCCATGGCCACCTACTCAAAAATATAGAACCAGAAAGTTCAGCACTCACCAAAATAAACATATATATATATCTACACATATATATATATATATATATATATATATACACACACATACATATACACATATATATAGCATATTAAACATGCATACATATATATATATATATGTACACACACATACAGTACACATGTGTATATATATATATCATATGTGTGTGTGTGCGTGTTTATATGTATGTATGTATATACATGTGTAAATATGTATGCACATGGATATATATGTACTATAATTAAAATAAAGTAAACTTTTATTGCACTTACAAGTGCCACCAGGAAGACAGCAGGCTGCAGAGAACGCTAGACAGCCATTAATAATACTCATGCAGCTTAAAAAAAAAAAAAAAAAAAAAAAAAATTTTTTAGTGGAGGGGGTTTCTGGGTACTCGGAACCCCCCTGGGTGCGCAACTGCAGCCCCCTTGCAGCCACTTGAACACCCCTTCTGAGACATTTTTATTACCATTTGCTGTTCTTTCCAGTGCAAATGATTGTTTTACATTACCAGGTATTTTATACTAGGAAGACAGTGGCTGCAATGAGCTCCCATGGACTGGAAGTCTGCTATGTGAAAAAAATAATAATAAATCACCTCAATAATCCCAGCCTCACCTATATACAGTATATCATCCTGCTTACTCCTAAACATAGCCCCAATTTACTATTTCCTGCAGATGCAAATTCTTTTTAAATTGCACTTACCAATGGCAACTAAAAATATGTTGACTATTAAAAAAGCAATTGCACCGACTGTGAATCCTCCATCATTATTTGTAGCGATTCCTAGCAAAGAACCTAGGAAAAATAATATATATTAGGCTTTAGAAATCACAGAGAAAGATCATTGGAATTAGTCCTTGCAGTGTTCTCCATATTACACTAATAATAAATACTATATAGATTCCAGGAGACTTCTCTTTTAAATTTCTCCACAAAGTTACAATGAAATGTGAAAACTACGATGGTATTTAGATATTATTTGATATTACTGATTCATTCTTCACAGAAAGTTGATAGCCTGGCTGGCAATTAGGGATGAGGAAAACTTTATAGATGATACTTAAAGGAATTGATTTAGTGTATAGAATTGAAGTATATAAATCTTATAGCATGTATTCATTATGCCATGGGCTGTTTATATGTAGAAGAGTTGATTACATTGCGTTTACTTATATTATTATTATTATTACATTTTATTTATAAGGCGCCACATGTGTTTCGCAGCGCCGTACAAAGGACAGTACAGGGGACAAAACATTGCATTACAGTAAATAAATAACAGAAATAGAGTACAGGTAACAGAGCACCACACGTTCTCAAGACATAGTACAGCTAAGATGTAAGTATTGAGGGAGTGATCACCGTACTACTAGGGGCTGGTGGTCATAGATGGAGATGAGCCTTTACTAGCAGGATAAAGATGGTCGTTGAGTAGGGGAGAGCTGTGAGTGAAATGTGTTGAGACGAGGGATTAGATAACAAGAGGAAAGAGGGCCCTGCTCTGAAGAGCTAACAATCTATTGGGGAGGGGCAACAGACAGATGACAAGAGGTGCAGGCAAGTGGGAGGTAGCCTGATGGCAGTATGCAAGCAAAGCTGAGATGTTCACGGCATGAGGCAGGGGGGGTGGAGGCGCGGCTTCAGCTCTGGGTTATGCATCAGAAGGGTACGCTTTGATGAATAGGTGGGTTTTTAGTGCCCGTTTGAAGCTTTGCAAGGTCGGGGAGAGTCTAATGGAGCGGGGGAGTGCGTTCCACTGAAGGGGTGCAGCACGGGCAAAATCCTGAACTCGTGCATGGGAAGCAGTAACCAGGGCGGTGGAGAGGCGACGGTCATTAGTCGACCGTAGGGGGCGGGAGGGAGTATGAAGGGAAAGGAGGTTGGAGATGTAGGGAGCAGTGGAAATCGAGATGGCTTTGTATGTAAGGGTGAGGAGTTTGAAGAGGATTCTGTAGGGGAATGGGAGCCAGTGTAGATTTTGTTGAAGGGGAGTGGCAGATGTGGTGCGGCGTGAGAGGAAGATAAGCCTAGCTGCGGAGTTCAGGACAGATTGGAGGGGAGCAAGATGGGAGCAAGCGAGGCCAGTGAGGAGGACATTGCAGTAGTCAAGACGTGAGATGACCAGTGAGTGGATGATGAGTTTAGTTGCACTCTGGGAGAGATATGGCCTGATACGAGCAATGTTGCGTAGCTGGAAACGACAGGATTGTGCCAGAGCTTGGATGTGGGGTGCAAAGGAGAGGGAGGAGTCAAGAGTGACGCCCAGGCAGCGGAGTTGGGGAACGGGGGAGATGGTGGTGTTGTCAACAATGATGGAGATATTGGTCGGGGGTGTTGCTCTGGATGGGGGGAAGATGATGAGTTCCGTTTTGTCCATGTTTAGCTTTAGAGAGCGTTCAGACATCCAGGAGGAGATTGCAGAGAGGCAGCGCGATACCTGAGAGAGGACAGAGGGGGACAGATCAGGAGATGAGAGGTAGAGTTGTGTGTCATCAGCATAGAGGTGGTATTGAAGGCCAAATGAGTTAATGAGCGCACCCAGGGAAGAGGTATACAGGGAGAACAGAAGGGGTCCAAGGACAGAACCCTGAGGGACACCAACAGGAAGGATGGAAGGGTGTGAGGTGGTGCTTGAGGCAGACATTATAGATTTCTTACCTGCAAAACGCAGCCATACCCATGTCGCCCAGATAGCAGCATAACAAAATGGCAGAACTGATCCAAATCTTCGACCTCCTTGGACATCAATTCTACAGACATACAGCTGCATAATAGCACCAGGTATAAGTACCCAAGGAATAGACAAATGTGCTTGGATTGTATGGTCCAATGAACTCTGGATGGCCGCCAGTGCTGCTAATCCATTGCAGATGTAGAACAGGGGATCGGAGGAGCGGGAGCGGAGATTTTCCTTCATGTCCAATTCCTGCTCAGACTTTTGCAGGTTTCGTCTGCACCAAAACAAGGCATCCTGAAACTTGGCACTTGATATCACTATGTTCCCAATGGGTATTAGTACTTTCTCTGCAATTGAATTAACAAGACTGGCAAATGATGTGTAAAGGGAAACTACAGTAAATATGCTGCAAGTCACTCCAAAGAATATGTAAGCAGCTGCACTTGGTATCTGCTGGATTGTGGATATAGTCATGAGGGCAAATGCAGTATTGTGAGTCACTTCTAGAATGTCTTTATTTAATGATAAAAAGCAGAACACACATGCCGCAGCCAGAAAGAACCAGTCACCAACCATCAACTGTCTGCTATTGGAGACATTTCCAGGTGTGAGAACAACTGTAACGGTAAACTCTTCCCATGACTTCACCAGCCAGAAGGTACCATGGAAAGCAAATTTAGTAGCATGGTAAACATCATCCCGTAGATAACTGTAGTAGCTAGAACACAACTGAGAGATGACAATGATGCTGATCCATATGGAACCTACATAGAATGTCTTCATGTATCCAAAGCAGTAGAATGCCATAATGAAAGGAGAAATGGAGTCACACAGGTAACCTAGTGCCATTGGTTCAGCATACTTTGTATTTTTTTTCTTTTCTTCTCCGGTATTTTTTGAAGAGTTGCGATTGGCAGAACCCAGCAGCAGGACATTGAAAAGAGAATTACCAAAGCCTGGAAGAACATATTTCTGAGTGATGCCTTTAAGTAGAAGAGCTCCTGCCCCATAAAGTCCACATAGCACTATTATTAACTCCAGTACACCAGAGACTACCAGGGCCCAGCGACCAAACAGCCCTATCGCCTCAAAGATCAGTGTTAGTGTAAGGGCCCCAAATACAAAAGGCATAATATAGTTGACTGTCGCTGAGCAGAAAGCCAGGATGAACGCAATGAAAATATAAGCTACCAACCCAGCCACTGCACCCTCATTAACTGGAATCTGAGGAAGGGTTGGCACAGCTGAGCTATTGTGAGAAACTGATTCTGAGCCCACAATGATACGAGTAGCCCCATAGCTGCTCCACAAGGCAGAGAAGGCCAGGAATGAGGTGCCACTTAAATGGTCATACTTTCGAAAGGACAGGAATCCCGCAATGAGCTGAGTTACACCTCCAATTAGGATCAAGTGAACACCTGCAAGGTTTAAATGAGAAAGGAAATGACATTTTAGATTATATATGAAATGCTTACTGCTGTCTGAAGCCTTTCAGAGACTCCATAATCTAGAACGTGTTAGTCTCACAGAAATATTTCATGAATATTATTATTTAAAAACACGGACTTTACCTGCCTTTTTCAGTGCTGGTTTTAGAGGCAGAGAATCACTTATAGAATATGATTATAGTGATAGTGTTAATCTGATAGTGATCTATATAGACAATGCCTGAAAAGTCTCAAAACGTGGATACTGAGTAGAGAGGATCAGACTTTTCATGCCAATTTGAAATTTGATTGAAAATCCAGGACCTGGAGCTTCAAGATTGGGTGTTTGGCACGACTGGAGCCACAGAGATTTATCAAAGCTTGGAGACAGATACAGTGGAGAGAGATAAAGTATCAACCAGACAGCTCCTGTTATTTTTCAAACACAGCCTGTAAAAAGACATGTGCTAATTGGTTAGGACTTTATTTCTCTCCACTTTATCTCTTACCATGTTCTGATCATTCTCCTCCTGTGCATGAAAACACACCAGTATAGGGTGGGCTGTAGATTCAGGGGGCATAGTTTACTGGTCCCTCCATGTACAATAATACACAGTACTTAGAATAAATATGGTAATCATTCTTTTACAAAATGATATAGTAGCCTAGAAGAACTAAATCACTAAAGAAACAGACATATACGAGAGACAAGAAAATCTATATTAGTAGGATTCAGAAACAAAAAAGAATACAGAAACACCTAGATTACATTTTAGTATTTACATTTCATGTAAATCATCCAGCTGGAACCTTACCTGCGAGAATGTTTTCCACTCCTCCAGCAGTAATAGAGGTGTTAAACAGAGAGAAGTTTTGCATACAAACGAGGAAAGCACTAACGGCATTTGCAAGGAGCCCCAACGCAGCAGGTTCACTGTAAAATACTGCAGGAAATCCCTCCATGATAATATGCTCTATTGAAATGACTTGCTGAAAACTGTTCTTCACCAATATATGTATTCATCCAAATATGTATTCCATTAAATGTCCTGGGAAAAAAGGTTTGATCCATCATTATTACCATAAGCCAGCATTAAATATTAGCTGTTCTGTAGAAATGTGTTTATATGCATACAGTCAGGAAAAAATACTGTATCAGCAAATATGTTGTATTTTACAAATTCTTAGAAATTATTTCATAAGCATGGTCCTTTACATTCCTATTGCTGCTATCATTCTGGGGGCTAGCATGTAGGAACTGAAGGTGATGCCTCCATCATTATGGGATCTCTTTACCAGTGAGCAGCAGCACATTTCTGTTATATCAGGGGTGCCAATAGGGGAGGGTACCAATTACCTGGGCCCAGGTCTGATGGGGGGACCCTGAGGGCCCCCCGCCCCCACCCCTTACCTGGCAGGAGCAGCTGCAGCTTTTCTCATCAGCCCAGCACATGCTGCTGTCTGCTAGGCTGCAATGTGGCCAAGAATGCGCTTCAATATATATATTTTTTATGTATTTTTCGCTCCTCCTGTGAGTAGATCACACACCCTGAAAAGTACCTGGGCCCGGCCAGGCTCTCTACTGCCCTGGATATCACATGGCAATAGTTGTCAAAAAAGTTCGGAAACCACTGCCTTATGGTATTTTGAATCATGGCGCCCTAGAGTATCAGAAGTTTTTTCACGGCATCCGTATGCCAAAAGTTTGTTACGGAAAAATTCAGAAAAAAAATAAAATGAAATAGGTTGTGTTTATATGACATCCTTAGCTACAGTTATATGGTAAGGAACAGGATTGTTCACGTATTTATGATTGGAAGTCACAAGCACTTCATTTTCCTGTTACATTGACCATAAATGATTTGAATTCGTTCTGGACCACCAGCCCAGTGCGCCCCTGCAACTGCCCCGAGGCACCCCAGGGTACTATGGCACCCAGTTTGGAAGCCACTGTCATACGGATACAAGACAGGAGTAAATGATTGTTCTATGTACAGTTATGATATACTGGCTACTACAGATGGAACCCTGCTCATCTATCCCTTTAATAGGATTAACTGAGACTGGGCAGTCAGACTTAATCCCCTGCTGTAATGACCTAGTCCCCTGATGTATTGTTTTCTCTGTATTGTATTGCAGCTGAGAACAATAGATATGCTAATAATCCTTGGTGCACCTAGGTACAGCAGAGGCTAGATGAGCAAGGCTCCATCTGTAGATATATCATCGCATATTTGGAAACTCATTATCAGCAGATCCTTTGTGTAACTTGTTCACAAGACAGGTGTCCCTGCAATCACTTAGACTGTCAGCAGACAGACTATTCTATGTGACATGTAATAAGTAAAACGTTCTTATATCTAGTATAAGTGTGCTGGTCACCTCCCTGTAGTAGCACGTTGTACATGGTTATTTTTACTGACCAATGTTTTCATTTTTAATTTTTTAACTATTTTATCAAACACAACCTCCAGGCATACACTTTAGCATCCTTCATTTATATTGACATTCTTCTAAGAGTATTAATATGTGAAACTGAACATGGAAGGAGAAATATAACCAGTGAGAAAATCTAGCATGAGGAAATATGTGTGATATTCCAGAGATTTGTTTTACTTTGGATTTCAGGTATATGATTTTGGGAGCTATTTATCAAAGCTCGAAGAGATAAAATTGTGAGAGATAAAGTACCAACCAATCAGCTTCTGCATTACACTTTACAGACAATGGGGTAAATTTACTAAGATGGGAGTTCTATTTAAGATGGGATGTTGCCTTTAGCAACCAATCAGATTCTACTTCTCATTTATCTAGCACCTTTTAGAAGATAATACATGGAATCTGATTGGTTGCTATGGGCAACATCCCATCTTAAATAGAACTCCCATCTTAGTAAATTTACCCCAATGGGTCTATTTTACTAAGTGATTGGTTGCTATGGACAACATTTCCACTTCTGAAAACCCTCACCTTAGTATATATACCCATTAATGTTCTCTGATCTCTCACTACAGAATAATCTGTAGCAGTGGAAACAATATTGCTCTCAATATAACTCAGAACTTCTTACTTTTGGGAAACCATTGCAGCAGGTGTATGTGTTCTTGCCTCAGAATTGTGGAGAAACTAATGTCACATTTGTCTTGACCAATGAAAGTCTTAAAGGGGCCTTGACCACAAGTGCACCACTGTCCTGTCACACTGCCTGAGAATGGGGCACACTATGCTGTTTCTGCCACACCATGCAAGCTTTTTCTCATTACTGGTCTCTATATTTTAATATATATAGTAATCCCCAAATACTTTCATAAAAACAGTAACTGAATCAAAACTAAAGGCAGACACACCAGGTCATACAAACAATTTGTCAGGAAACATTGCAGTTATGTAATTTGAACATTGCACATATATACAATACATAGCAATACACCAATAGCAAAGTCCTACCTTAAAATGCAAGGTGCAGAAATGTATTTGGGACCTGTTTTCCAGGGAGCAGCTGCTCTATTCTCTTGTACAGCAGCCACTGCTTGCTGAGTGACTGTGCTGGAGAGACTGGTTTTATAGTCTCTACTACAGTATCTCTGAGGGTGGAAACTTTCTTAACCCATTAGAATTTCCAAAGTGTTATTGTTTCCTGCTGCAGATAACCTTACTCAGTAATATATCTCCATAGACTTCCTCATACTGTGTGACTATGCTAATCTATGATATCACCTGTATCAGGAGTTATTTATAGTATAATAGTTCTATTCTGGGAGAGTCAGCAATTAAATGAGGCAATGATGGGTTTATTTTTAATATGATTTTTTTTTCCATTTCCTTACCTATTTCATAACCTAACATGTTTATCATTACATAAATAAACCTTGTTGGTAATCACAACTACCATATAACATAGAAACAAAGATTAGAACAGTAAATGGATGTGTGCAAAATTAGGTCAAAATGTTGTTCCTTATTCCCTGTACGTTATACCCAATACTATTTGGTGGTGTACTCAGGGTTACACAGTACCTGGTCTTTTTTGGTGGGAACCAAATTAAATTCTTTGATATAATTTCAGAAATGAATAACAAATGTATATGTATATCTAGCCAGGGTGTGGATCTTACTATGGATCTTGGATCAAATTGTATCTGTAGGTACTGTAAGTAGTGGCACCTTTTCCTCATAGAAAAAAACACTGTTTATACTATATAATTATGTATTAATATTCACTGAACAATAATAATAATAATAATTATTATTATTATTTTCTTTATAAAGCTCAATGTAGTTCTCAGTGCTGTAAATTGTGATACAAACACAGTAAACTTGCAATGACATGAAAGAAAAGATAAAGATGACCTTGCCCAAGTGACCTTACAATCTACAGTAAGTATCAGTTGAAGCTTTGGTATGTACAGTAGTGGACTATCCAGTCATTGTTCTTGGATACAACCACTGTGCTATTCTTGCCTCCAGGCAGTTGTCACATACAAGTACAGTACTAGTCCTGGCTTTGGGCAATTGAGAACCACAGACAGCACAGCAGTTCCTGGCAGTAATTACAGGTGTAATGCTAGTTTCTGGTTGGTGGGAGTTAATTATTACAGGCATTGTGCCAGGTTCTGGTAAATTGGTCATTTCAGGTATAGTACCAGTTTCTGGCTCTGGGAATTTGGTAATTGCAGGCATTGTGCAAGGTTCTAGCTGAGGGGAGTTGGTAATTACACACTTTGTGCTAGGTTGTGGGAAGTAAAGGCATTGTGATAGGTTCTGGCTTTGGGAAACTGGCACTGTATAGCCATCTATAGTACTAGTTGGTAAATATAGACATTGCTGGTTCTGAGAAGTCGATAACGCCAGTTACTAGTACAATCTGTCGAAGTTGGAAAATATTACAGTACACACATTACGTACAAACTCCACACAGATGGCCTCTGTGTGCATACTTGTTCTGCCGTGCGTGTGCATATTCGCAAGTTGCGTATGACCGTTTACACGGTCCTGCGTATTAGCGTGTGGTATGAGTAATTACGGTAGCATTTGTATTCGCATGGAAAAGCCATAAAGACATATCTCATATAATTTTTTTTTTAATATAACAATTTTTATTGAAGAGAAGGCACAGTGGGTCATACAAGCATTATTTGATTGAACACAGATCACATGAAAAAACATGATGTAAAGTTGTTTTGAACAGGATCGTCATGAAAAGGAAATGGTACAAAGTGCGGTATATAAGTGGGCACAAAGGGGAGAAAACGATATATGTCAATCATAAAGAACATGTGGCTCCATTACCCATTGAGTGCATCTCAGGGACGTGCAGTCAGGGGAGGCAGTGCCTCCCCTGTCATAATGATTAAAATAATAGAAAGAAGATACTTCTGACACATATTCTGTGTCATAAGTATCTGCTTTAGCCATAATATTATTTTAATCATTATTATCTTTATAAAAATCTGTTTTTAAAGTGTTTTGGAGGCACCTTTCTTGGTGCCTCCCGATGTCAGCGTGACAGGGCCGGAAGCAGGGAGCGGGGCCAGGCAATGGACAGCAAAATCCCATTCAAAAAAGCCCTGTAAGCGGCACCTAGTACAAGTGCCGCTTTGACAGGGGCGTGCTTTCAGCCCATATGAAAGCACGCCCCTGTCACTTTAGTCAGAATCGATTGTTCGGAGGTTGATTCGGGAGGGGGGCACAAAGGAACATGCCCCGCCATCCCCGGCCGCCCGTCCCCCAGCCTATCCCGCAGCCCGCCCCTCTGTATAGTGACAGACCTGGTAGAGGGGGGTGCACGGTGCCGTCAATGTCTTTCCGTTAGCCGGAGCCTACACACTCACAGTACACGCACCGCGGCTGGCCACAGAAATGCGGAGCATCTGGCAGCAGTTCCCTGCACTGGGCACGTTTGACAGGAGCCGGAGATTCTCCCTCTCCACCCACTTGAAGCAGCACGGGACGGGGGAGCATGAGGTGAGTGCGGGCTCTGCTGCCCCTGTGCTTCCACCCTCCTCAGTCCCCACAGCTTACATAGCCACATACCCTAGCTTCCTGCCCTCACCCCCTCCATTCACAGACATGCTGCCGATCAGGGGGTTCTGGCTGCAGACCCTCACCTCCCCCAAATCTGTAATGTGTAAATGGGGGCTCTACCTGCCGTACTGTGTAAAAAGGGACAATGCCTGCCGTACTGTGTAAAAAGGGGACAATGCCTGCCGTAATGTGTAAAAAGGGACAATAGCTGCCGTACTGTGTAAAAGGGGACAACACCTGCCGTACTGTGTAAAAAGGGACAATGCCTGCCGTACTGTGTAAAAAGGGACAATAGCTGCCGTACTGTGTAAAAAGGGACAATGCCTGCCGTACTGTGTAAAAAGGGACAATAGCTGCCGTACTGTGTAAAAAGGGGACAATGCCTGCCGTACTGTGTAAAAAGGGACAATGCCTGCCGTACTGTGTAAAAAGGGACAATGCCTGCCGTACTGTGTAAAAGGGGACAACACCTGCAGTAATGTGTAAAAAGGGACAATAGCTGCCGTACTGTGTAAAAAGGGGACAATGCCTGCCGTACTGTGTAAAAAGGGACAATGCCTGCCGTACTGTGTAAAAAGGGGACAATGCCTGCCGTACTGTGTAAAAAGAAACAATAGCTGCCGTACTGTGTAAAAGGGACAATAGCTGCCGTACTGTGTAAAAGGGACAATAGCTGCCGTACTGTGTAAAAAGGGACAATAGCTGCCGTACTGTGTAAAAAGGGACAATGCCTGCCGTACTGTGTAAAAGGGACAATAGCTGCCGTACTGTGTAAAAAGGGACAATAGCTGCCGTACTGTGTAAAAGGGACAATAGCTGCCGTACTGTGTAAAAGGGACAATAGCTGCCGTACTGTGTAAAAGGGACAATAGCTGCCGTACTGTGTAAAAAGGGACAATAGCTGCCGTACTGTGTAAAAAGGGACAATAGCTGCCGTACTGTGTAAAAAGGGACAATAGCTGCCGTACTGTGTAAAAAGGGACAATGCCTGCCGTACTGTGTAAAAAGGGACAATAGCTGCCGTACTGTGTAAAAGGGGACAATAGCTGCCGTACTGTGTAAAAAGGGACAATAGCTGCCGTACTGTGTAAAAAGGGGACAATGCCTGCCGTACTGTGTAAAAGGGACAATAGCTGCCGTACTGTGTAAAAAGGGACAATAGCTGCCGTACTGTGTAAAAAGGGGACAACACCTGCCGTACTGTGTAAAAAGGGACAATGCCTGCCGTACTGTGTAAAAAGGGACAATGCCTGCCGTACTGTGTAAAAGGGGACAACACCTGCCGTACTGTGTAAAAAGGGACAATGCCTGCCGTACTGTGTAAAAAGGGACAATGCCTGCCGTACTGTGTAAACATGGGACAATACCTGCCGTACTGTGTAAAAGGGGACAATGCCTGCCGTAATGTGTAAAATGGGGACAATGCCTGCCGTACTGTGTAAAAAGGGGACAATACCTGCCGTACTGTGTAAAAAGGGACAATGCCTGCCGTACTGTGTAAAAGGGGACAATAGCTGCCGTACTGTGTAAAAGGGACAATAGCTGCCGTACTGTGTAAAAAGGGGACAATGCCTGCCGTACTGTGTAAAAAGGGACAATGCCTGCCGTACTGTGTAAAAAGGGACAATGCCTGCCGTACTGTGTAAAAGGGGACAATAGCTGCCGTACTGTGTAAAAGGGACAATAGCTGCCGTACTGTGTAAAAAGGGGACAATGCCTGCCGTACTGTGTAAAAAGGGACAATAGCTGCCGTACTGTGTAAAAAGGGACAATGCCTGCCGTACTGTGTAAAAAGGGACAATAGCTGCCGTACTGTGTAAAAGGGACAATAGCTGCCGTACTGTGTAAAAAGGGACAATAGCTGCCGTACTGTGTAAAAAGGGACAATAGCTGCTGTACTGTGTAAAAAGGGGACAATGCCTGCCGTACTGTGTAAAAAGGGACAATGCCTGCCGTACTGTGTAAAAAGGGACAATAGCTGCCGTACTGTGTAAAAGGGACAATAGCTGCCGTACTGTGTAAAAAGGGACAATAGCTGCCGTACTGTGTAAAAAGGGACAATAGCTGCCGTACTGTGTAAAAAGGGACAATAGCTGCCGTACTGTGTAAAAAGGGGACAATGCCTGCCGTACTGTGTAAAAAGGGACAATGCCTGCCGTACTGTGTAAAAGGGGACAATGCCTGCCGTACTGTGTAAAAAGGGACAATGCCTGCCGTACTGTGTAAAAAGGGACAATGTCTGCCGTACTGTGTAAACATGGGACAATACCTGCCGTACTGTGTAAAAGGGGACAATGCCTGCCGTAATGTGTAAAATGGGGACAATGCCTGCCGTACTGTGTAAAAAGTGGACAATACCTGCCGTACTGTGTAAAAAGGGGACAATGCCTGCCGTACTGTGTAAAACGGGACAATGCCTCCCGTTCTGTGTAAAAAGGGGACAATACCTGCCGTACTGTGTAAAGGGGACAATGCCTGCCGTACTGTGTAAAAGGGGACAATGCCTGCCGTACTGTGTAAAAATGGGACAATGCCTGCCGTACTGTGTAAAAAGGGACAATGCCTGCCGTACTGTGTAAAAATGGGACAATGCCTGCCGTACTGTGTAAAAAGGGACAATGCCTGCCGTACTGTGTAAAGGGGACAATGCCTGCCGTACTGTGTAAAAATGGGACAATGCCTGCCGTACTGTGTAAAAAGGGACAATGCCTGCCGTACTGTGTAAAAGTGAGCTCTACCAGGCGTAATGTGTGACAGGGATTCTACCTGGTGTAATGTGTGTGAGTGGCGCTACTGTGCGGCGTAATTTGAATAATGGAGACTATTGTACAGCTTAATATGCATTGGTATTATTTTGTGGCCACACCCCTATCCCCATGAAGCCATGCCCCTATATTTTTGTTGCGCGCACTGGCCCTATTTTAAATATGAGGAGGGGGGGGGGGGTGCCAATGCTGTTTCTTATACACTTATACGACTGTCATGTCATATAAGATTTCCTCCAACCTCCCTGCATCCTCCCCGTTGGCAGGATAGTATTAGATATATCGTATGCAGTTTCTTTTGTATACGATGTATCTTTTACTTTCCCATCCATTAATTGCGGGATCCGACATATAACGAGTTCAGCACTCGTGATATGTCGGATCTAGGGGGATCCAATCCAATGCACACGGGAACGCGCATCGGATCGGGGGGAAAGCACACCAAAAATGCCCGATTTCACCCAATATATCGGGCTGAATGCCCGAATTGGGCTGAAATCGGGCATTATCAATCTAGTGTATGGGGCCCTTAAGCGTCACACTGCAGTTCTAGGCCCAGGACCAGGTAAGTAAATAGCCTTATAAGTCGTTCACTGCCTGTCCCCATTACCCTTTATTTCTCTCTGTCATACTCTCACCCACTGCTATTGCTGTTACCCTTTACCTGGTGTCACTCCCTGTCTCCCGCTACTGTCACCCTGTCCCTGGCGTCACTCCCTGTCACCCGCTGCTGTCACCTGTTCCCTGGCGTCACTCCCTTTCACCCGCTGCTGTCACCTTCTCCCTAGCTTCACTCTCTGTCACCCGCTGCTGTCACCGTCTCCCTGGCATCACACTCTCCCTGTCACTTTCTCGCTGGTGTCACCCTCTCCTTGTCATCCACTGCTGTCACCCTCTCTGTCGTCACCATTTCCCTGTCACCCTCTCCCTCTCACCCACTGCTGTCAACTACCTGGCGTCACTGTCTCCCTGTCACCCTCTCGCCCACTGCTGTCAACTACCTGGCGTCACCGTCTCCCTGTCACCCACTGCTGGCTATTTTGTTGTCCAGGACTTCCATTAAATTAATAGCACCGCACCCACTGCATTATTAAGATAATGGAAGCCCTGGACAACAAAATTGCATTCATGTCCTCCTCCCACTCCCTCCCCAGTCCTAAACACTAATATTTATTTTATAAAAATGTACAATGTATTAGCCGCCTGCTCATCACAAGTTTTCTGAGCAGGCAGGCTGCGGGCATTGGCAGCGACGGTATTGGACTGAGATGCAAATTAGTGGCGGGGGGCCTGGGCCATTAGTGGTGGGGGTAGCGGGCATCAGGGATGGAGACGGTAGCGGACATTGGTTCCACGGTGGTAGGTTTCATTGGCAGGACTCGGCGGACATTATGGCTGCAGTGCCTCACCAGCCACTGACCTCACCGCACGCCACTGGTGCATCTTGCATAATAAATCACGACAGTTACATCAATTACATCATATGGGCATGAGGGAAACGAATGAAAAAAGAGTCAGACATGCCCCCTTATGTCGAGAGTTATAGGCGCAACAGAACAATAAATCAATCAACACTTGAAAATTTTCCACTAGTAACCCATCCCCCAATATTAATTTTCTGTTTTTATAGAAGAAAAATATTAAGCAAAATGTACAGCAATTAAACTGCAAAATAGAGAAAAGTAAGGGGGGGGGAATTAAAAGGAGACTAAGAAGCGAGAGATGGGAAGAGGAAGGGATGGGGGGACAAACACAACCAAGACAAAGACATTATGTATCATAAGTCCCGAGAGGCACAGTAATCCTGCAGAGTGGTGAGTATCACCCATATTCAATAAATAATAATAATAATAATAATAATTTTATTTATATAGCGCTCTTTCTCCAACAGGACTCAAGGCGCTTGGAGTTATACAGTTTAAAAATATAAGGTCACATTGTACATACATCATTGGGAGTACAGTATTCAGGTAATCTGTCTAAGCAGGAACCAAGTAGTGGATTCAAAAATCTTCTGAATCCTGAGTTGAGTGGACTCATTATAACTCTGTAAAACAGCATCCCATTTCCCATAAAATCTAGGAGCTCCTGATTCTATGTCAGGCACTATAGCTTGTCTTTCGTAGAAAATATTATTCAGTAAAGATGCCTTCAATTTAGCAATAGATGGAGAGTGTCTATGCAACCAGTGAGTAAGAATTCATTTCTTAGCTATGGTAAGTATAACAGTTAGAGCAGGGACAATCGTAGTTTTCTGAGGGCCCAAATCCCAGTCTGAGAAGCAATAGAATAGGCAGGCGGCTGGGAGTTTGCAGAGGTGGAGTGAGATAACAACATTAATATAGTACATTAACCTGTTCCAAAAAGTTCTAATTTTTCTACAACTCCAAAAATTATGAAAATATGTGGCGTCAGCCATCCCGCATTTAAAACATCGACCAGAAGAGGCTAAGGTAAAATAGGAGTGTTGCTTCGGGGAGATGTAAGCTCTATTCAAAAACTTAAGGTGTGTTTCCTGTAAGGCTGCTGACTTTAAATATTTAAGTGTTGAAGGTAGCGTGGATAGAATAGTCGACATAGGCAGGAGATCAGGAATATCCTGTAACCAGCGATAATGGAGCTTAGATTATAAAGGTCGCCTTCCAGAGTCTATAAGAATGGAATACAAGTTACGTATCCTATAGCCTAGGGCTAAATTTGAGTGCAAGAGGGGAGTAAGGGGGTCAATATCAGAATCAAAAGACATTGCAGTTGGTAATGAATATGCAAAATGACGAGATTGTAGATACATAAAGAAATTACAATTTGGTAAATTATATTTATTAATCAGGGTAGAGAAGGGGTATATTACACCGCCTGGGTCAAAGATATTTCGTATAGATGAAATGCCCTTTTCCTTCCATGTAAGGTAAGTATGGTTATCAAGGCCAGGAGTAAATTGGGGATTACCCCAAAAGGTAGTGTGGGTGGAGTTAGCAAAATTCCTATAAAGACGCTTATTAATAGATTTCCATGCTTTATACTGTAAGTGTCGCAGAAGAGTACATTAGACTTTAAATGTGGGGGGATCAATGAGGCGGGTGCATGAAGTAAGGCAGCTGGAGAAAAGGGGTAAAAAAGGTGTTCCTCTACATCAGGGAGAGTGTATACCGAGCCCCCAGAAAACCAGTCTACAATGTAGCGAAATATAGCAGCATTCGAAAAAGTAGAGATGTCTGGCATCCCAAAGCCTCCCTCCACCCTTGGCAATCGTAACGTGTGGCGAGATACTCTAGATTTCTTCCCTGCCCAAATAAATTTTGTAAAAAGAGAGTCAAATCGTTGGGTATCAGGCTTAGATAACTGCAGTGGGAGCATTTGGAGAACGTAAAACATTTTGGGAAAAACAAAATTTTTGACAACCACCACTCTACCGGATAATGACAAGGGTAAATCCATCCACCCCTTCAATATCTTTTCGGAAGAGGAATAGATATGATGAAAATTTGCAGCATAAAGGGCGTTTAGGGTAGGGGGAATCATAATGCCTAGATATTTAAGCGAAGAATGACAAATTGTAAATTGTGTCATGGAAGAGGATAGGGGGGTCGAGGAATTGTTAGAGCCCAAGGGGAGGAGCCGGGATTTATCATAGTTTACTCTAAAGCCTGAGAAGGAGCCAAAGTGTTCTATAATATGTTTTATAGCAGGGATAGAAGATTGGGGCTGTGAGATAAATAGTAGCATGTCATCAGCAAACAAACTGAGTTTTATCTACGTTGCTCCAACAGTAATACCAGAATATAAGGGAGTTGTACGCAAGGCAATGGCCAGCGGCTCTATGGCTATAGCAAATAAAAGAGGCGAAAGAGGACATCCTTACCTGGTTCCCCTGTAAAGAGGAATCTGGGAAGAAAGATACCTATTAGAAAGAATTTGGGATGAGGAATCAGTATACAGAAGCTGGACCGCACGGATGAAGGCATCCGGGAATCCAAACCTGTGCATGGAATTAAACAGGTGGTCCCAGGTGACTAGGTCGAAAGCCTTTTCGGCGTCTAAAGATAAAAGGGCATAAGACTCTCGACTCTCCGAATCCTCCAGCCACTGCATGACAGCCAGTACCTTGCGCACATTTACTGTAGAATGACGGCCCCATATAAATCCTATCTGGTCTTCCTGGATAAGGGAAGGCAAAAAGGGCTTTACCCGATCCGCCATCATTTTTGTGTAAAGTTTGTAATCCGTATTTAATAGGGAAATAGGTCTATATGAGGTGGGAAGTAGGGGATCTCTGCCTGGTTTATGGAGAATTTTCAAAATTGCGGAATTGAAATATAGAGGGGCAGGGGACCCAGTTAAGAGTAGGTTGAAAAAGGCGCAGAGGGGTTTGACCAAGTGGGGCGCTAAAATTTTGTAGTATTCATTGGTCATGCCATCGGGACCAGGGGCCTTGCCAGTTTTCAAGTTTTTGATTGAATGCAACACTTCCTCTTCAGTAATGGGGGCCAATAAGGACTGGGAGGAGACAGAGGACAGGGAGGGGAGTGTAATGGAGGACCAGAAAGAGTGTTGGTGTTGCTGATCAATGGTGGGCTCAGAGTATAACGAAGAGTAAAAAGAGTGCAATACTTCAGACACTTGACTACTATTATGAACTATCGTGCCATCGGCTTTCTTCAAAGCACAAATTAGCGTTGGGGGTGTTGGCCCTTTAAAAGATTAGAGAGCAATCTACTAGAGCGATTACCAAATTTATGGAACCTACTTTGAGACATAAAATAGGATTTTGATAACCTACCGGTAAATCCTTTTCTCCAATTCCGTAGAGGATGCTGGGTACGACATCAAGACCATGGGGTATAGACGGGATCCACAGGAGACATGGGCACTCTAAAGACTTTTCATTGGGTGTGAACTGGCTCCTCCCTCTATGCCCCTCCTCCAGACCTCAGATGTAGGAACTGTGCCCAGGGAGACTGACATTTCGAGGAAAGGAATTACTTAACTAGTGGTGAGATATCTACCAACTCACACCCTCAACCATGCCGCACACATGGCATTCAACATAACACACGCCAACAGGCATGAACTAATTGCAGCAACATGCTGAAACCAAGATAACAACTTGTGTAACTGTAATAACTAAACTGCAGGTAAAGTACGCACTGGGACGGACGCCCAGCATCCTCTACGGCAGGGGTGGGGAACCTCCGGCCCGCGGGCCGTATAAGGCCCGCAAAGCCAACTGATCCGGCCCGGCCACCCGCTGCTGTGTGTGACAGGGGAGGAGAGCGCAGCGTGCGCCTCTCCTGCCCCTTTGAGCTCAGTCCGGCCGTGGCGGCGTGTGTCATCTGCAGGGAGGAGAGCGCAGCTACAGTATGTCCACTGTCCAGCGGCGGCGTGTAAGATCTCAAACCAGCCGCCGGTTCGTGAGCCAATCAGAGCTCGCGGACCAGCAGCCAATCAGGAGCCGCTCTGCCGGTCTGTGAGTTCTTATTGGCTTACGAACTGGCGGCTGGTTTGAGTTCCTACACGCCGCCGCTGGACAGTGGACATAGCTGTGCTCTCCTCCCTACATCTGACACACGCCGCCGCGGCCGGACTGAGCTCAAAGGGGCAGGAGAGGTGCACGCTGCACTCTCCTCCCCTGTCACACACAGCAGCACAAAGGGACAGGAGAAGGCCAGCAGCGGCGGTGAGCAGGGCGGGGGCATATCTGTATCTGGCACTGTGGGGGCATACTGTATCTGGCACTGTGGGGGCATACTGTATCTGGCACTGTGGGGGCATACTGTATCTGGCACTGTGGGGGCATATCTGTATCTGGCACTGTGGAGACATATCTGTATTGGGCACTGAGGGGACATGTGTGTACCTGGCACTATGGGGGCATATCTGACACTGTGGTGGCATATCTGTATCTGGCACTGTGGGGACATATATGTATCTGGCACTGTGGGGACATATATGTATCTGGCACTGTGGGGACATATATGTATCTGGCACTGTGGGGACATATATGTATCTGGCACTGTCTGGACATGTGTGTACCTGGCACTGAGGTGGCATATCTGTATCTGGCACTGTGGTGGCATATCTGTATCTGGCACTATGGGGGCATATCTGTATCTGGCACTGTGGGGGCATATGTGTATCTGGCACTGTGGCGGCATAGGTGTATCTGACACTGTGGCAGCATATGTGTATCTGGCGGTGCACTACTGGCGGCATATGTGTATCTGGCACTGTGGCGGCATAGGTGTATCTGACACTGTGGCAGCATATGTGTATCTGGCGGTGCACTATTGGCGGCATATGTGTATCTGGCACTGTGGCGGCATATGTGTATCTGGCAGTGCACTACTGGGGGCATATCTACTGGGGCATAACTACTAGGGGCAGGCTAATTTTAAGTTGATAATTTTTGTATGGCCCCCGAAGGATTTTATAAATGTCTAAATGGCCCTTGGTAGAAAAAAGGTTTCCCACCCCTGCTCTACGGACTAGGAGAAAAGGATTTACCGGAAGGTTATCAAAATCCTATTTTCTCATACATCCTAGAGGATGCTGGGGACGACATCAAGACCATGGGGTCTATACCAAAGCTCCAGTACAGGCGGGAGAGTGCGGATGACCCTGCAGCACTGATTGACCAAACTTGAGGTTCTCATCGGCAAAGGTGTCAAACTTATAAAATTTAGCAAATGTGTTTGACCCTGACCAAGTAGCTGCTCGGCAAAGATGTAAAGCCGAGACGCCCCGGGCAGCCGCCCAGGATGAGCCCACTTTCCTAGTAGAATGGGCCTTCACCGACTTCGGTACCGGCAAGCCTGCCGTAGAATGAGCGTGCTGAATTGTCCCTCTGATCCAGCGCACAATAGTCTGCTTAGAAGCAGGACACCCAATCTTGTTGGGAGCATACAGGACAAACAGAGCCTCTGTTTTCCGTAACCGAGCTGCTCTTGCGACATAAATCTTCAAAGCTCTAACCACATCTAGAGACTGTGACTCAGTGAAAGTGTCAGTAGCTACTGGCACCACAATAGGTTGGTTTATGTGGAAGGACGAAACCACCTTTGGAAGAAATTGTTGACGAGTTCTTAACTCTGCCCTATCTTCATGTGAGACAAGGCCCCCAACTCATACACCTGCCTTTCGGATGCCAAGGCCAAAAGCATCACCACTTTCCAAGTGAGAAACTTCAATTCTATCTCCTGCAGAGGTTCAAACCAATCTGATTGAAGGAACTGCAACACCACATTAAGATCCCATGGTGCCACTGGAGGCACAAATGGAGGCTGGATGTGCAGAACCCCTTTCACGAACGTCTGAACTTCTGGAAAGGAGGCCAATTGTTTTTGAAAGAAAACTGATAAGGCTGAAATCTGGACCTTGATTGACCCCAATCTAAGGCCCGCATCCACACCAGCCTGCAGAAAATGGAGAAAACGTCCCAACTCAAACTCTTCCGTAGGAGCCTTCTTGGATTCACACCAAATGTGGAAGAAATATACAATCTCAGAATTGCGCAGTGAAACAGAAAAAGCTGCCCAGACACTCGGTTCAAATTGGGGGGGGAAAAACACCAATTCCCAACAAATACAGATCAAGAAAAAATGGTGAACCAGGTATCACTGGCGCTAAATCCGTAAGGATGTGTTCAAACTGGACCCTGGCATGGGCTACCGTAAACACAATCGTGAGGGGATCCTGACACCCCTTATTGGGGATGGATGCCCTGGGTTAATGTGCAAATAAACAGAATAAAACTGGGTATAAAAAGACAAATGAACATTTATTAATAAAAACATAAAAACATGCAGTGCATATTATCTGCCAGTGCAATGGGACTCCAAAAGTGACTTGTGCTATTTTTGATATATCAGCAAAGAAGCTCTCACCCTCTTTCTGTGTTGCGGTGGGCTAGCTTATAAATAAGCTGATGTGGTCCTAGGCTGAAATGGCCAAGCACCACCGCAAAACGTTTATCAGCAATGGGTCACCTTCAGTCCAAATGTGTAAGTCCTCAATCCAAAGCAACGCGTTTCGGTTCTCAAGGAACCTTTCTCAAGAAATGGATGAGGGTTCTTGTCCTGAAATCGCCTTTTATACCCAGTAAATAAGACTCAATCAATTAATCATGTTGTCACTTCCGGTTTCTGAGACCGGAAATGACATACATGCGTTCCAATCTATATTTCACCAATTCTATAAAATCCGCTCTTTTTAAAAACTCATAGATGTCCACCTTATTTAGAACACACTCTCTTTCACTGATACGCAAACTGTGTGTATATCACGTCCCAGATTAGAAACACCTTGTCTTCCGCTATCGCCAACCGGAAGTGGCGTATGCGGAGTCCCGTGACTACTTCCGGTGGTGTATGTATTTGCGTTCCACCTGTTCATCCGCCCGGAAGTGACAGCGCTGCGTTCCACATAATGCATATCCTTTGCTTTCCATACAGATCGTGGGACTTTCATACTGAAGACTCTTTATCCATATAATGGGGTTTCTTCAGCCATTTTTCTTCAGGGCAAAAGTGCTAATGTGCCATAGCCGGAGACAGCCGGGAATACCCACTGGTTACCTTCCTTTGTGGTACTTTGTATTCCCAGCCTGTCCATCCCTATTACCCCAGTGGGATCCCCTACTGTCTCCACATGATTCCATAACCGAACATACATGTAAAAGAAATGGAAATGAAGAGGATGGTTAAACTTAGTAAAATCACAATTAAAAGGCCACACAATTGAGGAAAAAGAATCACAGAATTAAAAAAGGGCATGAATAAAAAGAGAACACCGGGGAATAAATGGACTATACTGAAGTGTTTTTAATCTAAGAACCATTTAAGTTCAAAGTCTACATTATGCCCCTTAGGTTTTAAAGTATCTAAATTAAAAATCCACTTCATTTCACATTGTGCAAGTCGTTTTTCCAGGTTTTTGTTCTTCCAATTCGCTTTCATTTGTTGTAGTCCTATGAATCTTTTAAGATGTCCTCAGAGCCGGATTAAGACCATGGGGGGCCCGGGGCACTTAAGAGAGTGGGGCCCCTAATAGAGAAGGCAGAATATATATATTTATATATATATATATATATATATATATATATATACACACACATATACATATATATATATATACACACACACATATATATATATATATTTGCCTCCCCAAGCAGCACACCCCCTGCCACACCGCAGATCGGATCTCTCTTCCGATCCAATCTGCGGTGCTGTGCTCCCCGGATCCCATCCTCACTGCAGCAGCGGGCGCACAGACAGGACAGCTGAGCTGAGCGACGGCTCAGCTGTCCAATAAAGTATGAATGAAGCAGCCTGCCGCTCAGTCATTGGCTGGGCACGCAGGCTGTTTCATTGATACATTATTGGACAGCTGAGCCCAGTGGCGTAACTAGAAATTTTTCTCCCCCAAGCCAAAAAATCCTTCGGCGCCCCCCCCCCCCCACACACACCCCGTAATTGGCACTAACAAAGGTAGAAAAATGTGCACGCTGCAGGCGCGCGCCGGCAAAAAGGGTGTGTGGCTTTGTCGAAATGGGCGTGGCTTTGCGTGGAGGGCGTGGCATTGCAGGAAAAGACTACCTTATACCCCAGTTTTGCAACCTGCACGCCCAGACGTTGGCCACCACAGGAAAGTAAAATAATCCTGATTCATGCCCCTTACATTATTTGTCATTTTTCCTCCTTATAGTAATGCCCAGTATACATTATTCCATATACTGCAATGGCCCTTAGACATTATTCCACACACAATAATGCACATGACACAATATGCACACACTGTAATGCCCCAGACACATTATGCCACACACCGTAATGCCTGTGACACATTATGACAGGAATCGCAATGCCCGTTATACATTATGCTACACACTGCAATGCCCCTGATACATTATAGCACATACAATGTCTGTGACACAGTATGACACACACCACAATGATCCTGAGACATTATACCACATACCACAATGCCCGTGATATAGTATACAACACACCGTAATGCCTGATACATTATGACACACCGCAATGTCCGTGATACATTATGCCACACACCGTAATGCCCATTACACATTAAGTTCTACAGTAAGGCTTCTAATTACTTTTAAATTACCTGCTCGTTGCCAGGGGTTTCATGCTCTTGGTTCCATGCACGGTGCCAGGGGTTTTCATGATCAGGGTGTCATGCTCGTTGCAAGGGGTTTCATGCACTGGGTGTCATGCTCGTTGCTAGGGGGTAGTGCTTGTTGCTAGGGCCATGCTCCCAGTGCCACATATGCCCCCAGTGCCAGATATTCCCCTACAGTGCCAGGTATATGCCCCTAGTGCCAGATATTCCCCCACAGTGCCAGGTACATGCCCCCAGTGCCACATATACCCCCCCCCCAAGTGCCACATATGCCCCCTCAGTGCCTGCTCCCCCCAGTGCCAAATATTCCCCCACAGTGCCAGGTATATGCCCCCAGTGCCAGATATTCCCCCACAGTGCCAGGTATATGCCCCCAGTGCCAGATATTCCCCCACAGTGCCAGGTATATGCCTCCAGTGCCAGATCTTCCCCCCACAGTGCCAGGTATATGCCCCCAGTGCCAGATCTGCCCCCACAGTGCCAGGTATATGCCCCCAGTGCCAGATCTGCCCCCCACAGTGCCAGGTATATGCCCCCAGTGCCAGGTATATGCCCCCAGTGCCAGATCTGCCCCCCACAGTGCCAGGTATATGCCCCCAGTGCCAGGTATATGCCCCCAGTGCCAGATCTGCCCCCACAGTGCTAGGTATATGCCCCCAGTGCCAGATCTGCCCCCCACAGTGCCAGGTATATGCCCCCAGTGCCAGATCTTCCCCCCAGTGCCAGGTATATGCCCCCAGTGCCAGATCTGCCCCCCACAGTGCCAGGTATATGCCCCCAGTGCCAGATCTTCCCCCCAGTGCCAGGTATATGCCCCCAGTGCAAGATCTGCCCCCCACAGTGCCAGGTATATGCCCCCAGTGCCAGGTATATGCCCCCAGTGCCAGATCTGCCCCCCACAGTGCCAGGTATATGCCCCCAGTGCCAGGTATATGCCCCCAGTGCCAGATCTGCCCCCACAGTGCTAGGTATATGCCCCCAGTGCCAGATCTGCCCCCCACAGTACCAGGTATATGCCCCCAGTGCCAGATCTTCCCCCCAGTGCCAGGTATATGCCCCCAGTGCCAGATCTTCCCCCCAGTGCCAGGTATATGCCCCCAGTGCCAGATCTGCCCCCCACAGTGCCAGGTATATGCCCCCAGTGCCAGATCTTCCCCCCAGTGCCAGGTATATGCCCCCAGTGCCAGATCTGCCCCCCACAGTGCCAGGTATATGCCCCCAGTGCCAGGTATATGCCCCCAGTGCCAGATCTGCCCCCCACAGTGCCAGGTATATGCCCCAAGTGCCTGCTCCCCCCCCCAATGTGTTGGAGGGACACGGCACGCATCGCGCGTCTCTCCTGTGTCCCTCCTGGCTCTCCCCCGCTGGTCTAATACAGGAAGTGCCGGTTCGTGAGCCAATCAGAGCTCACGAACGGCACTTCCTTAGACCGGCCGGGGGAGAGCCAGGGAGGGACACAGGAGAGACGCGCGATGCGCTCAGTGTCCCTCCTTACAGCAGGGAGGGAGAGGAGACCGCAGATTGACATGCGGACGCTCGTCCGCATGTCAATCTGTTCTGGAGCCGGGGAGCGGAGCACAGCACCGCAGATCGGATCGGAAGAGAGATCCGATCTGCGGTGTAGCAGGGGGCCCTTTTGGAAAGGGGGGCCCGGGGTACGTATCCCCCGGGCCCCCCCCTTAATCCGGCTCTGGATGTCCTTCACATTTATTGTGTGTGGTCCTGAAATGGTCAGATAGAGGGTGGGTCTCCAAACCCTTTCGGATGTTATATATATGCTCGGCAGCCCTAGTCTTCAAAGGGCGGGATGTTTTCCCTATATATATTAATCCACATTGACACTCTAATAGGTACACAATATTCCTGGAGTGGCAGGTTATAAAATCATTGATTCTATATTTGACTCCATTAACTTCAAATTCAGTGATCTTACGTGGTGTGTCCTTCTTGTATGTGGTGCGGCACATCAAACATGCCCCACACCTATGGAATCCCTTGTTACAGCTTCTGATCACTGTATTTTCTTTGAGACTGCTTTGGACCAAATGATCCTTCAAGGATTTGGCCTTTTTATAGATGAACACCGGTTTGGGGGGTAAATGTTCTCCAAGCACCGGGTCATCTTTTAGTATACGCCAATTATCCTTGAATACATTTTCAATCTTCTTATGATAGCCTCCATATCTTGTGAAGAAGGCCCATTGGTACGGATTCTCTCCCTGTTGGATTTTCTCTTTTTCTATCAGGAGGTCCTTTCTGTCTATTTGATGCACCTTCTCTTTCGCTTTTTCCAAAAGTGCATCCTTGTGACCAATCGATTTCGGGAGAAAGGTTACAAGGATGCACTTTTGGAAAAAGCGAAAGAGAAGGTGCATCAAATAGACAGAAAGGACCTCCTGATAGAAAAAGAGAAAATCCAACAGGGAGAGAATCCGTATCAATGGGCCTTCATCACAAGATATGGAGGCTATCATAAGAAGATTGAAAATGTATTCAAGGATAATTGGCGTATACTAAAAGATGACCCGGTGCTTGGGGAACATTTACCCCCCAAACCGGTGTTCATCTATAAAAAGGCCAAATCCTTGAAGGATCATTTGGTCCAAAGCAGTCTCAAAGAAAATACAGTGATCAGAAGCTGTAACAAGGGATTCCATAGGTGTGGGGCATGTTTGATGTGCCGCACCACATACAAGAAGGACACACCACGTAAGATCACTGAATTTGAAGTTAATGGAGTCAAATATAGAATCAATGATTTTATAACCTGCCACTCCAGGAATATTGTGTACCTATTAGAGTGTCAATGTGGATTAATATATATAGGGAAAACATCCCGCCCTTTGAAGACTAGGGCTGCCGAGCATATATATAACATCCGAAAGGGTTTGGAGACCCACCCTCTATCTGACCATTTCAGGACCACACACAATAAATGTGAAGGACATCTTAAAAGATTCATAGGACTACAACAAATTAAAGCGAATTGGAAGAACAAAAACCTGGAAAAACGACTTGCACAATGTGAAATGAAGTGGATTTTTAATTTAGATACTTTAAAACCTAAGGGGCATAATGTAGACTTTGAACTTAAATGGTTCTTAGATTAAAAACACTTCAGTATAGTCCATTTATTCCCTGGTGTTCTCTTTTTATTCATGCCCTTTTTTAATTATGTGATTCTTTTTCTTCAATTGTGTGGCCTTTTAATTGTGATTTTACTAAGTTTTAACCATCCTCTTCATTTCCATTTCTTTTACATGTATGTTCGGTTATGGAATCATGTGGAGACAGTAGGGGATCCCACTGGGGTAATAGGGATGGACAGGCTGGGAATACAAAGTACCACAAAGGAAGGTAACCAATGGGTATTCCTGGCTGTCTCCGGCTATGGCACATTAGCACTTTTGCCCTGAAGAAAAATGGCTGAAGAAACCCCATTATATGGATAAAGAGTCTTCAGTATGAAAGTCCCACGATCTGTATGGAAAGCAAAGGATATGCATTATGTGGAACGCAGCGCTGTCACTTCCGGGCGGATGAACAGGTGGAACGCAAATACATACACCACCGGAAGTAGTCACGGGACTCCGCATACGCCACTTCCGGTTGGCGATAGCGGAAGACAAGGTGTTTCTAATCTGGGACGTGATATACACACAGTTTGCGTATCAGTGAAAGAGAGTGTGTTCTAAATAAGGTGGACATCTATGAGTTTTTAGAAAGAGCGGATTTTATAGAATTGGTGAAATATAGATTGGAACGCATGTATGTCATTTCCGGTCTCAGAAACCGGAAGTGACAACATGATTAATTGATTGAGTCTTATTTACTGGGTATAAAAGGCGATTTCAGGACAAGAACCCTCATCCATTTCTTGAGAAAGGTTCCTTGAGAACCGAAACGCGTTGCTTTGGATTGAGGACTTACACATTTGGACTGAAGGTGACCCATTGCTGATAAACGTTTTGCGGTGGTGCTTGGCCATTTCAGCCTAGGACCACATCAGCTTATTTATAAGCTAGCCCACCGCAACACAGAAAGAGGGTGAGAGCTTCTTTGCTGATATATCAAAAATAGCACAAGTCACTTTTGGAGTCCCATTGCACTGGCAGATAATATGCACTGCATGTTTTTATGTTTTTATTAATAAATGTTCATTTGTCTTTTTATACCCAGTTTTATTCTGTTTATTTGCACATTAACCCAGGGCATCCATCCCCAATAAGGGGTGTCAGGATCCCCTCACGATTGTGTTTACGGTAGCCCATGCCAGGGTCCAGTTTGAACACATCCTTACGGATTTAGCGCCAGTGATACCTGGTTCACCATTTTTTCTTGATCTGGATTCACACCAAGACACAAATTTTCTCCAAATACGGTGGTAATGTTTAGACGTTACTCCTTTCCTGGCCTGAATAAGAGTGGGGATGACTTCCTTAGGAATACCCTTTCGGGCTAGGATCCGACGGTCAACAGCCATGCCGTCAAACGTAGCCGCGGTAAGTCTTGATACACACATGGCCCCTGCTGTAGTAGGTCCTCTTGAGGAGGAAGAGGCCGAGGATCTTCTATGAGCAACTCCTGAAGATCTGGATACCAAGCCCTCCTTGGCCAGTCTGGGGCAATGAAGATTGCTCAAACTCTTGTTGTTCTTATTTTTTTGAGAACTTTTGGAATCAGTGGAAGTGGAGGGAAAACATATACCGACCGAAACACCCAATGGGTCACCAGTGAATCCACTGCTATTGCTTGAGGGTCTCTCGACCTGGAACAATATCTCTGAAGCTTCTGGTCTAGGCGAGATGCCATCATGTCTACTTGAGGAACTCCCCAAAGACTTGTCACCTCTGCGAAGACTTCTTGGTGGAGGCCCCACTCTCCTGGATGGAGATCGTGTCTGCTGAGGAAGTCTGCTTCCCAGTTGTCCACTTCCGGAATGAAAATTGCTGACAGAGCTCTAACATGTCTTTCTGCCCAGAGGAGAATCCTTGTCACCTCTGCCATTGCAGCTCTGCTTTTCGTTCCACCCTGCCTGTTTATGTACGCGACTGCTGTTACATTGTCCGACTGGATCTGCACGGGTTGATCTTGAAGAAGATTTACCGCTTGTTGAAGGCCGTTGTAAATGGCTCTCAGTTCCAGCACGTTTATGTGAAGGCAGGTTTGCTGACTTGACCATTTTCCTTGGAAGCTTTCCCCCTGAGTGACAGCTCCCCAGCCTCGGAGACTTGCATCCGTGGTTACCAGGACCCAGTCCTGAATCCCGGACCTGCGTCCCTCTAGTAGGTGCGAGCTGTGTATCCACCACAGGAGCGAAAACCTGGCTTTTGACAACAGGACTATCTTCCGGTGCATGTGTAGGTGGGATGCCGACCACTTGTCCAACAAGTCCCACTGGAATACTCTTGCATGGAACCTGCCAAACTGTATGACCTCGGAGGCCGCCACCATCTTCCCCAACAACCGAATGCACTGATGGATCGACACACTGATAATGTCAATTATTACCTTTAAACATCAAGCTATATTCTATTACAGACTAAGTACGCTATTGGCGCACTGAGTACCGTAAGGGTACGCACTCAGCGTAGCAGACGCTAGACCGTGGGCGCGACGCACGAGCGACACGTGTGCTCACGGAATGATACACAGTAACCCTTGGTAACAACACACTGTAAGGGTTTGCTTACACTCTAAACCTTGGCAATGTAATACTATAATGATGTAATGCTCATTAACCTTGATAATATGAAAGCTGTTTGAGCTATTGAGACGCTAAGAAAACCCTTTACAGTAACTAGTGAAAACACAAGACCTGGTTTGGATTTAAAAACCACTCAGGCTCTAACACCTTCGTGGATGATTCTATTAGAGTAAATAGGGGAAAACAATACAGCTTATACACTACAAAACTAACATCAAAATCTAAACAGAATAACAAGGAATAATGTGAACAATAGTGAACGATCGCAAACACGAACAAACAGAAAGAGAATAAATGGCAAACACTAAGGATAACAAAATGGCTACAGAGAATTTACACACGTGGGAATGATTCGCAAGCGCGTCCTGGATCCAGCCCTCAGCCTTCAATGTGAAAACCTTGCAGAGAGAGTGAGTGACTGGCCCAGCAATGGTGGTCTTTATATACACAGCATACAGTAACAATACAATGGTCCCTATAATCTCATTGTTCATTGGACACAGGAATGTGTCTCTGCATTATAACAAAAGGTCATAGGTGGGTTGGAACAGGTGGGCTGTGTCTCTCTCCAACTGCTCAGGTGGGAGGTATCCTCAGGATTCCCGCCGCATGGATAATGAACAGCAAATACAGTAAATGTCTATAAACTACTTTTGTACATAACTATACGCAGGAGCGAGCAATCTCTTCCTAACCAACACTGAAATGTTACTCTTAAAATGCTCTACAGCTGGATACTAGACACCACCGTTCAACCTTTATCTGACCCTTCCTATCATGCAAAGAGGAATTTCTCTGTCCACGAACCATTTAAACTAAACATACTTGCTGACATTGTTTAAGGGAATATTATGTACAAAACACACTATATGGGTTAAATATGTTGCGATCGAGTCACCCGCTAGACGCTCACAAACTCTACCGTAAATGCGCATACCACGCGCCAAAGCGCACGGCCGTAGAAGCTCTTTTACGCAAAGTGCGAATATGCGCACACACGGCAGAGCGTGTGCACGCGCAGCGGGCATGTGCCTGGGGTTAGTACAAGGCATGTGAATCATGATATTTTTCGACTTTGACAGTCCACCCTTTGGCAGTCAACAATAACTGCCACTATCTAAACAATTAAGCAGAAAAATATATATTACCATGAAATACCTATTTATGATTGGGAATAGGGTGGAGAGGAGAAGTTGGGAAAATGTATGACCTAGTGAGATAGTAAAAAGCATGTATGTATGAAATCCATGTCTGAGGGGTCATGTATCATCGTGCCGTACATGTTCTAAAAGAAGCTTCGAGGTATTGCGAAGTATACATTGAATCCTTCTTATCCCGTATTAAGGGTCTGTAAGTGGGCTAACAAACTCTACCGAGCTCTTTTCGGCTTTTAGTTCCAACAAATGGGGTGCACATTAGTTGATGATACATGAAGGGGGAGAATATGTGAGTGCTAATATATGTGCCTATGTGATAGCCGGGGAGGGGCCGGTCCATCAGTGATTTTAAAAAAGCATTGTCACGCCAGGGCCATCTCATCACATAAGCAAGCAGTTTATTCACAGTTCAGACAGGGTTATCACGACAGTAACATTTAACTCCTTGTTCTCCTCTCCAGCGCAATATTCATATGGGTTACATCAAGTTACATCTCCTTTCATTTGCTTCACGGGCAATAACAGCATTTACAGTGATGTGACATCATTACAGTACAGTACATACCAGCGCAGTCTCTGGGAATCAGTAGTGCGGCTTTCGCAAACTGAAATTCATTTCCGCCAAACGTGATTCCTACCACTCACCCAGCTCGTCCTATCCCGCAGACTCACACCTCCCGTCCTGATTCTTGGGTACCCCGGAAGGTCCTTTGTTCCTGGTTCCTTCCACTGTACTCTGCATACTGTGGCTCTCACACTGCACTCTCCATCTCTCGCTGAAGCTGCTGGCTCTCCTGTCACACTGCAGATATGGGATCTCCCTCTCTTCATAGCAACACCCACACGCTGCTCTTCTTTCCATCATGCCAGGGACTGAGGACTGCCATTCTTGTTCCACAGTCCCCAGCCTGCGTTTCTCCTGGACACTTAGCCTGTGCCTTCCATCCTCAGTCCTCAGCTCACACTGCCCTGTCCTGTGCTTTGTTCCTTCTTCTAAAAACCCCCTGCACTTCCTGTCCTAACCCCCTACATGTGGCAGGGTCTGCCAGAACTGGGTTGGGGCCATAAAACTCCCCCACTCACTGATAAGAATCAAAAGGCTTTTGGAACTTTCCAATATCTCTTGTCTCCTAACATTCCAGTATGCCACATACACCCCTGCTAAAATCTTGCGTGTCCCCACGCAATATACCTATGAGCTTGCAATAAGTCTCGCAAGGAACAGTCTCTTCATGTATACTCTACAGCAAGGTCAAAACATAACACACAATAAACAAGCATAATTGCAGTATACATCACACACAGTATAACAATCACCTGAGCAGAAAAACATGGCATGCAAACACACAATATAACAATCACATGAGCAGAAAAACATGGTATGCAAAACATCACATGAAATACAAATCACATATACTGCTGCCTATGTCTTGTGAATTACAGTCCTGGGTCACAGAAGATATGAATGTTCTAACATCTTCTGGCAATTGTGCCAAACACTTAGAACCTGCCTGTGCCGGCCCTTGTCTCCCCCAGTTTGCTGGGTCAAAAGAGATAGGTGGCTTTCATGGGCCCCTTCCAATAAAGTTTTCCCCAAATTGTCAAATAAATCTTCGGTACCGATCCTGTTCGTGACGCCAAATTGTGATAGCCGGGGAGGGGCCGGTCCATCAGTGATTTAAAAAAAGCATTGTCACGCCAGGGCCATCTCATCACATAAGCAAGCAGTTTATTCACAGTTCAGACAGGGTTATCACGACAGTAACATTTAACTCCTTGTTCTCCTCTCCAGCGCAATATTCATATGGGTTACATCAAGTTACATCTCCTTTCATTTGCTTCACGGGCAATAACAGCATTTACAGTGATGTGACATCATTACAGTACAGTACATACCAGCGCAGTCTCTGGGAATCAGTAGTGCGGCTTTCGCAAACTGAAATTCATTTTAGTGTGCTCTCCCCCATTCGCTAGGGGCTCCATCTAAACGGGATCTCATGTACACGTTACTGGGGGCCTTCCGCCAAACGTGATTCCTACCACTCACCCAGCTCGTCCTATCCCGCAGACTCACACCTCCCATCCTGCTTCTTGGGTACCCCGGAAGGTCCTTTGTTCCTGGTTCCTTCCACTGTACTCTGCATACTGTGGCTCTCACACTGCACTCTCCATCTCTCGCTGAAGCTGCTGGCTCTCCTGTCACACTGCAGATATGGGATCTCCCTCTCTTCATAGCAACACCCACACGATGCTCTTCTTTCCATCATGCCAGGGACTGTGGAGTGCCATTCTTGTTCCACAGTCCCCAGCCTGCGTTTCTCCTGGACACTTAGCCTGTGCCTTCCATCCTCAGTCCTCAGCTCACACTGCCCTGTCCTGTGCTTTGTTCCTTCTTCTAAAAACCCCCTGCACTTCCTGTCCTAACCCCCTACATGTGGCAGGGTCTGCCAGAACTGGGTTGGGGCCATAAAACTCCCCCACTCACTGATAAGAATCAAAAGGCTTTTGGAACTTTCCAATATCTCTTGTCTCCTAACATTCCAGTATGCCACACCTATATTACCTGTCGACTATGTGTGTCACTACCTGAAGATAGTAGAGATGAAGATAAGAAACATGCGTTATAAATGCATTCGTATGATTATATATGTGGTCGTCTTTGGGTGTCTTGTTGAAGTCTTGTCGATGTCTTGTCCGGATTGCTGTATCTTTGCTGTACCTTTGCTGTAAGTGGCAAGCAAAGCTCTTCAAGTGTCCATAAAAATTAAAGTCTCTAAGGGTTCATCAATTGTCGGTGAAACAGTTCATCAATGGTCTGTATAAAGGGTCATCAAATTCTTCTTCCGAGTGGATGTCTTTTTACCTTGGAGAAAAACAAAGGAGAAACGGGTTAAAGAAACGGACCGTGGAATCACGTCTTATCACAACATTGTCTCGATTGATGGGTCATAAATTAAACTAGTTGTTGTTACAATGCCCTCGCTCCTCAAACTTCATCAATTTGGTACTGCGCTTGCAATTCATTAAAATCCGAACACATCTGAATATCAGACCAATCATTATGACAACTCCTAGGATGCATAAGAGAAATTTCCCTACAGTAACGATAACATTTTGAGCCCATTCTCCTAAACCTGAGAACCAATTACGTGGGTTCAACCATGAAACCCAGCCGGTCAGTTCATTACCAACAGAAGCAAGGGTAAGGTTGTGCCTCCTTCGGAACTCCCACTTCAATTGCAAGATATCGTCCATCTTTTGATCTATGACCTCTGTTGGGTCCTCAGTGGTGTTTGTGATATACGTACAACACTTTACACCATACTGAGTTGCTAGGGTGACACAATACCCTCCTGTCACCGCTGTGATGTAATTGAGAACCATCCTGTGCTGGATCAGTTCCGTTTTGTAAGCTTGAAATTCTCTCCCAGTATACCTGAAGGTGTCATCATACATCTCGGTGATATTGTCTATCAGGTTCGCTAGCGCGGTAATATACCTAAAATTTATAACTCCTCTGGCGGTACGGGTGATATCTAGCACGAGTAGGAGTTGAATCCCGGTGGATTTGTGGATCAAATCAGAGGCTGCATGCTCTGTCCTATCTATAAGGTGTCTCTTTACAATGTGTTCGTAATGCGTGTGAGTGTAAGGAGCTTGAGCATTGCGGTGAACATCTTTCATTTTATCATGGGTAATGGTCATTAGTTCCGGCAACACTCTTCCAATGTAACACAATCCCTCTGAGTTTGGGGCAAGCCACTTATACGCCTTCCTCCCACATATGAAATATGCATCATCGGGGAGGACATATGGGACAGAAAATGACATCACCATATTACAAACCTTCCAGGTGAAAAATCCTATCCCTAACTCTCTCATTTGTCTAGTACACGTATCAGGTTGTATGATATGTGCACAGTATCCTGGTGATACTTCTCCAACTCGCATAGGCCTACTTCCTAATGTGTACCTATATTGTAAATATCTCCCACTGTTGGCTATTTGGCATATAAGCTCTGAATCTACGGGCATTCTATCGGCTCTGTGTGAGAATGTCATGGTTTGGTTGTTCCATGTCACCTCCCAATTTCCCGGCTTTCGGGGATTGGAAATGTTAAAACATATTAGGGACCTATCCACATGATATTGGTGGAGCTTCAAACTAGGAGGCCTAGAAATATTAAATTTCTTGTCCACCGGTCTCCCACCCCTTAATTCAAGTACCTCATCTATCGTTAAAGAGTATGGCACTAGCCCTGACTTTCTATGACCTTGAGGTACTTGTGAGCATAGCCAGCATTCTGTTTGGTTTAAAACCTTACCCACTAATGAGTGATAGTCACTCAATGGATGACGGTCCATATTGATATTAATGCTGGACTGACATCTCTGGATGCACCCGTCCTCAGCTATGTTGTCATAATTCCTACAGATACAGTTCTCTTCAGCTAACAATCCTTCACAATGTCTATTAGTGTCATGGCTACCAGATCGTTTTCTGATACTCGCCTTTGCTCGGTGATTGTGTTGCTCTCGGAATTCTACGTCTCCATCCTGATCATCAGAACCCATTCCAGATCCTTTCTCGACCTCACTGGTACTCTCACCGAAACAGACTGCTCTGGTCAACAACAGGGTCAACAGGAATACACGGACTGCAGTCTCTTGGGGCGAGTCCATCTTACAGAAGGAGAAAGAAAGAGTTGTAATGGGGGAAAGAAAACAACTAGAAGGGAAAGAAAACTTGGCGCGACAACCGCCTCTGATCTTGTAGTTCTCTGTGCTCAGGTGCCGTGACAGCAGTCCTGCCTCTCAGCCTTCCTGGAACAGACACTCCAGTGATATGGTTTCCTCCACACTCTGCTCTCTGTCACGGGCTTTCTCTGGGTCAGCGACCTTCTTACAGTGGGACGAGTGGACCCAAGTCTCTCTCTCGGCAACCTTCAATGCTGTCGTGCTGGTCAGTAAGACTTGGTACGGTCCTTCCCAACGGTCAATCAGGCAACCTGAGCGTAGAAAATTCAGAATCATTACATAATCCCCAGGTTCAATGTCATGACAATTACTGTCTGGCAGATCAGGAATCACCAGCTTTAGATTGCTATTCTGATTCCTCAACTGCTTGCTCATCTTAACCAAATACTTTACGGTTACTTCATTGTTACATTTCAAATCATCCTGGGGGTCAATCACATGGGGTTGTCGACCAAAAAGAATTTCAAAGGGGGACAGATTAAGAGGGGACCTGGGAGTGGTTCTGATGCTGTATAATACAAGTGGCAAAGCTTCTGGCCACAACAATCCAGTTTCAGCCATTACTTTGCTCAACTTGTTCTTAATAGTGCTGTTTACTCTTTCCACTTTCGCACTCGCCTGTGGGCGGTACGGAGTATGCAGCTGACTATTATTTCCCATTAACTTGCACATTACCTGAAAGACTTCACCTGTAAAATGGGTACCCCTATCACTTTCAATTATCCTAGGGATACCATACCTGCACACAAATTCCTGCACAATTTTCTTTGCAGTAAACGTAGCGGTATTTGTGGCAGTGGGGAACGCTTCAACCCAATTTGAAAACACATCAATACAAACCAATACATACTTTAAATTTCTACAGGGTGGCAATTGTATGAAATCAATTTGTATTACCTGAAAAGGGCCGTCCGTTGGCGGGATATGGGATGGTTCTGTTGGTATTGCCTTTCCAATGTTCTTCCTCAAGCAGGTGAGGCATGTCATTGCCCTCTTACCCGCATGGGAAGAAAATCCTGGTGCACACCAGTAGGCTCTTACCAACTTGCACATACCTTCTTTGCCAAGATGAGTCAGCCCATGTGCCGCCTCCGCTAAACTCGGAAGGTATGCTCTGGGTGCCACTGGCTTACCCTGTCCATCTGTCCAGAGTCCTGAGGACTCCTGGCCATATCCTTTTGACCTCCAGACTGCCTTTTCCTGTGGAGAAGACAAATCTTGCATTTCACTCAATTTCTGTGTGTTGACGGTATTGAATACCATCAGTTGCGTGATGTCTGTCTGTATGGGGGTACTGGCTGCTGATTTAGCAGCTTCGTCTGCCCGGCTGTTACCAAGTGACACCGGGTCTTGGCTGTATGTGTGGGCTTTACACTTGATAACAGCCACTCTGTCAGGTTCCTGTATTGCTGCTAAAAGTCTTTTGATGTGGGTTGCATGCGCCACTGGTGTGCCAGCTGCCGTCATGAAATTTCTGAGGCGCCATAGGGCCCCAAAATCATGCACTACTCCAAAGGCATACCTAGAATCCGTGTAAATATTGGCTGACTTACCTTTAGCCAATTCACATGCTCTGGTTAGGGCAACCAGCTCAGCAACTTGTGCTGAGTGAGGTGGGCCCAGGGGTTCCGCTTCTATGGTGCCTTTGTCATCTACGACTGCGTATCCAGTACACAAGTCTCCCGAGTCCGTCTGTCTGTGGCAACTACCGTCAGTGTAGAAAGTAAAGTCTACACCTTCCAGTGGGTTGTCACTGATGTCAGGCCTTGCAGTGAAATTTTGGGTCAAATATTCCATACAATCATGTGTGTCAGTGTCTGTACTAAATCCTCCTTCACCATCACTCTCATCCCCCACCCTTTGTGCCTGTCCAGGCACACCTGGGAGATACGTTGCAGGATTTAGTGCACTGCATCTCCTTATGGTGATGTTTACAGGGGCCATTAGTGCTAATTCCCACCTTGTAAACCGTGCAGATGAGACGTGTCTGGTTTGGGCAGAATTCAGTAAGGCTGACACTGCATGAGGTGTATGGATGGTCAGGTTGTATCCTAACACTACATCTTCGCTTTTACTCACTAGCAATGCTATCGCTGCAACACTTCGCAAGCATGTGGGGAGGGATCGTGCTACCGTGTCTAGCTGAGCGCTGTAGTAGGCTACCGGCCTGCTGGCATCACCATGCCTCTGGGTTAAAACACCTGCCGCACACCCAGCACTTTCCGTACCGTACAGTTCAAAGGGTTTTCCATAATCTGGCATACCTAATGCTGGTGCCTGCGTTAGGCACTGTTTGAGTCTCTCAAATGCCAGTTCGGACTCATCTGTGTGCGAAATCCGATCTGGTTTGTTTGGTGAGACCATCTCTTGCAAAGGTAAGGCTAGTATGGAAAATCCTGGGATCCAGTTACGACAGTACCCACACATTCCTAGGAAAGTGCGAATCTGTTGCTGGGTTTGTGGCAGAGTCATGTCGCGAATCGCCTGTACTCTATCAGCGGTGAGGTGTCTCAGTCCTTGTGTCAAACAATGTCCCAAATATTTTACCTTGGTCTGGCATAATTGCAACTTATCCTTTGAAACCTTGTGTCCCGTATCAGAAAGATGAAACAGAAGCTGTTTCGTGTCTCTCAAGGACGATTCGAGTGACTCAGAACACAGCAGTAAGTCGTCTACATACTGTATTAATACTGATCCGCTCTCAGGTTGAAAGGATTGTAAACAATCATGCAAAGCCTGTGAGAAAATACTTGGGCTGTCAATGAAACCTTGTGGTAAACGAGTCCAGGTGTACTATACTCCTCTGTATGTAAATGCGAACAAGTATTGGCTGTCAGGGTGCAGAGGTACCGAAAAGAAAGCGGAGCAGAGGTCAATCACAGTGAAAAATTTCGCAGTGGGAGGGATTTGCATAAGGATGACAGCTGGATTTGGCACTACGGGGAATTGGCTCTCAACTATTTTGTTGATCCCCCTTAGATCCTGCACTAGCCTGTAACCCCTCTCCCCGCTCTTTTTCACAGGGAAGATGGGACTATTGGCAGTGCTGGACGTCCTAACCAGAATGCCCTGTTGTAGCAAGCGCTCTATTACTGGGTAAACTCCTAACTCCACCTCTGGCTTCAGAGGATACTGTGGGATTTTTGGAGCTATCCTACCATCTTTTACTTGAACTACTACAGAAGCTACATTTGCCATCAATCCAGTGTCTTGTCCATCCTTGGTCCAAAGTGACTCCGGTATCTGGGAAATCATTTCCTCTACCTTGGATGGACACCTACCTGTAACAGCAGTGTGTGACATTAACCTTTGTGGGGAGTCTAGCATATCCTGCACTTCCTGAGCGTGATTCTCGGGTATATCTAAGAACACACCTCCAGGAGTACAATATATGACACACCCCATTTTGCACAGTAAATCTCTCCCAAGTAGATTAGTCGGAGCCGATGCAGCTAGCAAAAAGGAGTGCTTGGTCTGCAAAGGCCCTATCGTAATCTCTGCTGGTTTGCTTAAAGGGTAGTGTTGTACTACTCCTGTTAATCCCATGGCTGGAATTGTTTTACCAGTGGTCTTCATACCCACTGTCGAATTTATCACTGACTTGGCCGCCCCCGTGTCTACAAGGAAAGGTAGAGATCTACCAGCTACATCAATTGTGACCTCGGGTTCACTTCCAAGGCTCGCAATTAATTTCACTGGCTGCAGACTACAGGTGTGGCCCCACCCCTATTGTATGTGGTGACCTCCCTGCAGCGCGCTGGCAGCTACAACATGTGATGGGGATAAATGGGAATTTTCAGAGACTTGCCAGTCTCTTTTTGGTGGGTACCTTCTGGTTTCCCCTGCATGTGGCTCATAACTACGTCTATGCGGTCCCTGATCCCAATTACGTGTGTCGTGTCGTTGTCTAGGGGGTTGGTATACCTTATGTGGGTCGTTTAACATACAATTCCGTGCAATATGTCCCTCTCTCTGACAGTTGTAACATGTTATCACATTTGATTTACCCACAAGCGTCTGGGACTTAGGCTGAGGTGGCTTCGTTGTAAGGGCTTGTATACTTACTGCCATCAGCTTATCGCCCGGTGACTCCCTGTGTCTCATGATGTTCCGATCATGCTCAATAGCGGTCTCTCTCAAAGCAGCCACCGACATACCTCTCCAGTTTGGTTGAGTGGTCTGTACCCTTGTCCTCAACACTTCCTTTAAACCATACATTAATACAGAAACTGCTACTTCCCTATGGTGCACATTTGTCTTAATGTCTTCTATTCCAGTGTACCTAGCCATTTGCTGCAGTGCCCGATGGAAATAATCAGAAGCAATTTCACCTTCTTTTTGTCTTATGGAGAAGATTTTGTTCCACTTGACAACAGCTGGGAAATATACTCCTAACTGCAGGTTGATACGTTTTACATTGTCCTGATTGTACTCGTCAGTGAGAGGTACCTCTTCATCTAACCTACAATCAGTGATAAATCTCGCAGAGTCGATATTGGGGGGCAAACATGCCCTCAGCAATGTCCGCCAATCTTTGTTATTGGGTTCTGCGGAGTTACCTAGTTCTCTAATGAACCTTTGGCTTGCAACTAGATCTTTCCTAGGATCAGGGAATTCAGACATCATTGTTCTTAATTCTGTCCGGGAAAAGGGACAATGCATTGCAATGTTCCTGACGGGAATGACTCCCGAAGCGTCAGTTTTTCCATTTGGGACTGCAATTACCCTGACAGGATTAAGTTCAATCACATCACTCTGGGTTGATTCTACAATGTGTGGTGTAATCGTTTCTGCATAATGTACAGTACCGTACTTACCTGCGGACACGACTTCACCTGTCCCTCCACTAGGGGCCTTCGCTACTCCTCTTACTGGTTGGGCCGTGTCCACTGTAGTCTCTCTTATGGTGGCTGCTAGAGAGAGAGTGCCGATATTGTGGTAGGCTCATCTTCCTGGTCGCAGTCCTGAGGGAAGTTTAAGACAGGATACAACTTGCACGGGTTAGCATTAGCATCAATACACTTATCTACTTTACTCTTATCATTAATACATTTATTAAGTGCACTTTTATCATATACCAGTATGCCATTCTCTGTAGCCACTTTCTCTCCTGTTATGTATGGTGGTGGTGGTGCGGTAGCTATCAGTTTTCTGATAGGATTGGAACCAGCTGCTTGAGCTAATCCCCGTTGTATCTCACCTTCCTGTTGCCATAACTGTAAATAATCATAATGTCTAATCCGTTGCTTCCCGGATTTTATCAGACATATCCTTCTCCTTAAATTTTGCAAAACCTCAGGATTAAAACTGCCTACCCTGGGAAACTTCTCCCCATCGTTCACAGTCATACGTTCCCACTCATTGCATAAAACCTCTGCGTGTGATCCATATTTTTCACACATTATGTACCTCGCCGACCCTGCCTGTCGCGGAATTATATCAACCTGAACCTTGGTTGATCGTTCCTTACTTGAGCAACAGGCCCCCATCTTTGCAGGTATTGCCTTCTCAGCGAATTCCTACAAAAACCACGTTCTCAGAGGTAAGGCAACGGTGAAAGTCCGAGTGCCTTCACCCACTCTCGCCCATGTCGACCAATATGCCCACACACTGCTTCAGCGCTGGCATACTCAACCCAGGGCCCCTGTGTAACCTCTATTTACTGGGGCGTGTGGGAGTATGCTACCCTCCCCAGTAAGTATCAGTTGCTGGAGAATTCCTGAGTGATCAGCGAACCTCCCTTAAAATAAAAAAAACCTACACAAATCACGTTAAAGTGTACAAATAGCGTTTATGATCCCGCAAAGCATACGCAAATTGCGTAATGGGTATCAAGGTAACCAACTAATGCACACAGTTACATGCGGTACAGTCGCACTGCGTATAAGTAACTATTACTTATCCGCTGAACGACCAGCGGAATCGGTTGTTTAGGCTGCGAGACCTTCAGCCGGAGCGTCTTCTCAAAACGGGCCTATATGGGTACTGCGCCAACCCCCGGGGCTGCGCTCACTACCTCTGACCTTTCTTAAGTCAGGGTCTTCAGAAACTTTGTATAGGTACTTTTAACGGATTTCTGACTTTCGCGGACCTTCTGGTCTGCTGTAACACTAATTGCTCCTTTTACCTTATTCACTGTTAACGTGAGATGGCCTTCTCCCACGCCACCACGTGTTCACTTCACGGGTGTCCTTCTACGAGATCTCGAATTCCGTGGTTCACACAAAAGAAAACTTTACTTGCATACACACGCTCTTTCACTTCATATATACTTTGATTTTTTTCTGTACAGAACATTTCTTTCATTCAGGTAACACAGGCTAATCACAGAGGTAATGCAACGAGAGAAGGATCTTTTTAAACTAAAATTTTGGAAACTGAACAAATTTGTGCTATTATCTCGTGGCTTCCGTATTCTCTTACTAAACCAATGCTATTGTGTGATTTGTATTTAGTGGGGGTATCTGTACGCACGTTGCGTAATTTACGCCACGTGTGTAGGCCTTTGCGTTGCGTACGCTGTCTCGCACTCGGTCAGAGACACGTGTACACAGGCCGGATATGTCCGCAATAACACAAAACAACACGCTTCTATAAATGCAAACGATATTCAACTATAATCGTTTACCAAGCACCACACAGTATCTCCTGTACAACCTTTATAACTGGGCCAGGCTGCGTGCGTGTTTTACAATTACTCCCTTAAGTATTAATCTTACTTTTAACTAAATAGCAACAAATTTTCTCAGCACGTGATCAATGCTAATGGCAAACAGAAAGGTGGATATGTGAAAATACACAAATGAAAATACAGGTGTGTGCGTGTGTTGCGTGCGCAATTTGCACAAATACAGAAATTTAGACAGATTTAAAAGACAATAGCTTAACGTTCTTACCTTTCGGTTCCGGATCCCACCAGCATCCCTACAAACCAAGCGGAGCAGACGCTTATCTGATCAGCACTACCGTATCCCTAACCACCAAACGGCTAACAGGGGATACTACCTTCCCGCCCTTTGCTGATGGATAAAGTCTGCCTGGTTCCGCTTGGTTGTGGATTTGAGGAGTCCCGGACGATGCCCCCAATTGATAATGTCAATTATTACCTTTAAACATTAAGCTATATTCTATTACAGACTAAGTACGCTATTGGCGCACCGAGTACCGTAAGGGTAAGCACTCAGCGTAGCAGACGCTAGGCCGTGGGCGCGACGCATGAGCGACACGTGCGCTCACGGAATGATACACAGTAACCCTTGGTAACAACACACCGTAAGGGTTTGCTTACACTCTAAACCTTGGCAATGTAATACTATAATGATGTAATGCTCATTAACCTTGATAATATGAAAGCTGTTTGAGCTATTGAGACGCTAAGAAAATCCTTTACAGTAACTAGTGAAAACACAAGACCTGGTTTGGATTTAAAAACCACTCAGGCTCTAACACCTTCGTGGATGATTCTATTAGAGTAAAAAGGGGAAAACAATACAGCTTATACACTACAAAACTAACATCAAAATCTAAACAGAATAACAAGGAATAATGTGAACAATAGCGAACGATCGCAAACACGAACAAACAGAAAGAGAATAAATGGCAAACACTAAGGATAACAAAATGGCAACAGAGAACTTACACACGTGGGAATGATTCGCAAGCGCGTCCTGGATCCAGCCCTCAGCCTTCAATGTGAAAACCTTGCAGAGAGAGTGAGTGACTGGCCCAGCAATGGTGGTCTTTATATACACAGAATACAGTAACAATACAATGGTCCCTATAATCTCATTGTTCATTGGACACAGGAATGTGTCTCTGCATTATAACAAAAGGTCATAGGTGGGTTGGAACAGGTGGGCTGTGTCTCTCTCCAACTGCTCAGGTGGGAGGTATCCTCAGGATTCCCGCCGCATGGATAATGAACAGCAAATACAGTAAATGTCTATAAACTACTTTTGTACATAACTATACGCAGGAGCGAGCAATCTCTTCCTAACCAACACTGAAATGTTACTCTTAAAATGCTCTACAGCTGGATACTAGACACCACCGTTCAACCTTTATCTGACCCTTCCTATCATGCAAAGAGGAATTTCTCTGTCCACGAACTATTTAAACTAAACATACTTGCTGACATTGTTTAAGGGAATATTATCTACAAAACACACTATATGGGTTAAATATGTTGCGATCGAGTCGCCCGCTAGACGCTCACAAACTCTACAGTAAATGCGCATACCACGCGCCAAAGCGCACGGCCGTAGAAGCTCTTTTACGCAAAGTGCGAATATGCGCACGCACGGCAGAGCGTGTGCACACGCAGCGGGCATGTGCCTGGGGTTAGTACAAGGCATGTGAATCATGATATTTTTCGACTTTGACACACTTGATGGTTTCAATATCTGTTTTACCATTTTCTGGATTTCCAGAGCCTTTTCCACCGGAAGAAATACTCTCTGAACTTCTGTGTCCAGAATCATCCCGAGAAAAGACAATCTTGTCGTCGGTTCCAACTGTGTTGCTGGAGTATGGACAGGGAGAGCATGATGTTCTGTAGCAACTGCTCCCTGGATCTCGCCTTTATGAGGAGATCGTCCAGATAAGGAATTAAATTGACTCCTTTTTGACAAAGGAGGACCATCATCTCCGCCATCACCTTGGTGAATACCCTCGGCGCCGTGGAGAGACCGAAAGGCAACGACTGGAACTGGTAGTGGCAATCCTGAACCGCGAATCTCAGATAAGCCTGGTGAAGAGGATAAATGGGAACATGTAGGTAAGCATCCTTTATGTCTACTGACACCATTCAATCCCCCTCCTCCAGACTGGAAATCTGAGTGATTCCATCTTGAACTTGAACCATTTCAAGTAGAGATTCAGATTTTTTAGGTTTAGGATCGGTCTGACCGAGCCGTCCGGCTTCGGAACTACAAAGAGGCTTGAATAAAACCCCTCCCCTTGTTGTGACAAAGGTACCAGGACTATGACCTGATCCTGACATAATTTTTTAATTGCCGCTGTTACTGCCTCTCATTCTGGAAGAGAAGCTGCCACGGTCGATTTGAAAAATCGGCATGGGGGAACGTCTTGAAACTCCAGCTTGTACCCCTGGGATACTATCTGCAAAACCCAGGGGTCCAGGCCAGACTGAACCCAACCTTGGCTGAACAGTTTTAGACGTGCCCCCCCTGAGGCGGCCTCCCCAGCGTCATGCTGTAGATTTGGCAGAAGTAGGGGTTGACTTCTGCTCCTGGGATCCTGAAGTCGTGGAGGACTTCTTTCCCTTTCCCCTACCTGCAAAGAAGGGAGAACCTTTGGCCGTTTTGTATTTATTGGGTGGAAAGGACTGCATGTGAGAGTGATATGTCTTTTTTGCTGGTGCAGGAGTAGAAGGCAAAAAAGTCGACTTACCTGCGGTAGCTGCTGAGACTAACGCATCCAGTCCATCACCAAATAAGGCCTCACCTTTATATGGGAGAGCCTCCATATTCTTTTTGGAATCTGCAACCGCATTCCACTGGCGAATCCTAAACGCCCGCCGAGCTGATACTGCAATGGTAGCGGCTGTTGAACCCGAGAGTCCAATATCTTTCATCGCCTCTAGCATGTATGCGGCAGCATTTTTGATATTCCCTAACTTAGGAGTATCTCATCTTTATCAATCATGTCAATTTCTGATGACAAGCTTTCTGACCACTTATCAATAGCGCGACTCGCCCACGCGCAAGCAATTGTGGGCCTGAGCAGCGTACCATTGGCAACATAAATGGATTTTAATGTAGTCTCCATTTTGCGGTTTGACGGCTTTTAGTGAAGCCTTCCCAGGTGCAGGGAGAATTACTTTCTTTGTCAACCTGGACAGTGCACTGTCTAACACCGGGGGTGACTCCCACTTTTTCCTGTCCTCTGTAGGGAAAGGATAAGCCATCTGAATCCTCTTGGGAATACGACATTTCTTCTTAGGATTCACCCACACCCCTTCAGAGAGTATTAAGCTCGTGGGAAGGAGGGAAAGTAACCTTAAATTTCTTTTCTTTATAGAAATAGGCTTTCTCCTGAGGTACAGGAGTGGATTCAGTAACCTCCAGAACCTCCCTTATAGCCACAATCATATATTGTATATTTTTCGCCAATTTATGATCTATTTCCCTGGAATCACTATTGTCGACACAACAATCAGTGTCCGTGTCGGTATCAGTATTTACAATATTTGCAAACGGTCTCTTATGTGACCCAGAGGAGTCGCCTGCGGGTGGAAGAACAGAACCCTGAAAAATCACATCTTCCACAGACTTTCTCCAGCATTCTGCATGAGATTCAGACTTATCTAACCTCCTATTGATATGATGCATACTATCACGCATTTCTTTCACCCATGCAGGCTCTTGATGTGCCGGTAGCGCCACCACATTACAAGTATGTGTCCCTAAAATGGCTTCCTCCTGGGAAGAACTCCCTGCCTCTGACATGTCTTACACACGTGTACAACACACACACAGACACACTGGGACTTATAGGGGACAGACCCACAGTAAAATCTGTCAAAGGGACATAGTTTAGGAGCAGCCAGTTCACAACCACAGCGCCAGTATATAATGCCTGTGAATACAAAATGCCCACTGACATGCAGCGGTTTTTACACAGTAAACACACTTGTAAAGCACCAAATTCGCTTGTGCCCCCCCCCCCCCTGTTTTGCACCCTGATACTTGGAGTCAGAAGTGGAGGAGGACCAGCGATGTCTCTGCAGCTGAGGAGAGAGAGAAAATGGCGCTGAGCAGTGTGCTGGCTGCCCGTGGAAGAAGCTCCGCCCCCACAATGGCGCGCTTTTACCTCAGAGTGATTTTATAATATTTTTACTGGCGGGGGTAGGGCTGTGCCTGGGCATTTTATGTCCCCTTTTAGCCAGTTTACATAGGTATTTTGCTGCCCAGGGCGCCCCCGCCCGCGCCCTGCAGTGCCTGTGTGTGTGGGCAGCAATGGCGCGCTGCGTTCCCGCCAGCCGCGCGGTACCTCAGCCGTCACTTTACTTGATTGAAGATCTATCTTCTTACACTCACCTGTCTTCTGACTTCTGGCTCTGTGAGGGGGGTGACGGCGTGCTGTGGGAGTGAGCATCTAGACACGGCTAGCGTTCAGTTCCCTTTAGGAGCTAATGGTATCCTGTCATCCAGAAGGAGAGCCATGAAACTCTTCAGGAAGTTGGTTCCTACTTCTGCCCCCTCAGTCCCACGAAGCAGGGAGACTGTTGCCAGCAGTTCTCCCTGAAAATAAAAAACCTAACATAAGTCTTTTCAGAGAAGCTCAGTAGAGCTCCCATGGAGTGTATCCAGACTGCCTGGGCACATTTCTACAACTGAGGTCTGAAGGAGGGGCATAGAGGGAGGAGCCAGTTCACACCCATTGAAAAGTCTTAAGAATGCCGATGGTTCCTGCGGAACAGTCTATACCCCATGGTCATAAAGTGGACCCCAGCATCCTCTAGGACGTATGAGAAATAATAAACTCTAAACTAAACTTTTTTAGGAAAGCTCAGGAGAGCTCCCCTAGCTGTGACCGGCTCCGCAAAATGTATATTTACGCCACTGTACAGGGAGTTTCAAAAGTCCATCCACAGCGAGCACAGGCACCTTCAGCATTCAATGTAGATAAGTATGACACACATTCTCTTTAATGTGAATAAAGTGTTTAACAGTAATTGTGTTGTATTGGGCTGGGTGCAGGAATCAGACAGTCAGGATGCCGACACTTTCATAGGTAAGCTAATCCTACCCCTTGTCCTCCCCCTAACCTTCCTGTCCTGCAGCATAACCCTCCCACAGCCTTACCCTCTCCCTAGTGCCTGACCCTAACCTACACCCCGCAGTATAACCCTAACCTTCCCCTCCCGCAGCCTAACCCTAACCCTCTCCCTAGTGCCTGACCCTAACCTACACCCCGCAGTATAACCCTAACCCTCCCCTCCCACAGCCTAACCCTCTCCCTAGTGCCTAACCCTAACCTACACCCCGCAGTATAACACTAACCCTCCCCTCCCACAGCCTAACCCTCTCCCTAGTGCCTAACCCTAACCTACACCCCGCAGTATAACACTAACCCTCCCCTCCCACAGCCTAACCCTCTCCCTAGTGCCTAACCCTAACCTACACCCCGCAGTATAACCCTAACCTTCCCCTCCCGCAGCCTAACCCTCTCCCTAGTGCCTGACCCTAACCTACACCCCGTAGTATAACACTAACCCTCCCCTCCCGCAGCCTAACCCTCTCCCTAGTGCCTGACCCTAACCTACACCCCGCAGTATAACCCTAACCCTCTCCCTAGTGCCTGACCCTAACCTACACCCCGCAGTATAACCCTAACCCTCCCACAGCCTTACCCTCTCCCTAGTGCCTGACCCTAACCTACACCCCGCAGTATAACCCTAACCCTCTCCTCCCGCAGCCTAACCCTCTCCCTAGTACCTGACCTTATCCTACACACCGCAGTATAACCCTAACCCTCTCCCTAGTGCCTGACCCTAACCTACACCCCGCAGTATAACCCTAACCCTCTCCCTAGAACAGGGGTGGGCAATTATTTCAGCTGAGGGGCCACTTGACACTTTCTTGTCACTATCCGTGGGCCACGCATAAAATAGAAGCCCCCCCCCCCCCCACGTGCCAAAAATATAGGGACGTGGCTTCGTGTGGAAGGGGCATGGCCAAAAAATAATACAGATTCATATTAGGCTGCTCCATTATTCAAATTGCGCCACACAGTAGCGCCACTTACACACATTACACCAGGTAGAGCCCCTTTTACACACATTATGGCAGGTAGAGCTCCCTTATACACAGTATGGATGGTAGAGCCCCCTTTTACACATTACAGCAGGTAGAGCCCCCTTTTACACATTAACATTTTATTTGGGATAATCATTGCGCAGCAAGCAAATTATCCAGTGTCTTATGGCCCCTGGGGAAAGGTGTGACACAGTGATAGAACTCGGGGGGTGACACAGTGACAGAACACGGGGTGGGGAGGGGGGGTGACAGTGACAGAACACGTGGGGGTGACAGAACACGGTGGGGGTGACACGGTGACAGAACACTGGGGTGACACAGTGACAGAACACGGGGGTGTGACACAGTGACAGAACACGGGGGTGTGACACAGTGACAGAACACGGGGGGGTGACACAGTGACAGAACACGGGGGTGACACGGTGACAGAACACTGGGGTGTGACACAGCGACAGAACACGGGGGTGTGACACAGTGACAGAACACGGTGGGGGTGACACAGTGACAGAACACGGGGGTGTGACACAGTGACAGAACACTGGGGTGACACGGTGACAGAACACGGTGGGGGTGACACAGTGACCGAACACGGGGGGTGACAGAACACTGGGGTGTGACACAGTGACAGAACACGGGGGTGTGACACAGTGACAGAACACGGGGGGTGACAGAACACTGGGGTGTGACACAGTGACAGAACACGGGGGGTGTGACACAGTGACAGAACACTGGGGTGTGACACAGTGACAGAACACGGGGGGGGTGACACAGTGACAGAACACAGTGGGGGTGACACAGTGACCGAACACGGGGGGTGACAGAACACTGGGGTGTGACACAGTGACAGAACACGGGGGGTGCGAGTCGTGCGACACAGTGACAGAACACTGGGGTGTGACACAGTGACAGAACACAGTGGGGGTGACACAGTGACAGAACACGGGGGTGTGACACAGTGACAGAACACGGGGGGTGTGACACAGTGACAGAACACTGGGGGGTGACACAGTGACAGAACACGGTGGGGGTGACACAGTGACAGAACATGGGGGTGACACGGTGACAGAACACGGGGGGTGACAGAACACGGGGGTGACACGGTGACAGAACACTGGGGTGTGACACAGTGACAGAACACGGGGGGTGTGACACAGTGACAGAACACTGGGGTGTGACACAGTGACAGAACACGGGGGGTGTGACACAGTGACAGAACACTGGGGTGTGACACAGTGACAGAACACAGTGGGGGTGACACAGTGACAGAACACGGGGGTGTGACACAGTGACAGAACACGGGGGGGTGACACAGTGACAGAACACTGGGGTGTGACTGTGACACAGTGACAGAACACGGTGGGGGTGACACAGTGACAGAACACGGGGGTGACACGGTGACAGAACACGGGGGGTGACAGAACACGGGGGGTGACACGGTGATAGAACACTGGGGTGACAGAACACGGGGGGTGACACGGTGACAGAACACTGGGGTGACAGTGACAGAACACGGGGGGTGTCACTGTGACAGAACATGGGGGGTGACATGGTGACAGAACACGGGAGGGGTTGGTACAGCGAGAGCTAAAGACCTCTCCCCCAACCTAAAAACAGTCTGACGTCACTGCCCGCACACACAAATACACACACACACACACACACACACACACACTTTATTTCTTTCACTCACTTTTTCCAGTAACTCACTGATCTGGCTGGTAGTGGCAGGAAGGATTGATCTGTAGTAGTCTGCACTTGTCCTGTGTAGCCCCGCCCCCTTAGGTCCCGTGTAACCACGCCCCATCGTCGGCCCGTAGCTCCGCCCCTTTTTCGGCTGAACACAGCTGTTGTCACTGGGGACTCTGGAGGCGCCGTGCAGCAGCAGCAGGGGAGACTGCATCGGCAGCTTGAAGGTACTGCAGAGCAATGACAAGCAGTCGGGCCGCTTGTCATTGCTCGCTGGTGGGAGGCAGTGGGCCGGGCAGGATCGGTTTGCAGGCCGCATCCGGCCCGCGGGCCGTATTTTGCCCACCCCTACCCTAGAACATGACCCTAACCTACACCCCACAGTATAACCCTAATCCTCTCCCTAGTACCTGACCCTAACCTACACACCGCAGTATAACCCTAACCCTCTCCCTCGAACCTGACCCTAACCTACACCCCGCAGTATAACCCTCCCCAGTATACTTATGTTCTGGATGCTGATTGTTGGGATTCTGATTGGTGCCTGGATTCCGGTGACCGCTGGCATCCAGAGTGTCGGGATACCAACTACATTCCGTCACATTACTTGGCACACAGTCACTGGTATTCCTTAGGATGTGTGTGTGGGGGGGGGGGGGGGGAGGGGGGCGTGTGCGCGCTTTATTGGTGGTCTACGTTTTGGGGAGAGTATCCCCTTCCTCAGGACTGTAAACACACTGTGACACACAAAGTCATATTTACCAAATAATAACTTGCCCCCATAATTGTCTCCCCCATAAAGAGCACCGTGATCCTGCCAGCCGGGCGTCCCGATCAGGCACCTCCATCGCGCTGGAAATGACGTCACTCAGCCGGACCCGGGACCATAAGGACACACTGTAACCAATAACACAGTGTGTCCTATCACAATCGCACATGTGCATTATACAGTATACATAAAATGAACATTGCACTGTGCACCAATACAATAACAGTGTGTCATATCACAATCGCACATGTGCATTATACAGTATACATAAAATGAACATTGCACTGTGCACCAATACAATAACACAGAGTGTCCTATCACAATCGCACATGTGCATTATACAGTATACATAAAATGAACATTGCACTGTGCACCACCTCAATAAAATACACATATGTACAGTACATGTTTACACCTCAGTTAGAGAAACTGTGCCCGGAAGAGCTGACAGTACAAGGAAAGGATTTTGGAAATCAAGGGCAAGACTCATACCAGCCACACCAATCACACCGTATAACTTGTGATAAACTTACCCAGTCAACAGTATGAACAACAACAGAGCATCAGTTCAACCCTGATGCAACAATAACATAGCCCTTATTGCAGCAATAACTATATACAAGTATTGCAGAAGAAGTCCGCACTTGGGACGGGCGCCCAGCATCCAGACTACGAGAAATAGATTTAAATAAAATCTTATTTTCTCTAATGTCCTAGTGGATGCTGGGGACTCCGTAAGGACCATGGGGATTATACCAAAGCTCCCAAACGGGCGGGAGAGTGCGGATGACTCTGCAGCACCGATTGAGCAAACAATAGGTCCTCATCAGCCAGGGTATCAAACTTGTAGAACTTTGCAAAAGTGTTTGAACCTGACCGAGTATCAGCTCGGCATAGTTGTAATGCCGAGACCCCTCGGGCAGCCGCCCAAGAAGAGCCCACCTTCCTAGTGGAATGGGCTTTAACTGATTTTGGCAGCGGCAATCCAGCCGCAGAATGAGCCTGCTGAATCGTGTTACAGATCCAGCGAGCAATAGTTTGCTTTGAAGCAGAAGCACCCAGCTTGTTGGATGCATACAGGATAAACAGCGACTCCGTTTTCCTGACTCTAGCCGTTCTGGCTACATAAACCTTCAAAGCCCTGACCACATCCAGTAACTCGGAATCCTCCAAGTCACGAGTAGCCACAGGCACCACAATAGGTTGGTTCATATGAAAAGATGACACCACTTTTGGCAGAAATTGTGGACGGGTCCGCAATTCTGCTCTATCCATATGGAAAACCAGATAGGGCTTTTATGTGACAAAGCCACTGATTCTGACACACGTCTAGTCGAAGCCAAGGCTAATAGCATGACCACCTTCCACGTGAGATATTTTAACTCCACCGTTTTAAGTGGTTCAAACCAGTGTGATTTTAGGAAACTTAACACCACGTTAAGATCCCAAGGTGCCACTGGAGGCACAAAAGGAGGCTGAATATGCAGCACTCCCTTTACAAACGTCTGAACTTCTGGTAGAGAAGCCAACTCTTTTTGCAAAAAAATGGATAGGGCCGAAATCTGGACCTTAATGGAGCCCAATTTTAGGCCCAAATTCACTCCTGACTGTAGGAAGTGAAGGAAACGGCCCAGCTGGAAATCCTCTGTAGGAGCATTCCTGGCCTCACACCAAGAAACATATTTTCGCCATATACGGCGATAAAGTTTAGCTGTCACGTCCTTCCTAGCCTTTATCAGCGTAGGAATGACCTCGTCCGGAATGCCCTTTTCTGCTAGGCTCCGGCGTTCAACTGCCATGCCGTCAAACGCAGCCGCGGTAAGACTTTGAACAGACAGGGCCCCAGTTGCAACAGGTCCTGTCTTAGAGGAAGAGGCCACGGGTCCTCTGTGAGCATTTCTTGCAGATCTGGATACCAGGTCCTTCGCGGCCAATCTGGAACAATGAGGATTGTTCTCACTCCTCCTTTTCTTATTATCCTCAGCACTGTCACGATCCGGGTATCTGGACGCCATTACTTGCCTTTCAGATGTCTCCTGAAGCTGGCTCAGCGTTCCAAGGCCGGATCTCATCTGTGTCCACATACTGCAAATCCCTCCTGTCACGCTGAGACGCTGTCACAGCGGCGCCATGTTTGAATCCTGCATGGCGTCTCCTGTCCTCCGCGGCCTCCGCCGCCGCTCTTGTGTTATATGTGCAGGTTGTCAGTGTGGTGCTCCATGCCTGCCGCGGCCTCCGCTGTCATCCATGAGTCTCAGCATACATCTGTCAGTTTGGCGTCTACTGTCCTCTGTGGCCGGCGCTGCCATTACAGTTATGTTTCCACATGGTTTCCCAAGCCAGTTTCCCTCCAAGTTCTAACATGGGCGCAGCCATGTTGGATCTAATCACATGCTTCAGTTCCTCCAATCCATTGCCTGGAAACCTGCATAATTGCCCAGCCAATACCTGCATGGCTGCAGGTATAAGTATCCTGTGCCTGGGCCAGGAAATCGTCAGTGCTTTGTTTGTCATTCCTTGTTCCAGTCTCTCTCCTGTGGTTGTGTTTCCAGGTTCCAGCTCCTGTCTCCAGCATCCACTAAAGAGACCCGCACCTGCCTACCATCCTGCGGTGCAGCCTGACTCTGCAGTCCTCCGTGGCTGATCCAGTTTCCAGCTTCCAGCTATTTCATCTGCTTCCAGCAGTATCCACTACCACCGGTAATCATCCTTCAACTCCTCTGTTTCCACGCTCCCTAGCATCTTACTATATTCACTCCGTGTTTCATCACCTGGCTGGTTCCACCCAGCATTCATTCAGTGACTTTATCATCTGGCTGATTCCATTCCGCATCCACTCCGTGTCTTACCACCTGGCTGGTTCCATCCAGCAAATACAACAGCTGATTCAAGTTACCAGCTTCATCTGTTCCATCTACTGGCATGTTCCTTGGATATCTTCACTACTACAGCCAGGCCTGGTAAGGTTATTCCATCTAAGGACTGTAACAGCTGTTCTTAACCTACCAGTGTCCTGTGAAACCATTTCATGATCAGAGTGCTCCAGGAATCATATTATTTATCATTGCCATTATTAACCTTGAATGCTGTCTGTTTACATGGAGTCTGTTAATAAACTTTTATTTTGACTTTTACCTGGTTGTCATGGTCACACCTTCGGGTTTCCTTTTAACACTTACATGTCCAGGGGTCTGATTAAACCTCCCCGGTTTAAGTTCCTCTCAGCCCCTACAACTGAGGCTTTCTCCTGTCAGCAAAAACCCTTAGTTGTGACAAGCACCTTGGGAATGAGAGGAAGAGGAGGAAATACATAGACCGACTGGAACACCCACGGTGTCACCAGGGCGTCTACCGCTATTGCTTGAGAGTCTCTTGACCTGGCGCAATACCTCTGTAGTTTTTTGTTGAGGTGGGATGCCATCATGTCCACCTGTGGCAGTTCCCATCGATATGTGATCTGTGTGAAGACTTCCTGATGAAGTCCCCACTCTCCCGGGTGGAGGTCGTGTCTGCTGAGGAAGTCTGCTTCCCAGTTGTCGACTCCCGGGATGAACACTGCTGACAGAGCGTTTACGTGATTCTCCGCCCAGCGAAGAATTCTGGTGGCTTCTGCCCTCGCCACTCTGCTCCTTGTGCCGCCTTGGCAGTTCACCTGAGCCACTGCGGTGATGTTGTCTGACTGAATCAGAACCGGTTGGTCGCGAAGCAAGTGCTCCGCTTGACGTAGGGCGTTGTATACGGCCCTTAGTTCCAGGATGTTGATGTGAAAGCAAGTCTCTTGACTTGACCACAGACCTTGTAAATTTCTTCCCTGTGTGACTTCTCCCCACCCTCGGAGGCTAGCATCCGTGGTCACCAGGACCCAATCCTGAATTCCGAATCTGCGTCCCTCTAGAAGGTGAGAACTCAGGACCACCACAGGAGTGACACCCTGGCCCTGGAGGACAGGGTGATTAACCGATGCATCTGAAGATGTGATCCGGACCACTTGTCCAGTAAGTCACATTGGAAGGTCCTCGCATGGAATCTGCCGAAGGGAATGGCCTCGTATGATGCCACCATCCTTCCTAGGACTCGAGTGCAGTGATGCACTGACACCTGTTTTTTTTTTTTAATAAATTTCTTTATTAGACAGCCATAGAGTCACAACATAAGTTATCAGGGTTCAATTCACACAGATATTCAGCAGTGACAAATAATCAAATTCAATAACGAATAAAATGCAGAAAACTAAAGGCTGTCTGTTTTTTTTTTTTTTTTTGTAGTAAGAGAGAAAAGAAGAAGAAAAAATATTACACATAGAGTAACATCAACACAGCTGTCTATCAGCAATAGTAGTGGGTCCGGTACACCAAGGTGCACCACTATCCCCAGCATCAAACAACGAAACAACGTACATACTATATAAACTAACTATCACAGCTGTTAACAAGAAAGAGAGACAGGAGAGGAAAGAGTAGAGATAGAATGTGAAGAGAGGAAAGGAGAGAGGAAGGAAAAATAATACAGAGATACTATATATAGACGGTGCATATATTGGCGGGGGTAGAAGCTATTCAGGAGTGAGATCTGGATGAGAAGGTGGAGTAATGGGTTTGGGGTAAGCCCCGTGGTGTGCAATATCACAATTTTGGAGAGTCGATGGTATAAGTGGGGTCTACTCAGCAATCCTACCCTTTAAAATATAGAAGATCAAATAATAGTTCCCGCTATCCGATTAGTCCAGTACCACGTTGTGTCTCGGAAAACCTTCCAAATATTTTCACGTCTATCCCGGGGCAAACTCTCTATATAGATTCCCCATTTTTTATGGAAAAGCATAACTCCATCTTCAATTTGGAAAGTGGCCATTCTTCTCTCACAAAATAGTACGTCTAATAAAGCGGATTCCCATTCTCCTACCGTTGGGGCAGATTTATATATCCAGTGCCTCAGTATCACCTGTTTTGCTACCGTAACCATCACAGTTAGCAAAGGGACCACCTGAGTGAGATCAAATCGTGACAGCCAGGATGAGAAGTCAGCGAACAGCAGTGGGCCCACTACTGCAGGAAGCGTTACTTTAAGTAGACGGGATAAGTATTGGAGAATCTTATTCCAGAATCGTTTAATTTTCCCACATAACCAGAGATTGTGTGCAAGGGATGCTCCACTTACTCCACATTTAGGACAAGTGCCTGATTCACCCGGGCGAAAGTGTTGTCTTTGGGAGGGGGATATATACATCCTATTCATTATCCTTAAATGTATTTCTTGTAATGTGGCAGATTTTAGAGCCTTGAGAACTAGGTCAGTGTTTGCAGAAACCCCGCCCATCTCGGGTGCCCCTGGGAGTTCCCGCTGCCAGGAATTCGAGAGAGGGGACCAAGAGGGGGCTGACACTTCAATCAGGTCATTGTAAAGATATCTAATTTTGAAGGGATTATGTCTGCAGAACGTGAGAGTGTCGAGAATTGTTCGAGTAGAGGTCTTTTTACCTAAGGGATCAGTAAGAGAGTTGACATAATGACGCACCTGGAGAAACATGAAAAAGTTGGAGTGGGGTAAAGAGTATTTGTCTCGTAATTGCGTGAAGGAGAGCATGTGTCCACCAGGATCAAAGACGTCTCTAATGGTGTATATCCCCTTACATTTCCATGTGTAAAAATGACGATTCTCTAAAGAGGAGGGGGAATTGGGGTTACCCCATAAGGGTATGTACGGTGACTCATACGGATCAGTGCGAAATAGTTTATGGATGGAGGTCCAGACCCTATAAGTGTCCCAAAATAAGATATTAGTCTTAACCTCCTGGGGTAGTTTGGGGCTCGGTGTGTGAAGTAATGCTGCAGGGGAGTAAGGAGAGAACAATGCCTCTTCTAGCTCCAGGTTCGTGAACATGTCTGACCGTAGAAGCCAATCTGAGGCAAACTTAAATAGTGCTGATCTAGCAAACATCGTTACGTTAGGCATACTCAGGCCACCCTTTCGTTTATTAACATAAGTTCGGGCTTTGGGCATGCGTGGTTTTGAATTTTTCCAAATAAATTTTGAGAATATTTGCGAGCAGAGCAGGGCATCTTGTTTAGTGATCGTGACGGGGAGCATTTGAAGTAGATAGGCCAGTTTCGGGAAGATAATAGCCTTTATCACTACTACTCTGCCTAGCAGAGAAAGTTTGAGGTCTTTCCAGGTTTGTAATCGTGTTTGGATTTGGCGGATAATGGGTGTATAGTTATATAGATATAACCGGGAGAGCTCCGAGGGAATATAAATACCTAAGTATTTTAGTTTAGTAGGGGTCATCGTGAATTGGGAGGAGAAGTCGGAGTGGAGAAGAGGGTCTGCCGTGTTAGTCAGAGGGAGTAGTTCAGATTTATGGGTATTTATACGATAACCAGCAAAGGCACTAAAACAATGTATGGTTTCAAAGATAGCAGGTATCGAGATGCGGGGTTTAGAGACAAATAAAATCATGTCATCTGCGAATAGTCCAAGCTTAACTTCCCTTTTTCCTAACGATATCCCCGAGAAGGTCGGTAATTGTCTCAATGCTACAGCCAGGGGTTCTAACGCTGCTGCAAAGAGCAGAGGGGATAAGGGGCAGCCCTGCCTGGTCCCCCTATGAATCGTCAGGGGTTGAGACAGATATCGATTTGTGAAGACTTGCGTAGATGCATTATGGTATATGGTGTGTATAATGGTCACAAACCGGTCGGAAAAACCGAAAAGTCGGAGTGTCTCAAACAGGTGGTCCCACGTCACCAGATCAAATGCCTTTTCAGCATCCAATGATAATAGGAAAGTGGGACCATCCGTTTCCACCCCCCTCAGGGATTGTAAAACTGTTAGGACTTTACGGATATTGGTTACCGAATGTCTGCCTGAGATAAAACCGGTTTGATCCGTGTGGATTATTTCAGGCAAGATGAATTTTAGTCGATCTGCTAACAGTTTAGTAAATAGTTTGTAGTCCACATTAAGTAAGGAGATAGGGCGATAAGAAGATGGGAGGAGTGGGTCTTTGCCAGGTTTGGGTATAACTCGGATCAGGGCTGAGTTAAAATAGTGTGGGATAGTTAGATTGGAAATAATAGAGTTAAAAAAGGCTGTTAGAGAGTCCACTATTTTGGGGGAGAGTAATTTGAAGAATTCCCCAGACATACCATCAGGACCTGGGGTCTTCAGCGATTTAAGGGCTTTAATAGCCTCCGTCACTTCCGTAACAGTAACAGGGGCCGTCAGGGAATCTGATTGGTCCGGGGAAATCTGAGGTAACTGTAATGTTTCCCAGAAGGAGTTTTTGTTAGATTGGTCAACATTACTATGAGAGTAGAGGTCGCTAAAAAAGGAGTAGAAGATGTCAGTGATCTCCTTCCCTTCAGTTCGTACAGCTGAGGTCGAGTCCCTCAAAGCTGCCACGTATTGGGGTCCCTTATCTGATTTAAGTAAGTTGGAAAGCATTCGGCTCGGCTTATCTCCGTATTGAAAAAATTTATATTTACCTGCTATAAGGAATCTATTATCCATATGTGTCAGAGTATGATCAAACTGGGTCTTAGCATCTCTATATTTCTGCTTGTTAGCTAATGTAGGTGAGGATTTGAAAGTTTGAAATGAGGAAGTTAGTGCGGATTGTGCTGCCCTATAATTGGCGTCTTGGTCTCTTCTATATTTCGTCATGTATGCTATTATATCTCCTCTTAGAACAGCTTTAGCAGTTTGTCAAAACAAGGCAGGGTTAGAGGTATGGTCGGAGTTTTTAAGGACATAGGAGTCCCAGGAATTCGTCAACATGTTTTTAAAGTCCGGGGAAGCCGCCATCTTGGCAGGGAATCTCCAATGTGAAGTCGTACCTAAGGTGAGTCTGCCTTGAAGCACAAGTGAAATAGGGGCGTGGTCTGAGATAGTTATAGGGTTAATAGCTGTCTCAGTGATCCTGGGGGATAAATCGGTGGAGACAAGGAAATAATCTATACGTGAAAAGGAATTATGGGATGAGGAGTAGTAAGTATATTCCAATTCTATAGGATTATGGAGACGCCATATATCAATCAGTCCCAGCTGTGCAGACATATAATCTAGGTTGATCTTGGGTAGTCTGGTTCTCTGGGCCGAGGTACCCTTCCTGTCCAAAACCAAAGAGGACACCATATTCATATCTCCTCCAACAATGAGAGAGGAATGCGAATACGGGCAGAGAATATTCGTTATCTCCAGGTAGAATGATTTATCATACACAGCCGGGGCATAGATATTACACAAGGTTAATCTAGTGCCCTCCAAGGTGATATCTAAGACAATGTATCGACCCTGAGGATCAATAATCTGATGATGTATGTCAAATACCACCCCCTTACGGATAAGGATAACTACCCCCCTTGCCTTAGAGGAGAATGAGGAAGATGCTACAACTTCTTGCCTAAGCATGGTAAGTTTAGCATGTTCAGGAGGGGTCAGGTGTGTCTCTTGTAACATAGAGACGTCAGCTTTTATTTTATTTAAATAGGTAAGGATACGTCTCCGTTTAATAGGAGAGTTGATACCCCTAACATTCCATGATATTATATTAAGCTGTGACATCTATAACATCAGCAAGGGAATACAGAAGGGTAGTAAGAGGTCTTGGTATAATAAGCGTCGGTATACAGGTATTCCAGAGTATCGTAAAGATAAACAATTCCCACCTCAGCCGTCTAAGTATCAGCAAGTAAAAAGTATCGGAGAGTAAAGTAAAAGAAGTCGGAAAAAAGAGAGAAAGGTAGAGACAAAGATGAAGATAAAAATAACATATAAGAACGTCTACATCAGCATATATCAGCATAAACCTTCAGCGTGATCCCGCTGCAATGTAGAGTAATAGAAATAATTAAATAACCAACAGGCAATTTGAAGACAATAGATGTAAAACAGGTATTCCCATGACCCAAATAGAAAAGAAATGGTTCTCTAAGTGGTCATGATAGGAGTCAAATCTAAACCACCTCACAATAGAATATAATTAGTAACTATATCAACCCTTATAAGAACATGTACAAAGTCCCGGTATCCGGTATCAATCATTATCATCCACATTGCTTGGAGAGGATGGATGTGAGGCCGAAGGTGATCTCGTGGGATCGCCAAGCTCCGTGATAAAGCCTTTAGCTGAGTCCACCGAAGTGAAATCTTTCGGGCCTTGTGGAGTGAAGATGCGCAGCCGCGCAGGGTAAAGAAGAGCAAATCGGATACCGGTTTTCACTAGGTGAGAGCATATTGGAGACATTTCTCTCCTGGCTCTAGAGACTTCCGCAGAATAATCCTGAAAGAGGAATAGTCGCTGTCCATCCCATTGGAGTGGGCCCTTGCTTCGGGCCGCAGACCAAATCAATTCTTTATGTCTGAAGTTCAAGCATTTGAAGATAACCGGTCTAGATTGATTAGAGTCACGTGGGGGACCCAGTCTATGAGCTCGTTCAATTTCCAAGGAAGAGAGTTCTTCAGGAATGCCCAGGAGAACTGGCAGATCGGAGAGGAGGAATTTCAGAAGATCAGGGCCCTTCAGTGATTCTTTAAGGCCCACAATTCTCAGGTTGTTACGTATCGAACGATTTTCCAGGTCGTCTATCTTCATCATCATATGTTGGCGTGTAGTTGTTAAAGATACGACCTGCTCTTTAAGATCCTCAATTTCTTTAAAGTTAACTCCAATCCTATTTTCGTTCACCGAGATTTTGCGGGACATAGAGCCGAGTTCTGATTTCAGGTCTGATACTGCAGTCATAAATTTATCTGCCTGAGCTTGTAGTAAAGGTTCCACGGTTTCTTTAATTGCTTTAACTATGTCCGAGTAGGAAGGAGGAGCAGGGGGGGCTTTTGGGGCCATGATAGACGGTGATTCAGTGACAGTGTCTATACTGACAGGCTGGGAGGACAATGGTGGGGAGGTGCAGCTTGGTTCACCGTGTTTACTGCCACTCCAATATCTTTGAGGTTTTGGTGTGGAAGATTTTAAGAATTTGTCCATAATATTAATTACGAGCTCATGAGGGCCGGGTAGGTGATATGGTTTGCCGTTGGTTATATAGATATGGAGAGGACTACATCACAGTTGCGGGTGGTGCGGATTCACATATCGCTGTGGAACGTGTCCATTAATAGAGAGTAGGGAGCGGGTGTAGTTCACCAAGTTGTCAGTGAAATGCTATCGTGTTTACCAAGTAGGAAATTGCTATCGTCAATATATATGGTGGCAGCGAGACTTAGAGAGCGTGGTAAATAATATCTGATATGTAGTATTTCAATTACAACGGTAATCCGGCCTGCGGCATCACCGTGTAAGTACGCCAACTGAAGAGAAATTAGTAGGTATTGAGTAAATCTCGCTCCCCTCCCATATACGTGACGATGGGAAGGGGTGGGGGGTGAAAGTTGTAATTCACTTTGTGGCAACGGACTGGAGAAACAGGATTATTCTTTAGGATCAACAATAGTAGTAAATAAATTCTATTTCACTATGATGTGACCCAAAAAATAAATAAAAAAAAAGATATCATTGGGCTAAGATATAATCAGTAGAGGATGAGGGGAGGCAAGGTATAGCAATTCTGCTGTGTCCCTGTGGTGGATTGTGTGAGAGTGTACTCAGCTCCAGTTACACATACTGGATTAACTTTTCTATACCCCCTCACCTCCACAATCCCCCTCCACCTCACCTCACTACGGGAGGTGATATTTCCAGGGGGAGAGAGGTGCAGGAGAGGAGACAGTACCTCAGCCGGAGGGTGCTGCGGTCTGACGGAGATCCGTGTCAGCGCAGCACCGGAAATGCGTACCCGCGGCTCTCTCTGTCCCCGTGCGCCGGGTTCCGATTCCTACTTCACGGGGCCTCAGGCGCGATGCAGGGGCGGTCATACAGTCTCTCCAGCCGGGTGCAGAGTCGTCCACGGGGTCTCTGTGATCTCGAGCCGTTCCGGCGTCAACGCGTCCCCTGGAGCTTTCCGGCGGGCAGGAGCAGAAATCAGTGCCGCGGCTCCGGCACCCGGTGTAGGCCACAACCCGCAGGGACCATAAAAACGATCCCCCGGCTCCGCGACCAGACACACAGGTACCTGGAGTTATTAGGCGGGTTATGAGGGCGATATGGGGGATATGTTTTAGCTGGAATTTGTGCTTTTTATGGAGAGTGAGCAGGAGTTCCGAGTTCCTGCTTCCAGCTGCCTCTCCAGTCAGGCCACGCCCCACCTGTTTTGGTTTTAATAGATTCCTGACCAGTGTCATGAGCTCCTGAGCTCTCTCTATCGGGAGATAAACCCTTTTCTGGTCTGTGTCTAGGATCATGCCTAGGAAAGGCAGATGAGCCGTAGGAACCAACTGCGACTTTGGAATATATAGAATACAGCCGTGTTGCCGTTACACTTCCAGAGAAAGTGATACGCTGTTCAGCAACTGCTCTCTAGATCTCGCTTTTATGAGATCATCGTCCAAGTACGTGATAATAGTGACACCTTGCTTCCGCAGGTGCACCATCATTTCCGCCATTACCTTGGTGAATATTCTCGGGGCCGTGGAGAGACCAAACGGCAATGTCTGAAATTGGTAATGACAATCCCGTACCGCAATTCTGAGGTACACCTGATGAGGTGGATAAATGGGGACATGAAGGTATGCATCCTTTATGTCCAGAGACACCATAAAATCTCCGCCCTTTCAGGCTTGCGATGACCGCTCTTAGCGATTCCATCTTGAACTTGAACCTTTTCAGGTATATGTTCAGGGATTTTAAATTCAATATGGATCTGACCGAACCGTCCGGTTTCGGGACTACAACATGGTCGAATAATAACCCACTCCTTGTTGAAGGAGGGGAACCTTGACCACCACCTGTTGAAGATACAATTCGTGAATTGCAGTTAACACTATTTCCCTCTCGTGGGGGGAAGCCGGCAGGGCCATCGGTGAGGGGGCATCTCCTCAAGGTCCAGCTTGTATCCCTGAGACACAATATCTATTGCCCAGGGATCCAACAGGGAGTGAACCCACCTGTGGCTGAAATTACGAAGACGTGCCCCCGCCGGGCCTAGCTCCGCCTGTGGAGCCCCAGCGACATGCGGTGGATTTTGTAGAGGCCGGGGAGGACTTCTGTTCCTGGGAACTAGCTGTGTTGTGCAGCTTCTTTCCTCTGCCCCTGCCTCTGGCAAGAAAGGACGCACCTCGGACTTTCTTGTTTCTTTGTGTTCGAAAGGCTGCATTTGATAATGTCGTGCTTACCTAGGCTGTGCAGGAATATAAGGCAAAAGATCAGAATTACCAGCTATAGCTGTGGAGACCAGGTCCGAGATCCCTTCTGCACACAATCCTCAGCCTTCCATATGCCTCTTAAGTCGGCATTCCCTGTCCATTGCATATTCTACAGGACACGTCAAGCAGAAATCGACATAGCGTTGACTCTAGGACCCAGTAGACTAATGTCTCTTTGGGCATGTTTAATATATATATATATATATATATATATATCTTAAGACAGCATCTTTAATATATATATATATATATACATACCTGAGGACGAAGTAATTAAAACTTCGAAACGTTGTTTCATTCAACCTGCCTTTGCATTTTTTGTATCACCGGAGTGCCGCCGATTGCATACTATATACATATATATATATATACATACTAGGGTCTCAATCTCTGCTGATAAGGTACCTGTCCACGCTGCTACAGCGCTATAAACCCATGCCAACACAATCGCCGGTCTGAGTAGTGTACCAGAATGTGCACGCTATCTGCAGGATCCCTGAGAATAGCTGTTACGTCAGGGCTACCTTTTGGGCAAACGTGACACCCTAGGGGAAGATTCCCATCGTATCCTGGCCCTAGTAGGGAAAGGATACTGCCTGAGAATTCTTTGTGGGAAACTGCAGTCTCTTGTCTGGAGATTCCCGCTCTTTTTCATCATGAGAGGAGGGAAATTTACTTCAGCTTTCTTCCCCTTAAACATGTGTACCCTTGTGTCAGGAACAGATGAGTCATCAGTGATATGCAAATCATCTTTTATTACAATAATCATATATTGAATACTTTCCTGCCCTTTTGGCTGTAAATTTGCATTATCGTAGTCGACACTGGAGTCAGACCCTGTGTCGATATCAGTGTCTATTATTTTGGATAGTGAGCATTGAGAGACTCTGAAGGTCTCTGCGACATAGGGACAGACATGGGTAGATTCCCTGTCTGTTCTCTAAACTTTTGTGCAATAAATTCACCTTAGCACTTAATTACACATATCCAAACAGGTGTCGGCGTTGTCGACGGAGACACACCTCACACACACATTTGCTCCATCTCCTCCTTAGGGGAGCCTTTTACCTCAGACATGTCGACACACACGTACCGACACACCACACACTCAGGGAATGCTCATCTGAAGACAATTCCCCCACAAGGCCCTTTGGAGAGACAGAGAGAGAGTATGCCAGCACACACCCCAGCGCTATTAACCCAGGAATAACACAGTAACTTAATGTTAACCCAGTAGCTGCTGTTTATATTGATTTTTGCGCCTAATTATGTGCCCCCCCTCTCTTTTTACCCTCTTCTACTGTGTATCTGCAGGGGAGAGACTGGGGAGCTTCCTCTCAGCGGTGCTGTGGAGAAAAAACATGGGGCTGGTGAGTGCTGAGGAAGAAGCCACGCCCCCTCGACGGCGGGCTTCTGTCCCGCTTAAATATACATTTACTTGGCGGGGTCTCATACATATATACAGTGCCCAACTGTATATATGCTAAACTTTTGCCAAAGAGGTCTCAATTGCTGCCCAGGGCGCCCCCCCTGCGCCCTGCACCCTTACAGTGACCGGAGTATGTGAGGTGTGTGTGGGAGCAATGGCGCACAGCTGCAGTGCTGTGCGCTACCTCAGTGAAGACTGGAGTCTTCTGCCACCGATTTCGAAGTCTTCTTGCTTCTTATGTTCACCCGGCTTCTGTCTTCCGGCTCTGCGAGGGGGACGGCGACGCGGCTCTGGGATCGGACGACGAGGGTGAGATCCTGTGTACGATCCCTCTGGAGCTAATGGTGTCCAGTAGCCTAAGAAGCAGGACCTATCTTCAGAGAGTAGGGCTGCTTCTTTCCCCTCAGTCCCACGATGCAGGGAGTCTGTTGCCAGCAGAGCTCCCTGAAAATAAAAAACCTAACAAAATACTTTCTTACAGCAAGCTCAGGAGAGCTCACTGAACAGCACCCAGCTCGTCCGGGCACAGATTCAAAACTGAGGTCTGGAGGAGGGACATAGAGGGAGGAGCTAGAGCACACCAGAATCTAAATTCTTTCTTAAAGTGCCCATGTCTCCTGCGGAGCCCGTCTATTCCCCATGGTCCTTACGGAGTCCCCAGCATCCACTAGGACGTTAGCGAAATAAAAATAAATACTGTGTCAATGGCTAACACCAATGTGCTGTAAGTGCTGCCATCTTGTGGCTAAATATTAAAAGTACAGTATACATCCAAACCGAGCCAAATACAACCAACAAAAATCTATTAAATACAAAAAAATTCAAAAAATCTAAGCTGGATACCTTATCTGAACTGATAACAGCTAACCAGCGGATAACATCCAATGCGTTTCACCACGACGCAGCTACGTCCTGTCACTCAGACACATTTTATTAGAATCTGGAAGAAGCGCAGTTCTGCAGCTCCTGTTCAAGCGGCAATAATCAGTCTCCTGGCCACGGCCACAGGATTGATAAGCAAGGCTGCAGATAAGAAATAATATGGAAATTATTACATTATCAATTGGGGGCTATGGATTAGTATGTTGCAGACTGTAGAGTAATGATTTGGAATTGAGAATTTACCATGAGACATACCAGCCACTATTACATACAAACACAAACTGTCCCAATTTGTGAACTTACAGGGGGTGGTACTTATGGGGTAGTGGGTGGGGCTTCATTGGAAAGTTTGTAGAAATATTGTGTAAGCTAGTCAGCAGTATAATTCATGATAATACAGATACTCAGTAGCTGGTTTTCTCCATGCCAGTAAGAAATATGGCTGACTGACTGCAGTGATGCGAGCAGTCGGCCATTTTTGTATATGGACAGGTATATGAGCCCAGTGCACAGCCACATCAGTGGCAGTTGACAGTTGAAGCTCTGGTGGCTGATACTATAGTCTTGCCTTGGAAGAGCGAGCTAGTGTGCTTTGGCAGCTAGTGTTATACTTCCAGCGTTTATCTTGTTGTTCAGAGCACAATAAAATCTGTGGTTTTCCTGAACATTTTTTTTATTTTATTTTTTTCTATTTGGTGGATTTATTGGACATCTGGAGATGAGCCGGAGAACGGAGCTGAGACGGCTCCTGGAGGATCAGAGGAGGTGGAGCCGTCACGGAGATCATGGTAAGTGAGATTTTGGGGCAGTGATTTCAATCTAAGGAGCAGATTTATCAAAGATTGGATAGAAATGAAGTACTAAGTGATCAGCTTCCAACTGTCATTAAAATAACAGGAGCTGACTGGCTGGTACTTTATCTCTCCCCACATTACCTTTCTCCAAGCTGTGATAAATCTCCGCTATGTCCTCTCAGCCTGTGTGGCATGCGGGTGGTAGTTGGAGTTAGCTGCACATTAGCTATATGTCCTGTCTTATACTATGTGGGAGATTCCTGAAAGCTTGGGGAGAGATAAAAAGGTCTATGTACTAAGACTTGGAGAGAGATAACGTGAAAGGAGATAAATTACCAACCAACCAGTTCCTGTCATTTTTCAACACACAGCCTATAGCATGGCAGTTAGGAGCTGATTGGCTGGTACTTTATCTCATCCACTTTATCCCAGGCTTCATACATAGACCCCAATATACCAACCAATCAGCTCCTAACATGTTACAGTCAGAGGGGGAGATATACTAAGCCTTATCCTTAAAGTGATATAGTGGATACAGATAAAGCACCAGCCAATCAGCTATGTTACAGGCTGGGTTTGAATGATGACAGTTAGCACCTGATTGGCTGCTACTTTATCTCTCCCCAAGCACCGATAAATATCCCCCCATGCTATGTTACCCTGGGTAGCATGCGGGTGGCAGCTGGAGATGTGGCCCCCATACATCAGCAATAAATTAGGGCAATTTGCCATTTTGCAGATCATTGTGTAAACAAAATCCACAATATATGGGGATCACAGATCGCAGATTCTGACCAGTGATTGGTAAATCAGGTTTTTAAATATGTTGATTTTCACAGATCAATTAAAGCTGTAGATTGCTAGTGTATGGTAACAATCAGCAGATTTGCAGACAGTTACTAGTAACATGATGAGACTTTCCAGATTCAGCAGATCTGTATTTGCTGAAAATGATCTGCAATCACTGAACAATATCTGTAATGTATGGGGGCAGATTGGTGGATTGGGGAATCTTTAACCACTTAACTGATGATGTTTCTCTCTAAAACCATTCATAACAGTGTTTTCCTTAAAAAATTTTTTACTAATATAACTTAAAAAGTATTTTTTTTCAGTATTATATTATCCTCATCTGCAGAGCGTATCTCCTTGTCACACACTGGGGGACACAGTGGGGTGGTGCGGGCGCATGTGATCTGACCATGCTGCACATTATCTCTATGCCCTGCCACACACTTTTTATATATACATAAACCATCCGACCCTTATGGGTACTGTTCAGTAATAACACCGGTGCTGAGGATTTGGGATCACACGTAACACAAGGCTGATTTAGGATCTATTGAGCTGCCATCTCTATTCAGCTGCTGGACCAATAGGGGGGTGACGCAGTCTGATAACAATGCAATGTGCTCCGAGTGCCTAAATGAACTGGCAATGGGGTGTGATAGATAGTGAAATAAGAAGATCATGGACGGGTGCGAGTGGTGCCGCATTAAACCCTGTGGAGGCCCCTAGGCAGCCGAAATCTCAGAGCCCCCCTCACAAACTATCTCAATATATTTGTAATTTTACCAACCAACAGTCTACGATCTGGAAACTGTAATGTGAATCTGAGGTCTATGGTTTATGTACTTTACAGAGTATGGGAGATACGTTGGTCAGGTTGGAGGGATTACATGCATGGGCTGGATGGAAAGTTTTGGGGTGGAAAGAGGAGTGTGAGCAGATAGTGGGGAGTGTACGGGGTCCAGGGTTGGGTGAGATGTCACCAGCAGCCATGAGAAGGTGCAGGGTGAGATAGAGGACATGCCCGGATGAATTGTGGGTGTGAGGTGCTTCTGCTTATATAGGCCTGAGGGTGCACTGGTGCAGGGAACAAAGCAGGTCATGGTGCAGACTAGCGAGGAGGGACGCAGTGATGGGGAACTAATGCAGAGGGAGAAATAGGAGCTGACAGCTGAGCTCTGGGTCCAGCAGCTGAACAGAGATGGACACGGCCAGCTTGGCCCAAAGTAACATGGTGTCTCCGAGTTCACAAAATCACCAAGTCATTGTATGTTGTAAGGGGTTTCTCATACTCAGCCCTCAGGACCGCTGACAGGTCACGTGCTGCAGACCCCCTAGCTGGGGCACAGGTGGGCTCATCACTCGCTATATCTGTCACATTTCAAAACTTCCAGCACATTCATTCCTGACTGACACAGTCTAGGGAGACACAGGAGGTCTGGAAAACATGGCCTGTTAGGGGTGCTGAGGACCAAGTATAAGAAACACTGACCTGAACCATTAGAGCTCAGTCCTCAGCATGTTTTCATTTATAGACTAGTTCAGTATTTTTAGATGATTTTCCCGTTCTGCTACTCACTTATGTTCCTTACAGGCTAGACCAGACTCTCCCACACCCCTCACACCCTTATTCCCATCTCTTTATTACCCTACTCCCACCTATTCTACCCCCACTAATGCACCCTCACATCTAGCCCAATCTCCACTCTGAGCCGCTCTCGTTCCTCTGGTGCCTTCTCATTTATTCCCCCTCCGACCACTCATAGATATTATAGGGGCTCCTTGGGATACTTATGGTGGATCTGTCCGAGAATCACAGGGTTCTGGTCAGCGACTGATCGTCTGAATGTCACACTCACTGGTATTACCATTCCCTACTCCACTGCAGACACACACAGCAGTACTCACTCATGCAGCTAAATGCAGCTAATTGTACTGCTGCTGCTCATTAGAAACATCCAGCGCTGCCTCCCTTCTCTGCTCTACTCAACCCTATTTGGAAAATCTACACCTGGAATACATTTCTAGCGTCCTGCCTGAGCACCCCAGCCAGTTTGCATATATATGGGCACCTTATATTTGTCACAACGAGGCCTCCTCCACTATATCCCCTGCTTAGATCTGATATTTTATCACTTAATGCAGGCATTCCCAACCACGGTCCTCAAGGCACACCAACAGTGCAGGTTTTAGTGATATCCAGGCTGCAGCACAGATGGTTAAATCAAAATAACTGAGCCACTAATTAATTCACCTGTGCTGCAGCCTGGATATCACTAAAACCTGCACTGTTGGTGTGCCTTGAGGACCGTGGTTGGGAATGCCTGACTTAATGATTTGTCATGCCAGCAATCCCCCTTCCTCCTTCCTTCCTGCCTGCACCCCTACCAACACTCTCTTCTTTCTCCCCCTCCTCCTTTTTACCTCTCATTTCCCCTCTTGTCGCTTTTCTTGTCTCCCTATATCGCTTCTGTTTAGTGCAGCTCCCCTCAGGCCTTCTGTTCTACCTGCATTATTCTGTGTCTTTTCTTACTGGATCACCTAGAGATCCATTCTCCCAATGAGAGCGGCTCCTTATTGGTTGCTTTCTTGCTTAATGCTGTAATATTGCTCTTAATGGAAATTTCACTTGCAAAAATAACTATAATAAATGAAACAACTCTTATTCTGACAGTCTCTTACAGTGTAACACTATCAATGATATACCAAAATGTTTACTGTAACTCACGTTATTGATCGGCAATTGATTGGTACATGTTATCGATAGGTAATTGTTATGGCTACTATATAAGATATATCTTTTCAGATGATTCAACCCAGACCGTATTTGAGGAGAGACTGCGGTCTGAGCGCCGAGGAGGTGAAAGGAGAGCTCGTCAGGACACCCAGGAACATCTGCAGAGACCTCAGAGGGAGCAGAGACACCGAAGCCGTTCTCCTCTTCCTGCTCCTGAGATGGCACCAACAGACGGACCAAGTCCAGATCCTCTCCCAGGTCCAAGTCATCTACAGCCAACGTCTCAGCAGCCAGCGGAGAATAGGCAGAATCTCTCGGACATGGTGCACGAGATCGTCATGCAGATGAGGACAGCCGCTGAGGGAGCTGACAATGAGCAGAATATCCCGGCCATTTTGGAAGAGATCATCGAACAGAACAGGCCAGCTGTGGTGGAAGAGATGCACAGGCAGAATGTCCAGGCCCTGCAGCTAAGGATCAGATTTTTCCAATCTACCATCATTGCTGGGGATGAAGCGACACAGTCATGTGCCATCTGTCTGATGCAGTACCAAGATGGGGAGCGAGTGTCTACCCTGCCCTGCAGCCACAAGTACCATCCAAGCTGCATCTCACAGTGGTTTGCAACACATTCCAGCTGTCCCCTGTGCCGCAGAGAGTGCATCCCAGCGCAGATTGAGTGTTGGATCTCCTGAATACGGTAAGAGGAAGATCTAAATTACCACCTTCTCTAGATTCCATACCACCTCCTCCACTCTACTTTGGGCCTACTGCCCACACTGCTCACCGGGCCTAGTGCTCGCCTATTGTGCCATTCTATTGGGCCTAATGCCCCTTTTATATTGCCCGGGCCTAGTGCCTGCCTAATGATTCCCAGGCCTAGTGCCTGCTATGCCCACGGGCCTAGTGCCCGAACCATGGTGGTCTAGGGTGGGACAGTCTGGATTTACCCATCCTAAGGGCTGTGGCTGGACCAAGCTTGGCCCAGTACCCGCCCACCACTTGGTATTGCTCCCACCACCTCCGGCCTTCTTGGAGTCTTCACCTGGGCAGTGGTGGCCAGTAAAAGCTATTTTACATCGCACACCACTGTCCCAGGACTTCGACGTTTTCACCACATCTGCGGCGTTGCGCCGACTTATCCATCCTGCGGCCTAGCACCGGATAAAGCGATATCACAGCTTAGTGCCAACTTACAACACCTGTAGCCTAGCGCCGACTTATCCAATCTGCGGCCTAGCGCAGGATCAAGAGATACTACGGCCTAGTGCCGACTTACCACACCTGCGGTTAATCGCACAATGTAAGACTACTGGGCATTGTGCCCTTTTCTATACAAACCTTGTCGTCCACATAGTAGCTTTGGGCTTACCGCCCACTGTGCCCTGGCCAATTGTTGCTTATCTGTGGGACTTTGCTGCCATGGGTCTGTTACACGCCTACCTGAAATGATCCAAATGCTTTGGGCCTATTGCTCACCTACCTGAGCCTCTTACAATAGCTTTGGGCCTAATGATCACGGGACCCCGACCTATTGCTGCCGTTAGGGGCTGAAGATTCTATCCACGGGCCTAGTGTCCACGTAGTGTGCAGCTCTATTGGGCCTTCTGCCCACACTGCTCACCGGGCCTAGTACTCGCCTATTGTGCCATTCTATTGGGCCTAATGCCCCTTTATGTCACCCGGGCCTAGTGCCCGCGTACTGAATCACAGGCCTTGTGCCTACTATGTCCACGGGCCTAGTGCCCGAACCCTGTTGGTCTTGGGTGGACCGTCTGGATTTACTCAGCCTAATGGCTGTGGCTGGATGAAGCTTGGTCCAGACCCACCCAACGCGTGGTTTTTCGCCGGAGGCGGGATGTCTCCTACCACCTCCGGGCTTCCTGGAGTCTTCACCTGGGCAGTGGTGGCCAATAAAAGCTCTTTTCCATCGCACACTACTGTCCCAGGGCTTCGACGTCTTATCCACATCTACGGCTTAGCGTCGACTTATCCAACCTGCGGCCTAGCGCCGGATGAAAAGATAACACAGCTTAGCGTTGACTTACCACATTTGTAGACTAGCGCCGATTTATCCAACCTGCAGTCTAGCGCAGGATGAAGAGATACTACGGCCTAGTGCTGATTTACCACACCTGCGGTTAATCGCACAATGTAAGACTACTAGGCCTTGTGCCCTTGATACCAACCTTGTCATCCACACAATAGCTTTGGGCTTACCGCCCACTGTGCCTCAGCCTATTATTGTGTATCTGGGGGACTTTGCTGCCATGCGCCTGTTGCCCGCCTACTTAATATGATCCACATGTTTTGGGCCTATTGCCCACCTACCTGAGCTTGGTGCCTGATGACCACGGGGCCCAGACCTATTGCTTCTGTTGAGAGCTAAATCTTCAATCCACGGGCCTAGTGCCCGCCTAATGTGCAAGTCTATTGGGCTTACTGCCCACACTGCTCCTCGGGCCTAGTGCCCACTTATTGTGCCATTCTATTGGGCCTTATGCCCCTTTATGTCCACCGGTCCAAGTGCGCACCTAATGCGACCCAGGCCTAGTGCCTGCTATGCTCACGGGCCTAGTCTCAAACTCTGGTGGTCTAGGGTGGGAACATCTGGATTTATCCATCCTAAGCGCTGTGGCTGGACCAAGCTTGGTCCGGACCCGTCCTCCGCGTGGTCTTCGACAGAGGCGGGATGGTTCCCACCACCTCCGGGCTTCCTGGAGTCTTCACCTCAGCAGTGGTGGCCAGTAAAAGCTATTTTCTGTCGCACACCGCCGTCCCAGGGCTTCCGACGTCTTCACCGACAAGCGTCGGATCTTTGGTCTTCACCCGGCTGGCGGCGGTAGGTAACAACTCTTTCCCAACTGCCACCACCCTCCAGGACTTCCGGCGCCTTCCCCTGCGTCTTCTATCTTCAATCTTCGGGAGCTCTTCACTGCTCCCTCCCGGCCAACATACAGCTCACCCGTGCCCGATGCTGGCTGATATAAGCCAGTGTTAGGAGGCGGGGCTATGATGTAGCGAGCCAGGATTGACTCGCCGCCGCCGCCACTCGATGCAGGTACGCCGCCATTACACACGTGGAGCGGAAGAGGTTATTCACCAACGCCTCCATGGCCGCTGCTGAACTCTGCAGCCAGTTGGGCAGATGGGGACTGGACCAGACACGGCCCAGGTCCCCAGCGATGCCTGGTTCCACTGCCGGATCCTTCCCCATAGGACGGCACCAGGATCCCTCTTGATCCCAGCCCGACCCAGGAAAGGAAGAACAGAGCACATAGTAGCAGGTCCAGTGACTGCGCTAGTACACTGGGCATTGCTACACATGTGCAGTACAGGTCCATGACATTGGTCATACTACGGTGTTAGATTATCAGTGATTGACAGTCTGATTCCGCTTGAGGGTGGGGTGGGGTGGCAACAGCCTGTTTCTCAAAATGGATTTGTGTCGCCGCTGTTTTTAGGGAGGGACTAGGCCAGGATTATCCGCCTGAGGTTGTAGATTTCATGGCTCCTTCATAGTAGATGCGGTGGCTGACTTGCGCGACTCCTTGGGTCACTCAGCCGGCCGATAGTGTTGCAGAAGATCTGATACTGCCTCCTAGGAAGCAGCTCGGATCAGTAATGCACGCAGGAGGCATGACGCATCCTGCTGTATTACCATATTAGCGCTACCACTGCTGCTTTTGTATAAGCAGCAGATATAGTTCCTCCATCCACATCTGAATCAGGCCCACTGCTCCTACTGGCCAGTGGCCATCTTATGTGTAGCACTGGGGGAATCCTTTGCATACCCCACAGCCGTCCTGCTTTGGATAGGATAGTCCCGCTTTTCGGGAACTGTCAGGCTGTCCCATCCGGAGGGCGCTATGTCCCGGGGTGAGGGGAGTTAGGGGGAGCACTCTAACCCGTGCTCTGCATAGCATACATGCCATGTGCAAGGAATCTACCAGAGCCTGATTCAGGAGGCGTCTTATACAAATAGACATTGCCTGATGGCTTCTCTGATCTGCTGCTGTTCTGATCATTGTACCACCTGTGTTAGCATCGGTCATCTGAGTAAACCTCAGGCCTTGACGCACCAAGAAAACGGTCAAGGTGCAGTGACAGAACTTGAGAGTGTTGGGCTCAGGCTCAAAAATATGCTCTGGGCCCCCCTCCTCCGTCATACGGGCGTTTTCGCATCGGCGATGTCATTTATAGCTTTGGCTTTTGCTCCCCTTGTAGTGGCTATGGCCCCTGATTCTGCAGGGCCCTTAACCATGGTTCAGGGCTGGGGTCTTATTTCCGTCCCGTCCAGACCGGCGATGCAGCAGTTTTTGCAGGCATGTCAGGACATGGGAGCGGCTGTTGTCCAACTGGGTATGAGCGCACCTGCAACAGTAGAGTATACTAGGGCGCCCGCTATGGTTTCTCCTCCCCTTTTGCCCACCTCAGTAGCTTCATCTTCGGGGGCGGCTTTAACTCCTTTTTCAGAGTTTGGTGAAGAGCTGAGAGAAGATGAAGCTGTTTCCTCGGTAGAGGCGTTGGTGACTGGTCAGACCAAGACTTCAGGTGAGGCAGAGCCAGATTAAGGGGGGGCCAGAGGATATGTTACCTTGGGCCCCCTCGCCTCTTCGGGGCCCACCATGATGGACCAATTTTGTCTTTCAGAGATAGAGACAGCAGCTTTGTCTACATCTCTGCAGCGGCCGGGGCCACCCGCAGTCACAATCAGAGTGCCTGCCTGGCTGCTCCTCACAGAGAGCTCTGATAGGCAGAGCTCTCTGCATTGGATACATTACACCCACACAGCTGAGGCCGGGAGCTACTGAGCATGTGCAGCAGCAGATCAGCTCACATGGACTCCAGCAGTGACTCTCCTCCTCCTCTTCCTGTTTTAGTTAATTTTGTATGTGTATGTTTTGTAGGTATGATGTGTGTGTGTGTAGGTATGCTGTGTATGTATGTATGTATGTATGTATGTATGCTGTATGTGTGTGTAGGAATGCTGTGTGTGTATGTGTGTATGCTATGTGTGTATGTATGTAGGTATGCTATGTATGTATGTATGTATGTATGTATGGTGTCTGTGTGTGGGTATGCTGTTTGTATGTATGAATGTATACATGCTGTGTGTATGTATGCATGCTGGGTGTATGTATGTATGTATGTATGCATTATGGGTGTGTGTAGGTATGCTATGTATGTATGCTATGTATGATGTGTGTTATGTGTATGTATGCTATGTGTATATAAACATGTTATGTGTGTTTGTAGGAATGCTGTCTATGTATGTATGTATGTATGTATGTATGTATGTATGTGTGTTTTGTGTATGTATGCGTATGTGTGTTTGTATGTATGCTGTATGTGTTGTATGTATGAATGTATGTGTGTATGCATTCTATGTGTGTAGGTATGCTGTGTGTATGTATGTATGTATGTATATATGCTGCGTGCGTGGGGATTACGAATGTCATTATGCTGACATCGGCATCCCTAGCGGTGGAATGCCAGCAGGGGGGGCGAGCGCAACTTAGCCCCATGCGGGCTCGGTGGCGAGTTACGCTCACCACAGGTTTTATTCTCTCTCTATGGGTGTCATGGACACTCATAGAGGGGGAATCACCTACCTCGCCGGTATACCGGCAGTGGCATGGTGCCCCCGTTGGGATCTTCGTGTCTGTATTGTGACGGCCGGGATCCCGACTGTCGGTATGCTAACTGGGGATTCAGAGGATGATGGCTCTGCTACTAGCGCGGTCAGGGAATGGAAGCGTGCTGCTAAGGGGGGTATTCAATTACGTGCCTTTTTTTGACCAGTCAAAAAAATGGCACTAATTCGACACAGGGCATTCAGTTGCGGGCTTTTCACTCGTTTTTCAATCCTTTTCGCCCATGCCATTTCACTTTTTTTTGTTGAAGTCGGCACTGGCGAAAATTGCGCCAAAAATTAACGAAAACACCTGCGAATTTGCCAAAACATGTGTATCGGCGGTGGATTCCCCGAAACAAGTGGTTTTCGCCAGTGCCAGTGAATAGGGCGAATGTAAATTCGACCTAAAAATGGGTGAAAAGTGCAGTTCTTTCGACTGGTCGAAAAAAACAGTACTAATTGAATACCCCACTAAGTATGCTAGGCGAGAGGCGGTTAGGCGTGATTGGCTATGCTCTGGCGAGTTTAGATGGCAGGGCTTAGCAGCGTTTAGGCGCATGCAGGAATTGTTGCGCTGTTTGTTGCGTGTTGCGCTGTCTTGTACGTCTCCCCCTGTCCTCCCTACTCGGGGATTAGCTACTCGCCACTGTTGGCAGTGGGAGTTTAGAGGGATTTAACAATTTTTTACCTGGACTGACGGACTTAATTCGGCTTAATTATACTTGATTTGGCTAATTGGATTTCAATTATATGTCCCTCAGCAGGTTTTAAGTTTTACCTCTGACCGAGTTTACTTGTGTGACCCCCCCCCCCTTTATTTGTTTTACCTATCCTATTGTATCTATATGTTGCTTCGATTGGCCTGAAGCTCGTTTACATGGAATTACCATGATTTTTTTTTTCTTTTTGGCAGATCGCCTGGGTGATAGGCGCAAGGGTTGCATAGCTGGCCACGCATGTTTTCTGCTCAGCTAGGTTTATGGCTTTAAAATTAATGTATGGCGTAAACTTAATTTCTCTTTTATTTAACGTTTAAAGCTCATTTAAATAAATTGCTAACAGTTTCTGCCAAATTCACGTCTCCGTGTCGTTATTTTATGTAAGGTTTATGTTGGGCATCACTGATGCATACACAGCGCAATCCTCAGCCGTTAGGAGGGTGAGTATAACCCTTACTGCCCCCTGTGCTGTACCTGTATGTATGTTATCAGGGGTAAGAGGGGATGTATCTGAGGCCTGGGAGCCAGTAGGCAGGTTACTTATATAGCACGTCAGAGCTGCACAGCAATGTCCATAGGGGTTATACATGTAACATGGTTACAGACTAGCACATCTCGTTACTAATATACTAGATAATAGAAGGGGAGGAGAGAGCTCTACTACAGCAGCTACAGCTGACTTTCTGCGGGAGGAGAGGACACAAAGGGGGAGAAATCCTGAAGATGCCAGTGGCAAGAGCTGATCGGGGGAAGCAGTGGAGGGGTCATTGGCAGAGATAAGTGGGTGGGAGTGTAAGGTGATTACAGTAATCCAGGGGAGAGATATGGGGATGGTGAATGAGGGGATTTATTATCTTTAATGTAAGAAATGAGCTGATACTGGAGATAATACGGAGGTGGAAGCAGCAGGATTGGGCGAGGGTCTGAATGTGGGGGGATAAGATGGAATACAGATTATGGATTGCACCAATAGGTACCTTAAATGGCAGCCTGAAGAGAATGGGGGTCTCCTAACAACACCCCAGAATAGAGATCTGGATATGCAGAATATCTCCGGCGCTGTGTATGGTAATAATGAATGGGTTATGTCATACTCAGGTTACAGGGGATGTGTGTGACACACTTACTGAAAAGGGGCGGTGCTGATGGCAGCTGTCACAAGCGGGGGGCTGGGGGCGGGTAAGGTTACATAAGGTTACAGACATGTAGTGGTCTCTGAATAAGGTGGATATTTGCATGGATCACTGATTGCTGGAATTGCTCCCCCTGTACATGTGACTCAGACCCTCAATTACTGCACGGGGAATGTATCCTAAACACAGTGTAAATAATACATACGGATTACACAATATATAATATTCCAGTAAACACCTGACCGGTGCGTCATAGGCAGCGATGCTGGCTGTGGTGATTAGGACGCCTTTCTGTCCATCAGTGTCTGGCTCATTCCTCACCATCTCTGCTGTCACTAGACGAATAACATGAAACGCGTCGGAAATGTTCCCCTAAGAGATCAGCAAAAAATATAATCAACAACTTTTATACTCTTGAGAAAATCCATCTTGTTTTAGTCGCCAACTTATTATATTATAATTTAGCAAAGTCTAGCAAGATAATCATCCTGCCTCAGGTAAAGAGGAATTGCTGACGTGTCTATTACTCTGACTTCTCTATTCCAGGAACCATCATGTAATATAAACCAGCAATGCTGGAAGCCGGGGCATGGTTCTTTTTATATTAAACAGTAACAGTATAGTGACAATGTGTCAGTAGTGAGGTGTCTGTGATCTCCCAGTTATTGGGTGCGTTACAGAGAACACGGTCTCAGTATTAGCACATGGTGGAACTGGGAGCTGGTCAGGAAGCCAGACATAGGAGGAGATGTACCAACGCTTGGAGAGAGATACAGCTCTTTTTTTCAAACACTATAAAATGACAGGAGCTGATTGGCTGCTACTTTAACCCTCTCCAAGCTTTGATACATCTCCCTCAAAGTCTGCAGAACACACGACAAAGCCAAAGGAGATTACCAGTTATTTCCATCTGCAGCTAATCAGGAGGCAGAAGTCATTGTTACTCATTATGGACATTAGGCCCCTGGTCCCGGGTATATTCCATCTCCGTATTGGATAGTAACACGAGCAGAATATAGTGCTGGGTCACAGGTAGATAGATAGCTAGGTGCAAGTCTCTATAGAGTATTTCCTCTTACATCTAGTGTGACACTTGTAAGAACTACGCCCAGCAGGTGTGGTGACGGCAGCAGGTTTTTATTCACTGCAACTCAGCAGCCTAACGAGTGTCGACCTAAAGACTGGATACCTACCTGGCTTGCTGATCTCAGCCAGCTACAATACCTGGACCAGACCTGCCATATACCCTACATCCAGGTATGACCCAACTCACTCTGCACCTGATAACCGTTCTGGGCCAACCTAACAGCTGTGGCCCCAGGACCCCCTGCCATACTAGAAACCAGAATGGTATTTCTCTGACGTCCTAGTGGATGCTGGGAACTCCGAAAGGACCATGGGGAATAGCGGCTCCGCAGGAGACTGGGCACAACTAAAGAAAGCTTTTAGGTCACCTGGTGTGCACTGGCTCCTCCCACTGTGACCCTCCTCCAAGCCTCAGTTAGATTTTGTGCCCGGCCGAGGTTGGATGCACACTAGGGGCTCTCCTGAGCTTCTAAAAGAAAGTATATAATTAGGTTTTTTATTTTACAGTGAGACCTGCTGGCAACAGGCTCACTGCAGCGAGGGACTAAGGGGAGAAGAAGCGAACCTACCTGCTTGCAGCTAGCTTGGGCTTCTTAGGCTACTGGACACCATTAGCTCCAGAGGGATCGACCGCATGGAACTGGCCTTGGTGTTCGGTCCCGGAGCCGCGCCGCCGTCCCCCTTACAGAGCCAGAAGCAAGAAGAGGTCCGGAAAATCGGCGGCAGAAGACATCAGTCTTCACCAAGGTAGCGCACAGCACTGCAGCTGTGCGCCATTGCTCCTCATACACACTTCACACTCCGGTCACTGAGGGTGCAGGGCGCTGGGGGGGGGCGCCCTGAGCAGCAATAAAAACACCTTGGCTGGCAAATATATCACAATATATAGCCCCAGAGGCTATATATGTGATAATTACCCCTGCCAGAATCCATAAAAAAGCGGGAGAAAAGTCCGCGAAAAAGGGGCGGAGCTTTCTCTCTCAGCACACTGGCGCCATTTTCTCTTCACAGCTCCGCTGGAAGGAAGCTCCCTGGCTCTCCCCTGCAGTCTACACTACAGAAAAGGGTAAAAAAGAGAGGGGGGGCACTAAATTTAGGCGCAGTATATATAACAGCAGCTATAGGGGACATAATTCAGTTAGTCCCTGCATTATATAGCGCTCTGGTGTGTGCTGGCATACTCTCACTCTGTCTCCCCCCAAAGGGCTTTTGTGGGTCCTGTCCTCTGTTAGAGCATTCCCTGTGTGTGTGCGGTGTGTCGGTACGTCTGTGTCGACATGTTTGATGAGGATAATGATGTGGAGGCGGAGCAGATGCCTATAGAAGTGATGTCACCCCCTGCAGGGCAGACACCTGAGTGGATGGACTTATGGAAGGAATTGCGTGCACGTGTCGACTCCTTACACAAAAAATTTGACGACATGCCAAATGCGGGACAGCCGGCTTCTCAGCTCGTGCCTGTCCAGGCGTCTCAAAGGCCATCGGGGGCTCTAAAACGCCCGCTACCTCAGATGGCAGACGCGGATGTCGACACGGATACTGACACCAGTGTCGACGACGATGAGTCTAGTCTAATGTCCACTAAGGCCATTCGTTGCATGATTGAGGCAATGAAAGAGGTGTTACAAATTTCTGATATAAACCCAGGTACCACTAAAAAGGGTATTATGTTTGGGGAGAAAAAACTGCCCGTAGTTTTTCCCCCTTCAGAAGAATTAAATGAAGTGTGTGAAGAAGCGTGGGCTTTCCCTGATAAAAGATTGGTAATCTCTAAGAAGTTATTAATGGCGTTCCCTTTCCCGCCAGAGGATAGGTCACGTTGGGAGACACCCCCTAGGGTGGATAAAGCGCTCACACGTTTGTCTAAAAAGGTGGCACTACCGTCTCCGGATACGGCCGCCCTCAAGGAACCTGCTGATAGAAAGCAGGAGGCGATCCTGAAGTCTGTATATACACACTCAGGCATTATACTTAGACCAGCTATTGCGTCAGCATGGATGTGCAGTGCTGCCGCTGCGTGGTCAGATTCCCTGTCAGAAAATATTGACACCCTAGACAGGGACACTATTCTGCTAACCATAGAGCATATAAAAGACTCAGTCTTATACATGAGAGATGCACAGAGGGAAATCTGCCGGCTGGCATCTAAAATAAGTGCATTGTCCATTTCTGCTAGGAGAGGCTTATGGACTCGCCAGTGGACAGGGGATGCAGATTCGAAAAGGCACATGGAAGTTTTGCCTTATAAGGGTGAGGAGTTATTTGGGGATGGTCTCTCGGACCTAGTTTCCACAGCAACTGCTGGGAAGTCAGCATTTTTACCCCATGTTCCCTCACAGCCTAAAAAGGCGCCGTTTTATCAGGTACAGTCCTTTCGGACTCAGAAAAACAGGCGTGGAAAAGGCGGGTCCTTTCTGTCCAGAGGCAGAGGTAGGGGAAAAAGGCTGCAACAAACAGCAGGTTCCCAGGAGCAAAAGTCCTCCCCCGCTTCTTCAAAGTCCGCCGCATGATGGTGGGGCTCCACAGGCGGAGCCAGGTACGGTGGGGGGACGCCTCAAAGATTTCAGCGATCAGTGGGCTCGCTCACAGGTGGATCCCTGGATCCTGCAAATAGTATCTCAAGGGTACAAACTGGAATTCGAGGCGTCTCCACCCCACCGGTTCCTAAAATCTGCCTTGCCGATTACTCCTTCAGACAGGGAGGCTGTGCTAGCGGCAATTCACAAGCTGTATTCCCAGCAGGTGATAATCAAGGTGCCCCTACTTCAACAAGGACGGGGTTACTATTCCACACTGTTTGTGGTACCGAAACCGGATGGTTCGGTGAGACCCATTTTAAATTTGAAATCCTTGAACACATACATAAAAAAATTCAAGTTCAAGATGGAATCGCTCAGGGCGGTTATTGCAAGCCTGGACGAGGGGGATTACATGGTATCCCTGGACATCAAGGATGCTTACCTGCATGTCCCCATTTACTATCCTCACCAGGAGTACCTCAGATTTGTGGCACAGGATTGCCATTACCAATTCCAGACGCTGCCGTTTGGACTGTCCACGGCACCGAGGGTGTTTACCAAGGTAATGGCGGAAATGATGATACTCCTTCGAAAGAAGGGAGTTTTAATTATCCCGTACTTGGACGATCTCCTAATAAAGGCGAGGTCCAAGGAGCAGTTGTCTATCTCAGGAGGTGCTACACCAGCACGGTTGGATTCTGAATATTCCAAAATCACAGCTGGTTCCGACGACACGTCTACTGTTCCTGGGTATGATTCTGGATACAGTCCAGAGAAAAGTGTTTCTCCCGGAGGAGAAAGCCAAAGAGCTGTCATCTCTAGTCAGAGACCTCCTGAAACCAAAACAGGTATCGGTGCATCACTGCACGCGGGTCCTGGGAAAGATGGTGGCTTCTTACGAAGCAATTCCTTTCGGCAGGTTCCATGCCAGAATCTTTCAGTGGGACCTGTTGGACAAATGGTCCGGATCGCATCTTCAGATGCATCGCCTAATAACCCTGTCTCCAAGAACCAGGGTATCTCTGTTTTGGTGGCTGCAGAGTGCTCATCTTCTAGAGGGCCGCAGATTCGGCATACAGGACTGGGTCGCGCTCCAAGTGCGTTCCATCGGAAGATGTTGGAAACCCCGGTTAATGGATGACCGGAAGTACGTCACCGGAAACCCTCATGCGTTCCAAGGGCGTTCCACCGGGAGAAGCGCCGAACGTTCTGTTTAAATATGACTATGTCTCTCCTCTCAAGAACGTTATACAGACTGAGGAGATGGGGATTTATTACTAATTAAAAAGTGTAAAAGACTGGCTAGGAGATATTACGTACCATTTATCCCTGCCGGGACCGGAAGTCACATGAACGTCACTTCCGGTAATCACGACGTAATTTTAGTGATGATTATTTTAAAAAAAGTACTCAGAGTTCTGTTTTCATGAGACTCACCATCCTGTATACATGTTTATTTGTAGTATTTATGTGCAATTTAGGCACTATCTAAGGTTTATTCATTATTGTCAAGATATGACCTCTGAACCGGAAGTAATGATGATTTTAGGTATAAATAGGATATCCTGTTCACTTCACCCTCACTGCCTGATGAAGGGAGATTCCCGAAACGCGTAGCAGCAGGAGAGTGAAGTTTTGACTAAACCCTCAACAGGTGAAAGGCTAATCCAGACGATTGTAACATGGACGTGGGAACCCGGTTCCGGAGCCAGTTACCCTAAGGTCATATCTGATACGCCCACTTAATACTCTCATCTGGTAATCCTCCACCTTTATTACCCTCCATTTGGGAGAAAAATACTTTTATCAATCCAGATCTGCATTTTTATGTGTGTTTTGCATGTTTTATTCTTATGATATTATTCATTGTATTAAATCTTGCCCTAATCAAATATACTACACTATATGCTGTTTATTCCTTTTTTTACATGTGAAACGAATTCAAGAACATATGCATATAGGTAGTATTTAGGGAAGTATTACTTTTTATGTGAGCACATAAGATATAAGTTTATTCTTTATGTGTATTTTACGCATTTAGCGCACCCTATTGCACCTACTCTATCTTTTTCACCATTACATATCGGTATAAGGGAATACCATTGGTGCAAAGGGGTAGCTGCTTTTGCCATTGGCACCATATTCGTTCTCTTCACTTTCTCTATACCACAGCAGGACTGGGTCCTGGTGACCACGGATGCCAGCCTTCGAGGCTGGGGGGCAGTCACACAGGGAAGAAACTTCCAAGGACTATGGTCGAGTCAGGAGACTTCCCTACACATAAATATTCTGGAACTAAGGGCCATTTACAATGCCCTAAGTCAGGCAAAATCCCTGCTTCTACACCAGCCGGTACTGATCCAGTCAGACAACATCACGGCAGTCGCCCATGTAAATCGACAGGGCGGCACAAGAAGCAGGATGGCAATGGCAGAAGCCACAAGGATTCTCCGATGGGCGGAAAATCACGTACTAGCACTGTTAGCAGTGTTCATTCCGGGAGTGGACAACTGGGAAGCAGACTTTCTCAGCAGGCACGACCTCCACCCGGGAGAGTGGGGACTTCATCCAGAAGTCTTCACACTGATTGTAAATCGATGGGAACGGCCACAGGTGGACATGATGGCGTCCCGCCTAAACAAAAAACTGGAGATATTGCGCCAGGTCAAGGGACCCTCAGGCGATAGCTGTGGACGCTCTAGTGACACCGTGGGTGTACCAGTCAGTTTATGTGTTCCCTCCTCTGCATCTCATACCAAGGGTACTGAGAATAATAAGAAAACGAGGAGTAAGAACAATACTCGTGGTTCCGGATTGGCCAAGGTGAGCGTGGTACCCGGAACTTCAAGAGTTGATCTCAGAGGACCCATGGCCTCTGCCGCTCAGACAGGACCTGCTGCAGCAGGGGCCCTGTCTGTTCCAAGACTTACCGCGGCTGCGTTTGACGGCATGGCGGTTGAACGCCGGATCCTGAAGGAAAAGGGCATTCCGGAGGAAGTCATTCCTACGCTGATTAAAGCCAGGAAAGATGTAACTGCAAAACATTATCACCGCATATGGCGGAAATATGTTGCTTGGTGTGAGGCCAGAAAGGCCCCAACAGAGGAATTTCAACTAGGTCGATTTCTGCATTTCCTACAAACAGGAGTGACTATGGGCCTGAAATTAGGCTCCATTAAGGTACAGATCTCGGCTCTGTCGATTTTCTTCCAGAAAGAACTAGCTTCACTACCTGAAGTTCAGACGTTTGTAAAAGGAGTGCTGCATATTCAGCCCCCGTTTGTGCCTCCAGTGGCACCTTGGGATCTCAACGTGGTGTTGAGTTTCTTAAAATCACATTGGTTTGAGCCACTAAAAACCGTGGATCTAAAATATCTCACGTGGAAAGTGGTCATGTTATTGGCCTTGGCTTCGGCCAGGCGTGTTTCAGAATTGGCGGCTTTGTCATATAAAAGCCCTTATCTGATTTTCCATATGGATAGGGCAGAATTGAGGACTCGTCCCCAGTTTCTCCCTAAGGTGGTATCAGCTTTTCACTTGAACCAACCTATTGTGGTGCCTGCGGCTACTAGGGACTTGGAGGATTCCAAGTTACTGGACGTAGTCAGGGCCTTGAAAATTTATGTTTCCAGGACGGCTGGAGTCAGGAAAACTGACTCGCTGTTTATCCTGTATGCACCCAACAAACTGGGTGCTCCTGCTTCTAAGCAGACTATTGCTCGCTGGATTTGTAGCACAATTCAGCTGGCGCATTCTGCGGCTGGACTGCCGCATCCTAAATCAGTAAAAGCCCACTCCACGAGGAAAGTGGGCTCATCTTGGGCGGCTGCCCGAGGGGTCTCGGCTTTACAACTTTGCCGAGCTGCTACTTGGTCAGGGGCAAACACGTTTGCTAAATTCTACAAATTTGATACCCTGGCTGAGGAGGACCTGGAGTTCTCTCATTCGGTGCTGCAGAGTCATCCGCGCTCTCCCGCCCGTTTGGGAGCTTTGGTATAATCCCCATGGTCCTTTCGGAGTTCCCAGCATCCACTAGGACGTCAGAGAAAATAAGATTTTACTCACCGGTAAATCTATTTCTCGTAGTCCGTAGTGGATGCTGGGCGCCCATCCCAAGTGCGGATTGTCTGCAATACTTGTACATAGTTATTGTTAACTAAAGGGTTATTGTTGAGCCATCTGTTGAGAGGCTCAGTTGTTGTCATACTGTTAAACTGGGTATAGTATCACGAGTTATACGGTGTGATTGGTGTGGCTGGTATGAGTCTTACCCGGGATTCAAAATCCTTCCTTATTATGTCAGCTCGTCCGGGCACAGTGTCCTAACTGAGGCTTGGAGGAGGGTCATAGTGGGAGGAGCCAGTGCACACCAGGTGACCTAAAAGCTTTCTTTAGTTGTGCCCAGTCTCCTGCGGAGCCGCTATTCCCCATGGTCCTTTCGGAGTTCCCAGCATCCACTACGGACTACGAGAAATAGATTTACCGGTGAGTAAAATCTTATTATTCCAACTACAGTGTCACAGGGAACAGGTGTAAGTGGCATGCCAAGGTTTGGGGAATCACCAGCTAGGACCAATAGGTAAGCTCTGGCCTTACATTTAGGCTTTCATAGTCAATAAATGCCACTTACTCTCTGATCCTATTGCTCTCACTCCTTCCCTCACTCTTGCCGGTTCTATTACCAGTGCGGTTACGGCAGCAGTCAGTGGGGCCAATTCAATTGTTTTGGGCGTCTAAAAATCCAGTCTAAACGCAACTTTTTAGACACTAAAACAATTGTCACAACTCAACTGTGTCTGTGCGCCCATCGTGCCCAAACAGACTGGGTTTATCTGCCTAAAACGCCTAAACCCGTCTAAACTCCCCGCTTTGGGCAGATTGAATGGGTTGGGATTGGGTTACTGGCATCTGGGATCCCAGCTGTCAGATTGCCGGCGGGGGGGGGGGGCAAGCGCAGCGAAGCCCCTTGCGGTTCGATTCCCACACTATCGGTGTAATGGACACCCACGATTGGGTATAGTCCCCGTTAGTCGGCATGACGACTGTTGAGATTTCCAGCGGTCGGGATTCCGGCGTCGGTATAGGGAGACGATTACATCCCGATTGAACAGGTAGTTGGTGTGGTTCAGCTGCGCACCCTTCACGTGCTGCCTATGGGTTATAACTTGGGCCTTCCCTGTGACCAGAAGTTGTATTGCAAGTTGAATGAATGTGGGAAAACACCGACAGGCGCTCAGTGAGATCCCAATATAAAAGATTTATTATGAATATGAGTAAAAAAGATTCAGAAGATAATACAGTTTAAAAACAAAACAGTAAAAATAGGATTTTGGTACTTACCGATAAATCCTTTTCTCCTAGTCCGTAGAGGATGCTGGGGACTCCAAAAGGACCATGGGGTATAGACGGGATCCGCAGGAGCTTGGGCACACTGAAAAGACTTAATCTGGGTGTGAACTGGCTCCTCCCTCTATGCCCCTCCTCCAGACCTCAGTTATAGGAACTGTGCCCAGGAGAGACGGACATTTCAACGAAAGATTTTTGTTTAAACTAAGGGCTACCAACATACCAGCCCACACCACAAACATACCGTACAACCAGAGTAACATTAAACCAGATAACAGTATGAATTAACAACAGCAACAAGCTGAAACAAGAAATACACAACCTGTGTATAAACTAATTTAACTAGCAAGAAAACACTGCAAGTAACAGTCCGCACTGGGATGGGTGCCCAGCATCCTCTACGGACTAGGAGAAAAGGATTTATCAGTAAGTACCAAAATCCTATTTTCTCTTACGTCCTAGAGGATGCTGGGGACTCCAAAAGGACCATGGGGTTTATACCAAAGCTCCAGAACGGGCGGGAGAGTGCGGACGACTCTGCAGCACCGACTGACCAAACGCAAGGTCCTCATCAGCCAGGGTATCAAACTTATAGAACTTAGCAAAAGTGTTTGAACCCGACCAAGTAGCTGCTCGGCAAAGCTGTAACGCCGAGACGCCTTAGGCAGCCGCCCAAGATGAGCCCACTTTTCTGGTAGAATGGGCTTTTACTGACTTCGGTAGCCAAAGAATGAGCCTGCTGAATCGTACTACAAATCCAGCGTGCAATAGTCTGTTTTGAAGCAGGATGACCAATTTTGTTGGAAGCATACAAGACAAAAAACGCCTCAGTTTTTCTGGGAACAGCTGTCCTAGTTACGTAGATCTTCAACGCTCTTACAACATCCAGAGATTTTGGAATCGCCACAGCCTCCATAGCCACCGGGACCACAATAGGTTGGTTAATGTGAAATGAAGAAACCACCTTCGGCAGAAATTGTTGACGAGTCCTCAATTCCGCCCTATCCGAATGAAAAATCAAGTACGGGCTCTTATGAGATAAGGCCGCCAACTCTGACACCCGCCTGGCAGACGCCAGCGCCAAAAGCATAACTACCTTCCAAGTGAGAAATTTCAATTCAACCTTACGCAAAGGTTCAAACCAGGAAGACATGAGAAACCGTAAGACCACATCAAGCTCCCATGGAGCTACAGGAGGCACAAACGGAGGTCTGAACCTCTGGGAGGACCGCTAATTCTTTTTGAAAGAAAATAGACAAAGCCGAAATCTGCACTTTGATGGAACCTAATTTCAGGCCTGCATCTACTCCCACCTGTAAAAAGTGGAGAAAGCGCCCCAAGTGAAAATCTTCCGCAGGAGCCATTATAGACTCACAACAGGAAACATACTTTCTCCAAATACGGGGATAATGTTTCGCCGTAACCTCCTTCCTAGCCTTAATGAGAGTTGGAATGACCTCCCTGGGCAGGGCCGAAACTAGGATTTTTGGCACCCGGGGCAAGGTAGTCATTTGACCCCCCCCCCCCCCCAAAAAAAAATATTTTACAATAAATAAATAAAAATAATAAAATAAAATAAAAAAATAATAAAAAAAAATGAATAAAAATATTATATATACCAAGGGTGTGCGATGGGTTCTGCAGTTGCTCCGACATACGCTAACATCTTCATGTTTGCAGTCGAGAATGATTTATTTTTCAGAGATCCAGAAATAGCTATGGATATTGTATTTTATACAAGATTCATAGATGATCTTTTGTTGATTTGGAGGGGCACGGAAGAAAAATTTAAATTGATCATGGAAACTCATAACAACTCTGCCAGTCCAGTTAAATTTACCTTTAAGATGGATAGACAGGTGATAGATTTCCTAGATGTTAGAATTTCTCTCCTTGAAGGTAGGATTTCAACTACGGTCTTTACTAAACCAACTGACCGCAATACATTCCTGCATTGGAATAGTTGTCACCCCAGAAGCCTGAAATATGGCTTACCATATTCACAGATGATCAGAATCAGAAGGATCAATGATAATGCATCTATAGCATCAGCTCAAATTGATGACCTTATATCCAAATTTGCAGCCAGGGGTTACCAATTACGTAAACTCCTTCATGATAAAGAAAAAGTATTGGCTATGGATAGAAAAGACCTATTAGTCAAAAAGATTAGGACAACACAGGATTCCAAATTTCCTTGGGTGAATCAGTACCATTCACGTTCTGAGACTGTATGTAAAATTGCCAAAAAACATTGGCATCTTATTAAGTCAGATGATCAATTGAAGTTGGGCGGAGTAGATTTGATGCCATGTTTCTCCAGATCCAGCAATTTGCGGGATATTCTGGTCAAAACTGACATTACAGGTAAAGGGAAGCCACCCCCAAAGAACTTTTTAACTTTAGGCAAATTGGGATGCTACAAGTGTCCCTGTACTACTTGTAAGTATCTGATTAGTGGTGACACTTTTTGTCACCCTCATTTAGGTACAAAGCTTAAAATTCAGCATCGCTTAACATGTGAGAGCACCTATGTCGTATACCAGATCATATGCCCATGCGGACTTTCCTATATAGGTAAAACTATCAGGAAGTTCAAAGAGAGGATGACGGCACACAGATCAGCTATTAGACAGGCACTGTCCACTGGTATAAGTGAACAACCAGTGGCCAGACACTTTGCTGAATTTAAACATAGTGTGGCCAGCATCAAGTACCGCATGATAGATCATATTCCATTATCATTACGAGGAGGCGACAGAGGGGCTGCTCTGCTGAGATGTGAGGCCAGATGGATATCCAAATTGGATGTCTTGGCCCCACGGGGCCTTAACGAAACTCTTCCCTTGTCCTGCTTTTAGGTGTCAAGCATTGCTGGTTTTCATTATATTGTTTCTTTATTTCTATTTGATATAATTGTTTCATATATTGATTATAAAAAATTTTCATAAATTTTTTTCATTTTTTTCATTCTTTTTATTTTTATATATATTTTTTGTACTATATGATTGTTACATTTGCCCCGATTCATTTTGTGACTACAATGTTTTTTTTTTTTTCTCCTTTTTTCGTGACTCAGTGTTACTAATATCTATGGGTTTCTCTTAGCAGATCCCCTCAATCTGTCACTTTGAACATGGTGGTTATATCTGAAATGTTAACTTTTGTCAAGTATTGGAATGAGCTTTTAAGCGATTGTATCTTATTACTATACGGAGGTCTTATTTCTAAGTACCGCCATTGACTGCAGCATTGTGCCTTGTTTAGATTGTCACCATGGTGATGGGTTTGGTGTGCACGTAACGGCTGTTAGCCGCGACGTCATCTGACAGCGCCCTGCCTCAGCGTCCTGCGCTGGCGCTCCGGCGGGCGGGAGAAATGTTCACGCTGGTGGGGATATAAGGTGAGTTCATTTGTATTTGTTTGTATCCTGACGAAAATTTTATAAATTGAAACGTTGATCTTCACGGAGTCTGGCCGTTTATTCACCAGTTTCTACTAAGCTGTGAGTGCCGCATGTTACTATTTTCTATATATATATATATATATATATATATATCTTTCAGAACTTTTTTACCTGAAAAACTGCCTTTTCTAACATAAATTTCATATCCAGGAAAAAGTGTCCCCATTTTACACAGTACGACAGGCAGGTGTCCCCATTCCCCATTTTACACATTGCGGCAGACAGGTGTCCCCATTTTACACATTGCGGCAGGAAAAAGTGTCCCCATTTTACACATTGCGGCAGGAAAAAGTGTCCCCATTTTACACATTGCGGCAGGAAAAAGTGTCCCCATTTTACACATTGCGGCAGGAAAAAGTGTCCCCATTTTACACATTGCGGCAGGCACAGGTCCCCATTTTACACAGTACGCTGGCAAGTGTCCCCATTTTACACATAGCGGCAGGCACAGGTCCCCATTTTACACAGTACGCTGGCAAGTGTCCCCATTTTACACATAGCGGCAGGCACAGGTCCCCATTTTACACAGTACGCTGGCAAGTGTCCCCATTTTACACATTGCGGCAGGCACAGGTCCCCATTTTACACATTGCGGCAGGCACAGGTCCCCATTTTACACAGTACGCTGGCAAGTGTCCCCATTTTACACATAGCGGCAGGCACAGGTCCCCATTTTACACAGTACGCTGGCAAGTGTCCCCATTTTACACATTGCGGCAGGCACAGGTCCCCATTTTACACAGTACGCTGGCAAGTGTCCCCATTTTACACATAGCGGCAGGCACAGGTCCCCATTTTACACAGTACGCTGGCAAGTGTCCCCATTTTACACATTGCGGCAGGCACAGGTCCCCATTTTACACAGTACGCTGGCAAGTGTCCCCATTTTACACATTGCGGCAGGCACAGGTCCCCATTTTACACAGTACGCCGGCAAGTGTCCCCATTTTACACATTGCGGCAGGCACAGGTCCCCATTTTACACAATACGCCGGCAAGTGTCCCCATTTTACACATTGCGGCAGGCACAGGTCCCCATTTTACACAGTACGCTGGCAAGTGTCCCCATTTTACACATAGCGGCAGGCACAGGTCCCCATTTTACACATTGCGGCAGGCACAGGTCCCCATTTTACACATTGCGGCAGGCACAGGTCCCCATTTTACACAGTACGCTGGCAAGTGTCCCCATTTTACACATAGCGGCAGGCACAGGTCCCCATTTTACACAGTACGCTGGCAAGTGTCCCCATTTTACACATTGCGGCAGGCACAGGTCCCCATTTTACACATTGCGGCAGGCACAAGTCCCCATTTTACACAGTACGCTGGCAAGTGTCCCCATTTTACACATTGCGGCAGGCACAGGTCCCCATTTTACACATTGCGGCAGGCACAAGTCCCCATTTTACACAGTACGCTGGAAAGTGTCCCCATTTTACACATTGCGGCAGGCACAGGTCCCCATTTTACACAGTACGCTGTCAAGTGTCCCCATTTTACACATTGCGGCAGGCACAGGTCCCCATTTTACACAGTACGCTGGCAAGTGTCCCCATTTTACACATAGCGGCAGGCACAGGTCCCCATTTTACACAGTACGCTGGCAAGTGTCCCCATTTTACACATTGCGGCAGGCACAGGTCCCCATTTTACACAGTACGCTGGCAAGTGTCCCCATTTTACACATTGCGGCAGGCACAGGTCCCCATTTTACACATTGCGGCAGGCACAGGTCCCCATTTTATACATTGCGGCAGGCACAGGTCCCCATTTTACACATTGCGGCAGGCACAGGTCCCCATTTTACACAGTACGCTGGCAAGTGTCCCCATTTTACACATAGCGGCAGGCACAGGTCCCCATTTTACACAGTACGCTGGCAAGTGTCTCCATTTTACACATTGCGGCAGGCACAGGTCCCCATTTTACACAGTACGCTGGCAAGTGTCCCCATTTTACACATTGCGGCAGGCACAGGTCCCCATTTTACACATTGCGGCAGGCACAGGTCCCCATTTTACACAGTACGCTGGCAAGTGTCCCCATTTTACACATTGCGGCAGGCACAGGTCCCCATTTTACACAGTACGCTGGCAAGTGTCCCCATTTTACACATAGCGGCAGGCACAGGTCCCCATTTTACACAGTACGCTGGCAAGTGTCCCCATTTTACACATTGCGGCAGGCACAGGTCCCCATTTTACACAGTACGTTGGCAAGTGTCCCCATTTTACACATAGCGGCAGGCACAGGTCCCCATTTTACACAGTACGCTGGCAAGTGTCCCCATTTTACACATAGCGGCAGGCACAGGTCCCCATTTTACACATAGCGGCAGGCACAGGTCCCCATTTTACACATAGCGGCAGGCACAGGTCCCCATTTTACACATTGCGGCAGGTGGTGGAGGGAGAGAGAGAGAGAGGAAGGGAGAGGGGCTGACTTACATTTGAAGCGGTTCTCGCCGCTCTTCAGCCGCCTCTCCCTTCTCGTCTGCGCGGCTCCGGGCTCCCCCTTCTCCCTCCTCCGGCGGGGTTTCGTGGAATGACGCGTTTGTGCCGTGACGTCACGACGCAATCGCGTCATTCCGCGAAACCCCGCCCCCCGAGCTGGGCACTCGGGAGAAGGGGGTTTAAAAGTAAGTGCCGCGGCGGGTGTTAGGGGGTCTCGGCGCCCCCTCCAATCTGGCGCCCAGGTCGCCTGCCCCCCTAGCCCCCCCCTAGTTTCGGCCCTGCCCTGGGGATACCCTTACGAGCTAAAATCTGGCGCTCAACCTCCATGCCGTCAAACGTAGCCGCGGTAAGTCTGGAAACACGCATGGACCCTGCAACAACAGGTCCTCTCTTAGAGGAAGCGGCCAAGGATATTCCACCAGTAATTCCTGAAGATCCGGGTACCAGGCCCTTCTTGGCCAATCTGGAACGACGAAAATCGCCTGAACCCTTGCTCGCCGAATGATCCCCAGTACCTTTGGAATGAGAGGAGTGGAGGGAACACATACACTGACTGGAACACCCACAGAGACACCTGGGCGTCCACTGCACTGGCTTGGGGGTCCCTTGACCTGGAACAATACCTCGGGAGCTTCTTGTTGAGACGAGACGCCATCATGTCGATCAACGGAATTCCCCAATGTTTTGTCACCTCTGCAAATACCTCTTGGTGAAGAACCCACTCTCCCGGATGGAGATCGTGTCTGCTGAGGAAATCTGCTTCCCAGTTGTCCACTCCCGGTAGGAAGACTGCTGACAGGGCGCTCACGTGTTGTTCCGCCCAGCAAAGGATTCTTGTGGCCTCCGCCATTGCCGCTCTGCTCCTTTTTCCGCCTTGACGGTTTATATGTGCCACCGCTGTGATGTTGTCGGACTATACCAGGACAGGTCGACCCTGAAGAAGGCTTCTTGCTTGCAGCAGGCCGTTGTACATGGCTCTTAACTCGAGAACATTTATGTGGAGACAAGCTTCCTGGAGTGACCATTTCCCCTAGAAGTTCCTTCCTTGGGTGATTGCGCCCCAGCCCGCGGAGACTTGCATCTGTTGTCAGAAGTACCCAATCCTGGATACCGAACCGGCGTCCCCCTAGGAGGTGAGGACTTTGTAGCTACCACAGGAGAGAAATTCTGGCTCTGGGAAATAGACTTATCTTCCGGTGCATGTAAAGGTGAGACCCGGACCATTTGCTCAGCAAGTCCCACTGAAACACCCGGGCATGAAACCTGCCAAATGGAATGGCTTCGTACGCTGCAACCATTTTCCCCAGAACCCGAGTACAGTGATGGGTCGACACACTCGTCGGCCTCAGAAGTTCCCTGACCATCGTCTGCAGTTCCAGAGCTTTTTCTTCTGGAAGAAATACTTTCTGTGAATCCGTGTCCAGAATCATGCCCAGAAAAGGCAGCCGAGTGGTCAGAATCAACTGAGATTTTGGCTAATTGAGTACCCAACCGTGCTGTCGCAGAACCGACAGTGACAAATTTACACTTCTCAGCAACCGTTCCTTGGACCTCGCCTTTATCAGGAGATCGTCCAAGTGCGGGAAAATTGTAACCCCTTGTTTGCGAAGGAGAACCATCATTTCCGCCATAACTTTGGTGAAAATCCTCGGAGCCGTGGAAAGCCCAAACGGCAACGTCTGAAATTGGTAATGAGAATCCTGTATCTCAAACCTGAGGAAGGCCTGATGTGAAGGACATATCTGGACATGTAAGTAGGCATCCTTTATGTCGACTGACGCCATAAAATCCCCCCTTCCAGGCTGGCAATTACCGCTCGAAGAGATTCCATCTTGAACTTGAAAACTTTCAAGTATGCATTGAGGGATTTTAGATTTAGAATTGGTCTGACCAAACCGTCCGGTTTCAGCACAACAAAGAGGCTCGAGTAGAACCCATCCCCCCGTTGGGACGATGACCCTCTGTAGACACAATTTTTGTATCGCTGCCAGCACCACCTCCCTGTCCGGAAGAGCTACTGGTAACGCTGAAATGAAGAACCGGTGAGGGGGTATCTCCCGAAACTCCAGCTTGTATCCCTGAGACACAATCTCTAGGACCCAAGGATCCAGGTCTGATTGAATCCAGACCTGACTGAATATTTGTAGGCGGCCCCCCACCGGTCCGGACTCCCCCAGGGAAGCCCCAGCGTCATGCGGTGGACTTGGTAGAAGCAGGGGAGGACTTTTGGTCATGGGCGCCTGACACTGCAGGTGGTTTCCTTCCCCTTCCTCTACCTTTTGAAGCGAGGAAGGACAAACCTTTTCCACGCCTGTATTTATTTGTACGATAGGACTGCATCTGCTGATGTGGTGCCTTTTTCTGTTGTGTGGGAACATAAGGAAGAAAAGAGGACTTACCCGCAGTCGCGGTCGAGACCAGGTCAGCCAAGCCGTTCCCAAACAAGACAGTACCTTTGAAGGGTAACGCTTCCATAGCCCTCTTGGAGTCGGCATCAGCATTCCATTGATGGATCCACAACGCCCTCCTGGCTGATATCGACATGGCATTGGCTCTTGATCCCAAGAGACAGACATCCCTCGTCGCATCCTTCAGGTAATCTGCAGCGTCCTTGATATAACCAAGAGTCAAAAGAACATTATCTTTATCAAGGGTATCCATATCATTAGCTAAATTTTCAGCCCATTTAGCAATAGCACTACTCACCCATACCGACGCCACAGTAGGTCTGAGCAATGCACCCGTATTAGCGAAAATGGACTTCAGAGACGTCTCCAGCTTGCGATTCGCCGGATCTTTGGGAGCTGCCGTGTCAGGAGACTCCACTTTCTTACACAAGCGAGATAGAGCTTTGTCAACATTTGGAGACGCCTCCCATTTTTCCCTGTCATCCGAGGGGAACGGATATGCCATATAAATCCTCTTGGGAATCTGCCACCTCTTATCCGGCGGCTCCCGAAGCCTTTTCACAAAGAGTATTCATTTCATGAGAGGGGGGAAACTTCACCTCAGGTTTTTTTCCCTTAAACAAGCAAATCCTTGTTTCCTGTACCGCAGGTTCATCAGAAATGTGTAAAACATCTTTTATAGCCACAATCATGTACTGAATACTCTTAACTAATCATGGATGTAAAGCAGCCTCAGTGAAATCGACCTCGGAATCAGAGTCCGTGTCGGTATCCGTATCTACCACTTGAGTAAATGGCTGCTTTTGCGACCCAGATGGGGTCTGAACCTGAGACAAAGCTTCTTCCATGTACTTTTTCCACACCTGTGTCTGTGACTCAGACTTATCTAATCTCTTTGATAAAGAAGCTACATTCGAATTTATCGTACTGAGCAATGCGAGTAAATCAGGTGTCGGCTGCGTCGACAGTCCCAAATCTAGCCCCGCATCCGCTCCCCCAATAACCTCCTCTGGTGAATAACATTCAGCCTCAGACATGCCGACACGTAGTACCGACACACAGAAACACACAGAACGTCCCAGCTAGGGGACAGGCCCACAATGAAGCCCAGATAGAGGACACAGAGGGAGTATGCCAGCCCACACCCCAGCGCCCATATATCCCGACAAAAGATATATGTACCCAGCGCTGCTTAATTTATAATGATAAGAAGCACCACACTGCGGCCCCCCCTTCTGAATATCTCCCCGTTACTTGTGAGAGGAGATGTGGAGGTCCCGGCAGCGTCTCCTTCAGCCGCGTGTTGAAGGAGAAGATGGCGTCTGTGAGCCGTGGGATGAAGCTCCGCCCCCTTCCCAACGCGCTTCAGCCCGCCAAATTTGAAAATGAAAAAGATGCCGGCGGGGGTTTAAGAAACGGTGCAGAGGCACCGAAAGCCTTCTGCCGGTCCCCAACCTCAGTAACATGCTGCCCAAGGCGGCCCCACCCAGCGCACTGCACCCTGTAACTACCGTTGGTGATGTGTGTGGGAGCATGGAGCACAGCCTTACCGCTGTGCTGTACCTTCCGTTACTGAAGTCTTCTGCCGTCCTGAAGTCTTCTGATCTTCTCATTCTCACCCGACTTCTTTCTTCTGGCTTCTGTGAGGGGGTGACGGTGTGGCTCCGGGAACAAGCAGCTAGGCGCACCAAGTGATCGAACCCTCTGGAGCTAATGGTGTCCAGCAGCCGAGAAGCAGAGCCCTTAACTAAGAAGAAGCAGGTCTCCCTGAAAATAAAAAACCTAACAAAAAATATTTTCCAGAGAAACTCAGGAGAGCTCCCCTGTGAGTGTCCAGTCAGTCCTGGGCAAAAAGTGTAACTGAGGTCTGGAGGAGGGGCATAGAGGGAGGAGCCAGTTCACACCCAGATTAAGTCTTTTCAGTGTGCCCAAGCTCCTGCGGATCCCGTCTATACCCCATGGTCCTTTTGGAGTCCCCAGCATCCTCTAGGACGTAAGAGAAAGAGCATATGAGTCATCTAGAAAACATGGCATGTGTTTCCTAAGTAGTATGAAGTTTATCCAGAAAACATGGCATGTGTTTTCTAAAAGGAAATAACAATAATATTCAACGGTACTGACACATTTATGTGCAAGTCATGCAGATTTATATACAACACAATAAAACAATAAGTGCCCTCGAAGTTTATCCAGAAAACATGGTATGTGTATCCTGAAAACAGGCAGCGATAATTGTGCAAATCAGAGAGTCCGGTAAATGTTCAAGTGGATCAGAGTGTCCTTACCCGGTCAGTGAGGATGGAGCCACTGGTGGTATAAAAGTAGAGTGCTATCCGGATTACCCGCACTGCTGGGCTCCAAGGCAAAAACCGGGAAGTTTCTCCGCAGGTCCTTATGGCGTAGTCACTATGTCTGCCGTCACAATCTCTCTGCTTTAGGCTTCTCCCCTATAGAGAGTAAGACAGTTATACTGTATATTGCGTATGTTAGAATAATAAAAGTGTCATCACACAGAAGCCAGGTACATGGCCGTGCTAAGCAGTGACATTATATGTAGCCCAAAGGAGTAAGTTATAATCACACTCCATGTAGTTAGTAGTCTGATCCATGGTGGGAAACAAACGTAACATTAGTGACCTCAGTGCCGTGAGGCAGCAATGCTAACCACCAGTGCCGTAACTAGGCATTTTAGCGCTGTGTGCAAGAAACGGCATTGGCGCTTCCCCCCTTATGTAAAATACGGGCAGTGCGCGCCAGAGGCGTGCGCAAATAACATTAGGGGTGTGGCTTCATGGGGAAGGGGTGTGGCCATAAAATAATACCAATTCATACTACGGTGCACACTAGTCTCCATTATTCAAATTACGCCACACAGTAGCGCCACTACATCAGGTAGAGCCCCTTTTACACGTTACGGCAGACAGCGTTCCCTTTTTACACATTACGGCAGACTGCGTTCCCTTTTTACACATTACGGCAGACTGCGTCGCTCTTTTTACACATCACGGAAGATAGCGTCCCCCTTTTTACACATTACGGCAGACAGCGTCCCCCATTTTACACATTACGCCAGACAGGATCCCCTTTTTACACATTATGGCAGACAGCATCCCCTTTTTACACATTACGACAGACAGCGTCCCATTTTTACACATTACTGCAGACAGCGTCCCCCTTTTTACACATTACGACAGACAGCGTCCCCTTTTTACACATTACGGCAGTCTGCGTCGCTCTTTTTACACATCACGGCAGATAGCGTCCCCCTTTTTACACATTACGGCAGACAGCGTCCTCCATTTTTCACATTACGGCAGACAGCATCCCCTTTTTACACATTACGGCAGACATCGCCCCCTTTTTTTTTTTTTTTTTTAAACACTGTTTATTGAAGTTTTTTCAAAATACATTGGAGGAAGGGGGTGGGAAAGACAGAAGGAAAGAGGGAAAGGGGGGAGGGGGGGGGATACAGCAATGCAAGCATTTGTTATTCATTTTGTAAGTATATTAGAAACCGAATGTCAACGGAGGAGGGCATTTGAAGTGTGCCAACCATGGGGACCAGACCTCAGTGAAGGTTTCCGCCCTGCTTTCGATTACGCTAGAGAGGAACTCCATGTGATATGTATCCCATACAGCCGCAATCACCGCCGCAATGGAGGGGATTGTATGCGATTTCCAGTGAAAGGCAATCTTACATTTCAGTGCGGTAGCAATGTGCCAAATGAGTCTTTGTCTAGGTTTTGGAATTCCGGGGAGGGGCCTTGGAAAGATGAAGAAAGTTGGGGAGAAGGGCACCGTTACTCCGGTGATTCGTAATATCAAATTCCGAATGGCTTTCCAGCGCGGTGTTATCCGGGGACAATCCCAGAATATATGGAGCAGGGTACCCTCCGACCCGCAATTCCTCCAACACCTGTCTGATGCGGAAGGAAATATTCTACTCAGACGGGACGGTACCAAGTACCATCGGACATAAATTTTAAACAAATTTTCTCTATGTCTGATTGAGGTCGCTGAGGATACTAGGTTTTGTTTAATTTGTTCCCAGGTGTCTGGTTCTAGGTGGTCCTGTAATTCAGATTCCCAGGCTATTTCATGAGGGGTCCTTGTGGGAAGATCATGAGTAAGCATGAGACGGTAAATAGATGACAGAAGGCCCCTTGAGGGAGAGCGCAGCAAGCATAATGATTCAAGAGGTGAACGTGTTAAGGAACTATGTGAATGTAAGTATGCAATGTGAAAACTACGCAGTTGTAGATATTGGAAAAAGCAGTGTGGAGGGAGATTATATTTACTCTGAATATCGGAGAAGGCTGGGAAAGAGCGAGATGGTGCTATGTCGTTGATGAACAATAGGTCGTGCTTCTGCCAGTGTTGGAAAGTACGAGTGAACTGTCCCTCGGGGAACAACGGGTTGTTCCAGAGGGGTGCCAGAGCGGGGGGCGAGGACAATAAGGAGAAAGTCTTAGTGAGTCTGTCCCAAAGTGTGACAGTAAATGCTATTGACGGGAAATTAGCGCTTTCTGGAGGTCTATCAGTTCGTGGGATCCAGAGGAGGGTGGAGATGGATCTCATACGTACGAGTTCGGATTCCAATTGAACCCATCTACGTGACGTTGTCTGTGAGTGCCATAAGACGGCCTGAGATAGGTGGGCCGCGTAATAATATAATTTAATGTTAGGTACTCCAAGTCCACCCTCTCTGTTCCTGTTGTAGAGTGTCTTGAAGCGAACCCGGGGTCTTTTACCTGACCACAGGAAGTGTGAAAATTTCTTCTGTAAGTCTGCGAACACCTTTGAGGGTATTCGTATCGGGAGTGCCTGGAATAGGTATAGGAGACGAGGCAGGATGTTCATTTTCAGGGCGTTGGCTCGTCCGGACCAAGAAATATACTGATCTGACCATTTCTGCAGATCTCTAGTGACATTATGAATAAGTTCAGGGTAATTGGCTTTAAATAGTTGGGAGTGTTGTCTGGTGAGGAAAACGCCTAAGTATTTTAGGTGAGATTTCTTCCAATCAAACTTGAAATTACTGTGCAAAGATATCTTTAACTGGGCATGGAGATGAAAGTCTAGCACCTCTGTTTTAGCATCGTTAATTTTAAAGTTTGAAATGAATCCAAATTCTTGTATAACGTGTAGAAGGTTTGGGAGGGAGATGTGGGGGTTCGAGAGAGTAAGCAAGATATCGTCTGCATATAAGGAGATCTTAAACTGAGAAGATCCAATTGTAATCCCTGAGATATCCGGGCAGCCGCGGATCCTCGACGCCAATGGTTCCATCATCAGCGCGAAGATTAAGGGTGACAGAGGGCAGCCCTGTCTTGTACCATTCGCAATCGTGAATGGAGGGGACAGTTGACCATTTACTAGAACGCAGGCTGAAGGGGAGGAGTAAAGGGATTCAATGCCCGTGAGGAACCGGCCCGTGAATCCAAAGCGTCGGAGAGTGCGGTCCATATATGCCCATGATATGCGATCGAACGCCTTTTCAGCGTCCAGCCCCATCGCTAAGGAGGGAATTGCGGAGGCGTCTGCGAAGTGTAGGGTATCAATAGCTCTTCTGATGTTATCAAACGCTTGTCTGCCTGGGATGAATCCGACTTGGTCCGGGTGGACCAAAGAGGCGATCATCACCGCAAGACGATTAGCGAGTATTTTTGCGAATAACTTCAGATCTGAATTCAGTAATGATATCGGGCGGTAGTTACTACACTCCGTGGGATCGCGGCCGGGCTTGGGGATGACAACTATTTCCGCTCTAGTGGTGGCGCTGTCGAAGGGCGTACCAGCCAAAATAGCATTGAACAATATCGTCAGGGCCGGGGTCAGTGTTCCACTGAATTTTTTATAGTATAGGGCCGGTAGACCGTCTGGACCGGGAGCTGAGGTATTCCTCAGTGTTTTAATTGTGAGATCAACTTCTTCAGAGGAAATTTCCTGATTAAGTGAGTCTATCTGTAGCTGAGATAGGGTTGGGAGGGAGCAAGTAGAAAGGAAACTATCTATACGTTTTTGCAAACTAGTGGGGTCCTCAGGGGTGGGGAGATTGTATAGGGATTGATAATACTTCTTGAAACAATGGGCTATTTGTTGAGGATCGTACGTCAGTTTGTGCTGTTGGTCTTTTAGGGAGAGGATCCTATTTCTCTGTTTGCGGGCCCGTAGGCGAGAGGCCAAGAGGGAGTCCGCCTTGTCACCCTTAGAATAAAATTTGTGTTGTAGCCACCGCATGGTCTTAGCAGCTTTGGCCGACAGAATTTGATATAGCTGGCCTTTAAGAGCCAGGAGTTTGTTATAAATCGTGCGTTTGGGGGTACGCTGGTGTCGAGCTGTGAGTTCTTTAATTTGGTTCTCGAGATCCGCGACCTCCCGGAGGTCCTTCAGTTTTTGCGCTTTAGTTAGGGAGATGAAGTGACCTCGAATGGAAGCTTTGTGCGCTTCCCATATTATTGCAGGTGAGATCTCGTCAGTGGAATTTAGAGTAAAGAATTCTTTCAAGACTTCGGCAGTCTGGGTAAGATATTCTTTTTTCAATAGGAGGGCCGTGTTCAATCTCCAGCGGAAAGTTGTGGGGAGTGCAGGGGAGGAGTCAATGGTCAGGGACACTGCTAAGTGATCCGACCACACCACCGGGGAAGCTGAAGTTCTGACCAAACCCTGCACAGTGGAGGAGTCTACCAAGAATAGATCTATTCTGGAGTGTAAATTGTGGGGGACTGAGTAGTGAGTGTACGTGCGTTCACATGGGTGTAGTACTCTCCAGGCGTCGTAGAGGCCCGAAGATGTTATGTAGTCTGTCAGTCGTCTGGATTCCCTGATTGTCGATGGACTGGGGTTACTAGATTGGGTGCGGTCCCATATCAGATCTGGCACTGCATTAAAATCTCCACCGACGACAACTCGTCCTTTTGTTATTTTTTCCAGTTGAGGGCGGAAGTCGCTGAGGAAGGCACCCTGCTCCATATTGGGGGAGTAAATTGAGGCCACAGTTAAGAAAGAGTTTCCAAGTTGAAGTACTACTATATTGAAGCGGCCCTTAGGATCTGAAAAGGAGCTCTCAACAGCGCAATGGAGTGAAGCGCGAAGTAGAATGGCGGTACCTTTACGTTTTTGGGGGGTGGTGGAGTAGAAGGCCTGGGGGTAAGCTCTCGAGGCAAGAGAGGGGTGTATCGTTTTGAAATGTGTTTCTTGTAAAAGAATTATGTCCGCCCTCTGTTTTTTAAAGTATTGGATGGCCATAGTACGCTTTTGGGGGGAGTTGAGTCCGTTGACATTCAGTGACACAATTTTAAGAGTCATGGGGGATTCCAGAGCCGGTTTCGGCTTAGGGAGGGTCTAACCCTCGCGGGGGTAGCGCAGAGCTGTGTAGGGGGGCTGTGGGCGGGACGGGAAAAGCTGGGAGAGCAAAACAAGGGAGATTGGGGCCTTGCGGCCATCCAAGTATCCGGGTATGGTCGTAGTCTTAAAGACACGACATACAACACCACTGATGGACTCCATCCGTATGGGAGGGAGGTCCGGTGTTGTGGGGGCGAGACCTGGGGGCGACCAGAGGAACGCCTGGTGTCAATCGAGCACAGCAACACAAAAAGGGTTGATATGAACTTGAGCATGGGGAGGGGGTAATCTGCACGGCAGGGAGGGGGAAATACCCCAATATCTTTTAGGTAGGGTCTGATTGAACCGCAGGAGTCGGTGGGTTATCCCGACGTCTGCATGATCTTAGTATTAGGAAAGGTGATACCCTAGCGTGTACAATTGAAATATCACAGTTTAAGATTTGAACATGGGTGAACTTAAACATGGAACAGTTAATGGAGATAAACAATCCTTAAGCATACAAGCGAACGCGTCATCGTGCCATCGCCGGGCGCCCGGGCGAGGCCACCCCGGGGCACCCCACCGTCCAATCCGCAACGCCGTCAACTCAGGGCGTCGGGAAGACGGTCCATGGGGGCCCCGACGGGGGGCCCCGCCCCGGCACCCGGCGAGACCAACAGACAAACATCAACATTTACACAGACAATGATTCCAAAACATTAATCTATGGAAAGGAAAACCTTCTGTTCATCCATGAACTAGAAATCCTGGGAAATCAGCGGGTGGTCGACCACTCAGCTTGAGGGGGGGTTCTCGACTTCGGGTTGTCCATTGAGTCTGAAGAAGATTCAGGGGGAGAGGTCGAGAAAAGTCCCAGTCGTCTTAGTACAGACAGTCCATCATCGGGATTCTTAACTGAGTGGGTTCGGCCGTTGAACGTGAACTGTAGGGCAAACGGGAATCCCCACCTGTAGAGGATCTGGCGGTTACGTAAGGCCTTAGTGACGGGTAACATTTCTCTCCGTTTTTTGAGGGTGGAGGGAGCAAGGTCCTGGAAAACAAGGAGATTTAATCCCTTGTATGGGATAGCCGGGGTGCCTCGGCAAGCGTTGAGCACTTTAGTTTTGACGTGGAAAAAGTGCATGCGGAGGATAATATCTCTAGGTGGTTGATCTGGAGGTGGTTTTGCGCGGAGGGCTCTGTGCGCTCGATCCAACAAAAATTGGTCGTCCGAGAGATCCGGGAGTAGCTGGTGAAAGAGGCCCATGAGAAATTCCGGCAGTGTAGGGGTGTCCACAGACTCGGGTACATTGCGTATTCGCAAATTATTTCTGCGCGAGCGATTTTCCAGGTCCTCTACTTGTTCGCGTATGAGGTCGACTTCCGATCGTAGTTCCGAGACCTCCTGGGTGACCACATCTTGATAATTGCAGATGTCGTCGGTCTTGCGTTCTAACGCGTCGGTGCGGGACCCCAGGGAGGACATTTCTGTCTTAAGTTCTTGGATAGCTGCGCGCAGTTCAACTCTGAATGTGGTCGCTATGCGCTGCACTAAAGAGTCGTATGGATCCGCATCGACCGTAAGGGCTGAGTCAGATCTAGACGGAGAGGATCCCGTATCTTGTGGGTTTCCGGGTGAAACCGGGTGTTGATTCGTATTTTTGCCTCGTTTAGGGCCGAAGAATGACGCTGAGTCACCCGGGGGTGCTTTACGGTTCCTGTTAGACATGATCCTTTTGATCTAGGGTGACGCTGTGCAGGTGTATAGGAAAAATTCAAAAACTGAGAAGCTGATGGGGTATTATCCCGTGCCGTGCAGCAGAAGGGAGGTGAATTACATATACATCCCGGGGGCTTTTTTCAGAATATAAAAGACCGCATAGGTAGGAGTGACAGCCACAGGTATCTGTTCAGACAGGTGTCCAGATCACGGCTGCAGGGTTGCTTTTAATAGATGCCAGGTGACCCCGGGATCGGAGTATATGATAGTGAGTGAGACCTCCGAGTTCTTTCAATCAGGGCTGCCTAAGGATCCAAGATGGCCGCCGTGGTACATGCAGGTCTGAAGAACCACTGATTAAATGCTGACCCAGTGCCTTTTGGGCTGTGTGGCCCCGTCTGGTAGGTGACTGGGGGGTTGGGATTGGATGTGGAGCAATGTGGGGCAGCGGAGGGTACGCTGGGCGCCGCTGTGGGTCCCGTTTCAGACTCCTCTTGGGTCTGGAGCTCGCGGTCGGGGAGATGTGAAAATCGAGGCCCTGGTCTCTTATCAGTGTAGGCCCCGATTCCGCCTGAGGTGTGCGGTCCTCCTGGATTAGCCCCGTGCACGGGGGGGTGTCTGCAGCTGTGTGCAGGGTCGGGTGAGAGGGTAAGAGACTGTAGGGGGGCCGGCAGGCAGTGAAGGGACTTACTTGTATGCAGGCCGCCGGGCGTCCGTCCGGTCCGTTCCCGGCCTTCTATCTCCGGGTCCCCGGGCAGATGGAGCTCTAGGAGTGCTTGGCCGGCAGTGGGAGGGTCCTCCTTAGCTGCTGACAGCGAGTTATACCGGTTTTGGGCTCCGGAACGAGTCCGAGACGCGGTCCGCGAGTTCCTGGAGCCTTCTTCGGAGAAGCCTGAAAATCGAGGCCCCTGCTTCGTCTGGTCTGTAGGCCGCAATCCGCAGGAGCAGTAAAAACTGCTCCCCGATTCTGCGGCACCTTTAGGGACTCTGTAGGGGGGCCTGGGGAAACAGTGAGGGTCGTTGTGTGCCCAGGGAGGCTTGTAAGAGGGGTTAAACTACTTTTAATCCCCTGTAGTTAGAGGAGCTCTGCAACACTGCTTCTGACTCCATTCGCAGCCAGGCCACGCCCCCCAGACATCGCCCCCTTTTTATACATTACAACAGACAGCGTTCCCCTTTTTACACATTGCGGAAGACAGAATAAATAGATATAGAGATGGGTAGATAGATAGACAGAGATAGATAGACAGATAGATACTTACCATCTCTCCCCGCTGGCTCAGGCAGTCAGGCTCCTCGGTGCTGGCAGATCCCGGGCAGTAGCACTATGTAATTGGTAGAGGCGCTGTCCCTCTGCTTCCGCATTGGCTGCCTGCCGCCGCTGTGAATGCTGTGATGAGGTAAGCGCATCCAAGCATTCACAGCAGCACCGGCCAGCCAATGCGGAAGGAGAGGGACTGCTGCAGCGGCGCCGCTACCAAATACATAGTGCTGCTGTGGCTCCAGTCCCCCTCCCTCCTCCACCTCCGGGTTCTCATCTGACGCTGCTCCTCTCCTCTTCTCCTCCGGCGGCGCACACAGCACAGGCGGCTTGTAATGAGTCAATTTGCTGACATAGTTGCTGGCCGTACCCCTTCAGGGCGACTGAGTTGTGTGCCAAGCACACCTGGCACACACGTAGATACGACACTGCTACTACATGCTGCCAGCTGCCCCCTCTCCTTCCAGGCAATGGAAGCATCGCTCCTCCGCTGCCTGCACTGAATGCAACCAGCTCCACCGCTGCCTGTACTGTATGCCACCGGCTCCCCCGCTGCCCGTACTGTATGCACCAGCTCCCCCGCTGCCCGTACTGTATGCCATCAGCTCCCCCCACTGCCTGCACTGTATGCCACCGGCTCCCCCGCTGCCTGTACTATATGCCATCGGCTCCCCCCACTGCCTGCCACCAGCTCCCCCGCTGCCTGCACTGTATGCCACCAGCTCCCCCCACTGCCTGCACTGTATGCCACCAGCTCCCCCCGCTGCCCGTACTGTATGCCACCGGCTCCCCGCTGCCCGTACTGTATGCCACCGGCTCCCTCACTGCCCGTACTGTATGCACCAGCTCCCCCGCTGCCTGTAATGTATGCCACCGGCTCCCTCACTGCCCGTACTGTGTGCCACAAGCTCCCACGCTGCCCGTACTGTATGCCATCAGCTCCCCCCACTGCCTGCACTGTATGCCACCGGCTTCCCCGCTGCCTGTACTGTATGCCACCAGCTCCCCCGCTGTCTGTACTGTATGCCACCGGCTCCCTCACTGCCCGTACTGTGTGCCACAAGCGCCCACGCTGCCCGTACTGTATGCCATCAGCTCCCCCACTGCCTGCACTGTATGCCACCGGCTTCCCCGCTGCCTGTACTGTATGCCACCAGCTCCCCCGCTGTCTGTACTGTATGCCACCGGCTCCCCCGCTGCCTGTACTGTATGCCATCGGCTCCCCCGCTGCCTGCACTGTATGCCATCAGCTTCCCCGCTGCCTGCACTGTATGCCATCGGCTCCCCCGCTGCCTGCACTGTATGCCACCAGCTCCCCCCACTGCCTGCACTGTATGCCACCAACTCCCCCCGCTGCCTGCACTGTATGCCACAAGATCCCCCGTTGCCTGCACTTTATGCCACTGGCTCCCCCGTTGCCTGTACTGTATGCCACCGGCTCCCCCTGCTGCCTGCACTGTATGCAACTGGCTCCCCCGTTGCCTGTACTGTATGCCACCAGCTCCCCCGTTTCCTGTACTTTATGCCACCGGCTCCACCGTTGCCTGCGACACTTATACCTTTAAGCTGTATCTGCGATGGGCAGCGGGGAGATATGCACGTTCCCTCTGAGGTGCGCCATGCCGGGAAAAGTAGCTTGCGATGCATTCGCATAGCGGGAAAGATGTGTAAGGATGCATCAGTACAGAAATAGGGTTATTTATACTGTATACCATGTCAGCAATGAATATTTAGATATATAGGGCTAGATGTAATAAGGTGCGATTTTTGGAAACGTGTGATTTTTCCCAAAGAATTGCGTGTTTTCTGAAAATCACAAATGTAATGGAGTGCGGAAACATGCAAAATCGCATGTTTCCTGACGTCTAAAAAAATCGCAATGGCAAAAATCGCATCCAGATGTTTTGCCATTGCAAATATACAACTCGGGCAATGTAATAGGATGCGAGTTTTTTAACCAAAAATGTTTCCAAAAAATAGACCATCTTCTGGCTGGTGAGATTGACAGAGGCGTGCACAGATTCGTGAGATCCATGCGTACTTCTGTCTGGAAAAGTAAAGAAATAGTTAAAACCTAAAATGACGATCAGGACCCCCAAAAGCATAACCAGCCCCAGGCTCTTTTTAGCCGGTCCTGGTTCCAAAAATACGGGGGGGGGGGGGGGGGCAAAACAAGTAGGGGTACTGTCATGTCCCACGATATATGTGTTTCATGTTTTATTGCAGAGCTTTGCATTTTGTTAAAAATTGTCCCTCTTGATTTCCTGTAGCCAGGTTCTGATGTCATTAGACCTGCCCTCATCCTGTGCTCAGCTCTGTGTGTGTGTCGGCCATTTTAGATTCCAACCAGCTCTGGTAATACATCATCTTTTCACCTACTGCTGTTTTTGTACAAGAATATCAGCTTGAAATAAACCTTCATCTGGATTCATCTCACATCTCGGCAGTTTTGAGTTGACACTATCTGATAAGGTCTCTTGGTGTGAGTACTGGTTAATGTAGACATATACCCAGAGTAACTGTCTGAAGAACACTATACTTACAGCCTAGTTATTGAGTCAGAATAGTGAAAAGATGTTTGATAAAAACTACCAGTAAGCCAGTTGCAGCTTCTGCAGATACAAATACATAACAAGCTTGCCTGCAGTGTAACAGGAAATCAGTGTTTGCAGCTATAACAGCTCATTATAGCATAACCAGCTACAAACTTACTCTAGCTTTATTCAGATCCATTTTCCTGTGTACTATCATGGCTGAAGGAAATACAGTTCCGGCTATCCAAGATGAACAAGCAGAAGTTATGGATCTCAACCTGCAGTCTAAACGCCCTGCAAAGCCTTCATGGAAGGTAAAAGAGAATCTTGAAGGTAGGAAACATGAACTTTCTTCCACTGTGCTAAACTTATGGCAAAAATTGCAAGGTCATATGTCCACCATTTCTCAGCCTGTTTGTGATGTGTCACCGCTAGAGGGCGCACTAGGACAGCTTTGTTCAGTATATGAACTTTCTCTATCGTCCTAGTGGATGCTGGGGTTCCTGAAAGGACCATGGGGAATAGCGGCTCCGCAGGAGACAGGGCACAAAAAGTAAAGCTTTTTCCGATCAGGTGGTGTGCACTGGCTCCTCCCCCTATGACCCTCCTCCAGACTCCAGTTAGATTTTTGTGCCCGGCCGAGAAGGGTGCAATCTAGGTGGCTCTCCTAAAGAGCTGCTTAGAGAAAGTTTAGCTAGGTTTTTTATTTTACAGTGATTCCTGCTGGCAACAGGATCACTGCAGCGAGGGACTGAGGGGAGAAGGAGTCAACTCACCTGCGTGCAGGATGGATTGGTTTCTTGGCTACTGGACATCAAGCTCCAGAGGGACGATCACAGGTACAGCCTGGATGGTCACCGGAGCCACGCCGCCGGCCCCCTTGCAGATGCTGAAATCAGAAGAGGTCCAGAATCGGCGGCTGAAGACTCCTGCAGTCTTCTAAAGGTAGCGCACAGCACTGCAGCTGTGCGCCATTTTCCTCTCAGCACACTTCACACGGCAGTCACTGAGGGTGCAGGGCGCTGGGAGGGGGGCGCCCTGGGAGGCAAATGAGTACCTATAAAGGCTAAAAATACCTCACATATAGCCCTAGAGGCTATATGGAGATATTTAACCCCTGCCTAATTTTTCTAAATAGCGGGAGACGAGCCCGCCGGAAAAGGGGCGGGGCCTATCTCCTCAGCACACGGCGCCATTTCCTCTCACAGCTCCGCTGGTCAGGACGGCTCCCAAGTCTCTCCCCTGCACTGCACTACAGAAACAGGGTAAAACAGAGAGGGGGGGGCAAATTTATGGCGATATTTTGATATAACAAAGCAGCTATAAGGGAGCACTTATTATAAGGCTATCCCTGATATATATATAGCGCTTTTGGTGTGTGCTGGCAAACTCTCCCTCTGTCTCCCCAAAGGGCTAGTGGGTCCTGTCTTCGTTAGGAGCATTCCCTGTGTGTCTGCTGTGTGTCGGTACGTGTGTGTCGACATGTATGAGGACGATATTGGTGTGGAGGCGGAGCAATTGCCAAATATGAGGATGTCACCCCCTAGGGAGTCGACACCAGAATGGATGCCTTTATTTATGGAACTACGGGATAGTGTCAACACGCTAAAGCAGTCGTTTGACGACATGAGACGGCCGGACAATCAATTAGTGCCTGTCCAGGCGACTCAAACACCGTCAGGGGCTGTGAAACGCCCTTTGCCTCAGTCGGTCGACACAGACCCAGACACAGGCGATGACTCCAGTGGTGACGGTGACGAATCAACCGTATTTTCCAGTAGGGCCACACGTTATATGATTTTGGCAATGAAGGAGGCGTTACATTTAGCTGATACTACAGGTACCACTAAACGGTATTATGTGGGGTATGAAAAAACTACCTATAGTTTTTCCTGAATCAGAAGAACTAAATGACGTGTGTAATGAAGCGTGGGTTGCCCCTGATAAAAAGCTGATAATTTCAAAGAAATTATTGGCATTATACCCTTTCCCGCCAGAGGTTAGGGAGCGCTGGGAAACACCTCCTAGGGTGGACAAGGCGCTAACACGCTTATCTAAACAAGTGGCGTTACCCTCTCCTGAGACGGCCGCACTTAAAGATCCATCAGATAGGAGGATGGAAAATATCCAAAAAAGTATATACACACATGCAGGTGTTATACTACGACCAGCTGTAGCGACTGCCTGGATGGGCAGTGCGGGGGTAGTTTGGTCAGAATCCCTGATTGAAAATATTGATACCCTGGACAGGGACAATATTTTACTGTCGTTAGAACAAATAAAGGATGCATTTCTTTATATGCGTGATGCACAGAGGGATATATGCACACTGGCATCACGGGTAAGTGCTATGTCCATTTCGGCCAGAAGAGCTTTATGGACGCGACAGTGGACAGGCGATGCGGATTCAAAACGGCATATGGAAGTTTTGCCGTATAAAGGGGAGGAGTTATTTGGAGTCGGTCTATCAGATTTGGTGGCCACGGCTACAGCCGGGAAATCCACCTTTCTACCTCAAGTCACTCCCCAACAGAAAAAGGCACCGACTTTTCAACCGCAGCCCTTTCGTTCCTTTAAAAATAAGAGAGCAAAGGGCTATTCATATCTGCCACGAGGCAAAGGTCGAGGGAAGAGACAGCAACACGCAGCTCCTTCCCAGGATCAGAAGCCCTCCCCGGCTTCTACAAAAGCCTCAGCATGACGCTGGGGCTTCTCAAGCGGACTCGGGGACGGTGGGGGGTCGTCTCAAAAATTACAGAGCGCAGTGGGCTCACTCGCAAGTAGATCCCTGGATCCTGCAGATAATATCTCAGGGATACAGGTTGGAATTAGAGACAGATCCACCTCGCCGTTTCCTGAAGTCTGCTTTACCAACGTCCCCCTCCGAAAGGGAGACGGTTTTGGAAGCCATTCACAAGCTGTACTCTCAGCAGGTGATAGTCAAGGTACCTCTTCTGCAACAAGGGAAGGGGTATTATTCCACTCTTTTTGTGGTACCGAAGCCGGATGGCTCGGTAAGGCCTATTCTAAATCTGAAGTCCTTGAACCTGTACATAAAGAAGTTCAAGTTCAAAATGGAGTCACTCAGAGCAGTGATAGCGAACCTGGAAGAGGGGGACTTTATGGTATCCTTGGACATCAAGGATGCGTATCTCCACGTTCCAATTTACCCCTCACACCAGGGGTACCTCAGGTTCGTTGTACAAAACTGTCACTATCAGTTTCAGACGCTGCCGTTCGGATTGTCCACGGCACCTCGGATCTTTACAAAGGTAATGGCCGAGATGATGATTCTTCTTCGAAGAAAAGGCGTATTAATTATCCCATACTTGGACGATCTCCTAATAAGGGCGAGGTCCAGAGAACAGCTAGAGATGGGATTAGCACTGTCTCAAGAAGTGCTAAAACAGCACGGGTGGATTCTGAATATTCCAAAATCCCGGTTAATGCCGACAACTCGTCTGCTGTTCCTAGGGATGATTCTGGACACGGTTCAGAAAAAGGTTTTTCTCCCGGAGGAAAAAGCCAAGGAGTTATCCGAGCTTGTCAGGAACCTCCTAAAAACAGGAAAGGTGTCTGTACATCAATGCACAAGAGTCCTGGGAAAAATGGTGGCTTCTTACGAAGCAATTCCATTCGGCAGATTCCACGCGAGAATTTTCCAAAGGGATCTGTTGAACAAATGGTCAGGGTCGCATCTTCAGATGCACCTGCGGATAACCCTGTCTCCAAGGACAAGGGTGTCTCTTCTGTGGTGGTTGCAGAGTGCTCATCTATTGGAGGGCCGCAGATTCGGCATACAGGATTGGATCCTGGTGACCACGGACGCCAGCCTGAGAGGCTGGGGAGCAGTCACACAAGGAAGAAACTTCCAGGGAGTATGGACGAGCCTGGAAACGTCTCTTCACATAAACATTCTGGAACTAAGAGCAATATACAATGCTCTAAGCCAGGCAGAACCTCTGCTTCAGGGAAAACCGGTGTTGATCCAGTCGGACAACATCACGGCAGTCGCCCATGTGAACAGACAGGGCGGCACAAGAAGCAGGAGTGCAATGGCAGAAGCTGCAAGGATTCTTCGCTGGGCAGAGAATCATGTGATAGCACTGTCAGCAGTGTTCATCCCGGGAGTGGACAACTGGGAAGCAGACTTCCTCAGCAGACACGATCTTCACCCGGGAGAGTGGGGACTTCATCCAGAAGTCTTCCACATGCTGGTAACCCGTTGGGAAAGACCAATGGTGGACATGATGGCGTCTCGCCTCAACAAAAAACTGGACAGGTATTGCGCCAGGTCAAGAGATCCGCAGGCAATAGCTGTGGACGCGCTGGTAACGCCTTGGGTGTACCAGTCGGTGTATGTGTTTCCTCCTCTGCCTCTCATACCAAAAGTATTGAGAATTATACGGCAAAGAGGCGTAAGAACGATACTAGTGGTTCCGGATTGGCCAAGAAGGACTTGGTACCCGGAACTTCAAGAGATGATCACGGAAGATCCGTGGCCTCTACCTCTAAGGAGGGACTTGCTTCAGCAGGGTCCCTGTCTGTTTCAAGACTTACCGCGGCTGCGTTTGACGGCATGGCGGTTGAACGCCGGATCCTAAAGGAAAAAGGCATGCCGGAAGAAGTCATTCCTACTTTGATTAAAGCAAGGAAGGAAGTAACCGTGCAACATTATCACCGAATTTGGCGAAAATATGTTGCGTGGTGCGAAGATCGGAGTGCTCCGACGGAGGAATTTCAATTGGGTCGATTCCTACATTTCCTGCAATCAGGATTGTCAATGGGTCTCAAATTGGGATCTATTAAGGTTCAAATTTCGGCCCTGTCGATTTTCTTTCAAAAAGAATTGGCTTCAGTCCCTGAAGTCCAGACCTTTGTTAAGGGAGTGCTGCATATACAGCCTCCTGTGGTGCCTCCAGTGGCACCGTGGGATCTCAATGTGGTTTTGGATTTCCTAAAATCTCATTGGTTTGAACCACTAAAAAAGGTGGATTTGAAATATCTCACATGGAAAGTGACCATGCTTCTAGCCCTGGCTTCTGCCAGGAGAGTGTCAGAATTGGCAGCTTTATCTTACAAAAGCCCATATCTGATTTTCCATTCGGACAGGGCAGAACTGCGGACTCGTCCGCATTTTCTCCCTAAGGTGGTGTCAGCATTTCATCTGAACCAGCCTATTGTAGTGCCTGCGGCTACAAGTGACTTGGAGGACTCCAAGTTACTGGACGTTGTCAGAGCATTAAAAATATATATTGCAAGGACAGCTGGAGTCAGAAAATCTGACTCGTTGTTTATATTGTATGCACCCAACAAGATGGGTGCTCCGGCGTCTAAGCAGACGATTGCTCGTTGGATCTGTAGCACAATCCAACTTGCACATTCTGTGGCAGGCCTGCCACAGCCTAAATCTGTAAAGGCCCACTCCACAAGGAAGGTGGGCTCATCTTGGGCGGCTGCCCGAGGGGTCTCGGCATTACAACTTTGCCGAGCAGCTACGTGGTCAGGGGAGAACACGTTTGTAAAATTTTACAAATTTGATACTCTGGCTAAGGAGGACCTGGAGTTCTCTCATTCGGTGCTGCAGAGTCATCCGCACTCTCCCGCCCGTTTGGGAGCTTTGGTATAATCCCCATGGTCCTTTCAGGAACCCCAGCATCCACTAGGACGATAGAGAAAATAAGATTTTACTTACCGATAAATCTATTTCTCGGAGTCCGTAGTGGATGCTGGGCGCCCATCCCAAGTGCGGATTATCTGCATAAATTGTACATAGTTATTGTTAACTAATTCGGGTTATTGTTGAAGGAAGCCATCTTTCAGAGGCTCCGCTGTTATCATACTGTTAACTGGGTTTAGATCACAAGTTGTACGGTGTGATTGGTGTGGCTGGTATGAGTCTTACCCGGGATTCAAAATCCTCCCTTATTGTGTACGCTCGTCCGGGCACAGTACCTAACTGGAGTCTGGAGGAGGGTCATAGGGGGAGGAGCCAGTGCACACCACCTGATCGGAAAAAGCTTTACTTTTTGTGCCCTGTCTCCTGCGGAGCCGCTATTCCCCATGGTCCTTTCAGGAACCCCAGCATCCACTACGGACTCCGAGAAATAGATTTATCGGTAAGTAAAATCTTATTTTATAAAGTGTCAAGTAAGGAATATATAAGCATTTTGAAGAAACTCAATAGCCAGGATTCTTTAGAAGAACTGCAAAACTTTTATCGTCTTAACTTGGATCGAGACAGTCTATTGCGAGAAGTTAAGTCTAAGACAGCAGCCAGAATTGCACAATTATTGGAAACATCATCACGCATTTCTGTGTCCACCAGGCGTTCAAAACGATCATCTAAGTCACGAAGCTCAAAATATTCCATGCTCAGCGAACAACTTATAAATGCACGTGCAGAAGCAGAAACTGCTAAAATACAAGCCGATTTTGCACGTGAAAGAGCAGAAATGGAATCTAGAATAGCACGTGAAAGAGCAGAAATGGAAGCTCTAGAGAAACAATGTGAGTATGCCACAGCAATGGTACGGTTAAAGGTTTTGGAACAAGCTGGCAGTGGAAGTGAAAGAGACAGCATCAGTTCAAGTGAAGTGGATGTGGAAGATCCTCTTAAGCGCACAAGAGACTACGTCCTAAGTCAAAACAGTGAACCCCTGATTGCTGCAAACATTCCTGACAGTGCGGACATCCTTCCAGGGGACATCCTTCCAGAACAAAAAGACTCCGATCCCTATGCAACACGCCACATCCAAGGTCAGTACAATGCACAATCACTTGGTCATCCTGACCCATTTTCACACACCACAGTGCACCAAGGCCCAACACCTCATCAAACTCAATATACAAATGCCTGGTCACAACCCAATATGCCAGTAAGTCACCAAATCCCTGGCAATCACTCAGTTCCACATGCAGCGAGACCTACAGACCTTAAACCAGCTCTTAGGTTGAATGCCTATGCACCGCCCTATCTCCCTATGTCTCTTACCCAGAACACCACAAATAATATGAACAGCACTACACAGCCAGCAATTCCTTGCCCAAAGTCAGAGAAAACAGACATGTCAGACTTTGCAAGATTCATGGTTCATCGTGAACTTATTAAGACCAGCCTCACTAGGTTTGATGACCAGCCTGAGAACTACAGAGGTTGGAAATATTCCTTCAGATCCACAACTAATAACCTTGGTATTACTGCTGCTGAAGAACTAGATCTGCTGATCACGTGGCTGGGCCCACAGTCTACAGAACGCGTCAAGAGACTCAGATCCGTCCACATTGATAATCCTGCGGCAGGCCTCTTTGCGGCTTGGGAAAGGTTAGAACGAAGCTTTGGAAGTCCTGAAGCCATAGAGAATGCTCTGTTCAAACGACTGCAGGATTTTCCAAAAATATCCGGCAAGGACAATGAGAAATTCCAAGAACTCAGTGACCTACTCTTTGAACTCCAGCTGGCCAAAATGGACACTCACTTACCTGGCCTCAGTTACCTGGACACAGCTCATGGGGTAAACCCAATAGTTTCCAAGCTGCCATACGGTATTCAAGAAAGGTGGACTACACTTGGGTCAAGATATAAAAGAGAAAATCGAGTCTCCTTTCCCCCCTTTTCTTACTTCTGTGAGTTTGTCAAGAACATTGCGGAATCCAAGAATGACCCAAGCTTCTCCTACAGTGAGTCAAATCATCCTGGTTCACCTACCCCTAAGTTTGACAGCCCACGCTCTAACTACAAGAACCACAGAGGTCCAGTATCAGTGAAAAAGACTGAAATCCTTCCCACACCAGCATCAGCTCTCGTCAAGAGCAACCAAGGTGATAGGATCGAAAACCCCAACCGCATGTGTCCCATTCATAAGAAGCCACATCCCCTCAAGAAATGCATCGGTTTCAGAAAGAAACCCCTCCAGGAACGCAAGGAACTTCTAAAGAATTTTGGGGTATGTTTCAGATGTTGTGCTTCTACTGAACATTTTGCTAAAGACTGTAAAACTGCTATTAAGTGCATAGAGTGCGGCTGTGAGGACCACGTGCAGGCACTGCACCCATCTCAACCCAATACTACACCCCCTGCACATTTCCCCTCTGCACCAAGGCATGGCGGGGAGAATACAGATCAAACAGCAAGTCCTACTACTGTATCTTCTTCATGCACTAAAGTCTGTGGGGAAGATCTCCGGGACAAGTCTTGTGCAAAGATATGTCTAGTCAAAGTATACCCCAAGGGACAGCCAGAAAAGACTCTAAGGGTGTACACCATCTTGGACGACCAGAGCAACCAATCACTCGCAAGATCAGAACTCTTTGATCTGTTAAACTTAAAGGGAGATGCTTACCCCTACACCTTGGGTACCTGTAGTGGAATTACAGAGGAATCTGGAAGAAGAGCCAGTGGACTGGTTGTAGTTTCTCTCAAGGACAATCTTGAGATACCCTTACCCACACTTGTTGAATGTAATGAGATACCATCCAACGAAGAGGAGATTCCTACCCCAGAGGCCGCTCTTCATCACACTCACCTAAGGCCTATATACAACGAAATACCAACCCTTGACAAAAATGCAAAGATCTTACTTCTGCTTGGTAGAGACATTCTCAGGGTACATAAAGTACGCCAACACATCAATGGACCAAATGATGCTCCATTTGCCCAACGTCTTGATCTAGGCTGGGTTATCATAGGCAATGTCTGTATAGACAAGATGAAGACGCCTACCAATATTTCCTCATTCAAGACAAACATATTGCTTAATGGTCGCAGCACCTGTTTTCAGCCATGCCCACATCACTACTGGGTGAAAGAGAAGCTGGGCAGCAGTAATTCGCAGCATAACCATCAAGATAACATGAACATGGTCCTGTCTTGGGACGACAGCCTCGGATCGACAGTGTTCAATTCAACAAGTGAGGACAACAAGTTAGCATCTGCGAGAGAAGATAGAGAATTTCTCAAGATAATGGACAAAGACTTCACTCAAGACGATTCCAACAGCTGGGTAGCACCTTTACCCTTCCGCTTTCCAAGAGTTAAACTACCAAACAATCTACAGCAAGCAGTTGCTAGATTTTCATCTTTAAAACGAACTCTAAAGAGGAAACCAGAGATGGAAAAACATTTTGTGGCTTTCATGCAAAACATATTCGACAGAGATCACGCTGAACCTGCACCACCAGTAAAGGAAGGAGAAGAATGCTGGTACCTTCCATCCTTTGGCGTGTATCACCCACGGAAACCCAATCAAATTAGAGTGGTTTTTGATTCCAGCGCTCAGTATGATGACGTCTCCCTCAACAATCTGCTCCTTACTGGGCCAAACCTAAACAACAGCCTCATAGGAGTGCTAATTCGCTTTAGAGAAGAGCCTGTGGCAGTAGTAGCTGATATCCAGCAAATGTTCCATTGCTTCATAGTCAGGGAAGACAATCGGAACTACCTGAGGTTCCTGTGGCACAAAGACAACAACGTCAATAATGAAGTCATAGATTACCGGATGAAGGTACACGTATTTGGCAACAGCCCTTCTCCTGCTGTAGCAATCTATGGACTCAGAAGAACAGCCCAGGAAGGTGAGAAGGACTATGGATCTGACGCTCGTCATTTTGTTGAAAAGAACTTCTACGTTGATGACGGACTTAAATCCCTACCCACAAGTGAAGAGGCAATCGATCTCCTCACCAGAACACAAGAAATGCTTTCTGTAGCAAACCTTAGGCTCCACAAGATTATCTCCAACAGCCAGAAAGTAATGGAAGCATTTCCTTCTGATGATCATGCTACCAACTTGAAAGATCTTGATCTTGGTTCTGATATTCCTCCCATACAGCGCAGCCTAGGCTTGCTCTGGGACATTAAACAAGACATATTTACATTCCAGGTATCAGGCTATGACAAACCTTTCACCAAACGAGGAGTTTTATCTGTCATAAACAGTATCTATGATCCTCTTGGATTTGTAGCTCCAGTCACCATTCATGGCAAGATGTTGCTGAGACAGTTAACCAAGGTGAACTTAGACTGGGACACTCCATTACCTATTGAGCAACAACAAAGGTGGGAGACGTGGAAGAAGTCATTGAAGATATTGGAACAACTCCAAATACCACGTTGTTACACTCCCAGCTCCCTTTCAGCTGCTACCAGGAGAGAAATCCACATTTTCTCGGATGCATCGATGGAAGCCATAGCCGCAGTAGCCTACCTGAGGATCTTTGAAACCACCAACAAACTACACTGTGGATTTGTCCTGGGTAAAGCCAAATTAACTCCAAAACCTGCACACTCTGTACCAAGACTCGAGCTTTGTGCAGCTGTGCTAGCAGTAGAAATTGCTGAAGTTATAAAGGATGAACTGGACGTTCCAATTGATTCATTTGCATTCTACACAGATAGCAAAGTCGTGCTTGGTTATATACACAACCAAACAAAACAATTCTATGTATACGTCAGCAACAGAGTAGAACGCATCAGAAGTTTCTCCACTCCTGAGCACTGGCACCACATTACCACTAGCCTTAATCCAGCTGATCGTGGAACAAGACCTTCACCAGCACCCAACCTTTGTGACATGTGGTTGTCACCTCCAAGATTCTTATATGATGATCCCTGCTTACCTCCTACCATTACCAATTATGGGCTGGTCGATCCCGAGTCCGACAAGGAAATTAGGCCTACAAGCTCCACGCTCTACACTACCGTGACTACAAAACTGAAACTGAAGTCACACCGTTTTGAGCGCTTCTCAAGTTGGTCATCCTTAGTACGAGCTGCTGCTCGTCTAATCCACATTGCTCACTGCTTTTCAAAGGTAAAATCCCCAAAGTGTCATGGTTGGCATATCTGTAAAGAACACCCTACAGTTGCAGACCTCGAACATGCAGAGGAGGTTCTCATTCGGTGTGTACAACAAGAAATATACTCTCAAGAAATTGAGGGGATCGCAAAGGGAGTCAATCTGTCCAAGAACAGTGCACTCTTTGAACTGAACCCAGTAATGGATCAGCACAAATTGCTCAGGGTTGGCGGCCGTATAATGAGATCCGATCTATCTAGCAAGGAACACAATCCCATCATCATACCAGGTCGACATTATATTGCTACGCTGCTAGTTCGACACCACCATGAACGAGTACAGCATCAAGGCAGACAGTTTACTGAAGGTGCCATCAGGTCAGCCGGCTTGTGGATCATAGGGATGAAGAGATGTATCTCCTCCGTGCTCCACAGATGTGTTAAGTGCCATAGGCTAAGAGGAAGACACCAACAGCAACAAATGGCAGATCTTCCAGCAGATCGTCTAAGTACAAATCCGCCCTTTACCTACGTTGGAGTGGATGTCTTTGGTCCATGGTCGGTCATTACACGAAAGACCCGTGGTGGAGCCGCAAACAGCAAACGGTGGGCCGTGTTGTTCACCTGTCTTAGCATCCGTGCAGTACACATAGAAGTAATTGAATCTATGGATTCTTCTTGTTTCATCAATGCCCTCCGAAGATTGTTCTCTATCCGTGGACATGTCAAACAACTGAGGTCTGACTGTGGTACTAACTTTGTGGGGGCCTGCAAGGAACTGCAATTAGACAATTTCTTATTTAACAATGGGTGCACTTGGGTTTTTAATCCCCCGCATTCTTCCCACATGGGAGGATCTTGGGAACGTATGATTGGAATCGCACGTAGAATCCTTGATTCGATGTTGCTGGACTACAAGTCATCTCTTACCCATGAAGTTTTAGTCACCTTTCTTGCAGAAGTATCTGCCATAATCAATGCAAGACCACTCGTCCCAGTATCCTCAGACCCAGAGTCTCCAACCATACTTACTCCAGTCACTCTTCTTACCCAGAAGATTGGAGCTGCTTTAATTCCTCCTGAAATCTTAGACCACAAGAACATTTACAGACGTCAGTGGAAACAGGTTCAACACCTGTCTAATGTGTTTTGGCATCGCTGGAAGACAGAGTATTTACATATGCTTCAAAGTCGTCACAAATGGCAGATGTCAAAACCCAACCTCCAGATCGGTGACCTTGTTCTTTTAAAAGATAAAGAGGCCCATCGCAATGAATGGCCAATGGGACTTATCACCAAGGTTGTTCCCAGCGACGATGGAAAGATTCGTAAGGTAGAGGTTAAAGTGACCAAAGGAGGCTCTGCCAAAGTTTTCTTCCGTCCAATCACTGAACTAGTACTTCTCCTTCCAAAGGAAGATATCACATAAAGAAGGACATGGCTACTAGATTCACCTCATCATCGGAAGTATTCTACCTCAAACTTCCAGCTATGATATACCATCGACACCTTATTATTTGGATCATACTGTGGGTTGGTGGAAGTGTTTGCAAGTTGCGGCTTCCCCAATCCGAAGATGGGTTATCACTTGGAACTTGATCCAACATTTTCCTACTTTTATGGATTACAAGCTTCAAGACTTCGACTGAACTTATTTCTTGTTATCGTTGTTTATTGTTACAGGTTATCTCTTTTGTCTTACAGGTTGCAAGATTAGTTCTGGACTTCATCTAAGGACATTACTATAATGTTCGATTTATCGTGAAATCTAAAGATTTCAGACGGGGAGTGTCATGTCCCACGATATATGTGTTTCATGTTTTATTGCAGAGCTTTGCATTTTGTTAAAAATTGTCCCTCTTGATTTCCTGTAGCCAGGTTCTGATGTCATTAGACCTGCCCTCATCCTGTGCTCAGCTCTGTGTGTGTGTCGGCCATTTTAGATTCCAACCAGCTCTGGTAATACATCATCTTTTCACCTACTGCTGTTTTTGTACAAGAATATCAGCTTGAAATAAACCTTCATCTGGATTCATCTCACATCTCGGCAGTTTTGAGTTGACACTATCTGATAAGGTCTCTTGGTGTGAGTACTGGTTAATGTAGACATATACCCAGAGTAACTGTCTGAAGAACACTATACTTACAGCCTAGTTATTGAGTCAGAATAGGTACCCTGTATTTTTAAATCCAGCAGCGGGCTCCACTAGCCAGGGAGGTGATGCCGCAGCCAGGGGACACTTTTATATAGGTCCCTGCGGCCGCAGCATCACACACCCCAACTAGTCACCCCTGGCCGGGAGTTCTCTGGGGGAGTGGGGACCCCTTAAATAAAGGGGTTGCCCCCCTCCAGGCACTTAAGGGCCAGGGATGAATTCCAAGGATTGTCCCCTGGGCGGTGGGTGCCAGGCTGATCGCCATAGTTTGTAAAAAAAAGAATATTGTCTTTTTGCTATGGAACTACAAGTCCCAGCAAGCTTCCCTGCATGCTGATACTTGGAGACCCACAAGTACCAACATGCGGGGAATTAAAGGGCCCGAGGGTACCTGTATTTTCACAACAAAAGAAATACCCCCAAAAACACAAGACTCACACACCGTGATAGTAAAAGTTTATTTACACATACATGCACACTTACACACTCACACATACTTACCTAGTGTCCCACGGAGCCTCTCTGTCCCCTTGTCTAGAAGAATCCTATAGGGTACCTGTGGGAAAAAAAATGTATGCTCACCTGTACCTGTGAAGATCAGTCCTCTTCCTTCCATGTAGGCATCCCAGGGGTTAAAAAAAATAACAAACCGCCACAAACCCGTACCAGCGGACAGGTAGAAGTGTATGATTACACATACACTTCTACTACGCCAATGGGGTACCTCCACGATACTAATATTATTAGAGGGACACCCCAGCCAATCAGGAGCTGCTTCCTGATTGGCTCTATGCTCCCAGGGTACAGCCAATTGCGGATTGCCCGTTGTAATGAATGGAGACGCTGGGAGCCGATTGCAAGGCATACTATGCTGGGAGCCGCTATATTGAGGAAACCGCTAGGGTCAGCAACAATTGACCTAGTGGTTTCCACTCTCACCAGAGTATAGCCAATTGTGGCACAGCACATCTAATACAGCAGAGTCAGTGCAGCATAAGGCAACGTGCACTGTGCCCCTATACACAGTCACTATACAGTACAGTCACTCATGGACACAGCACATCTAATACAGCAGAGTCAGTGCAGCATATGGTAGTGTGCACTGTGCCCCCTATACACAGTCACTATACAGTACAGTCACTCATGGACACAGCACATCTAATACAGCAGAGTCAGTGCAGCATATGGCAACGTGCACTGTGCGCCCTATACAGTCACTATACAGCACAGTCACTCATGGACACAGCACATCTAATACAGCAGAGTCAGTGCAGCATATGGCATGGTGCGCTGTGCCCCCTATACACAGTCACTATACAGCACAGTCACTCATGGACACAGCACATCTAATACAGCAGAGTCAGTGCAGCATATGGCATGGTGCGCTGTGCCTATACACAGTTACTATAGAGTCTTGTGGACACAGCACATCTAATACAGCAGAGTCAGTGCAGCATATGGCACGGTGCACTGTGCCCCCTATACACAGTTACCGTAGAGTCTTGTGGACACAGCACATCTAATACAGCAGAGTCAGTGCAGCATATGGCAGCGTGCACTGTGCCCCCTATACAGTCACTATACAGCACAGTCACTCATGGACACAGCACATCTAATACAGCAGAGTCAGTGCGGCATATGGTAGTGTGCACTGTGCCCCCTATACACAGTCACTATACAGCACAGTCACTCATGGACACAGCACATCTAATACAGCAGAGTCAGTGCAGCATATGGCAACGTGCACTGTGCCCCTATACACAGTCACTATACAGCACAGTCACTCATGGACACAGCACATCTAATACAGCAGAGTCAGTGCAGCATATGGCAGCGTGCACTGTGCCCCCTATACACAGTCACTATACAGCACAGTCACTCATGGACACAGCACATCTAATACAGCAGAGTCAGTGCAGCATATGGCATGGTGCACTGTGCCTATACACAGTTACTATAGAGTCTTGTGGACACAGCACATCTAATACAGCAGAGTCAGTGCAGCATATGGCACGGTGCACTGTGCCCCCTATACACAGTTACCGTAGAGTCTTGTGGACACAGCACATCTAATACAGCAGAGTCAGTGCAGCATATGGCAGCGTGCACTGTGCCCCCTATACAGTCACTATACAGCACAGTCACTCATGGACACAGCACATCTAATACAGCAGAGTCAGTGCGGCATATGGTAGTGTGCACTGTGCCCCCTATACACAGTCACTATACAGCACAGTCACTCATGGACACAGCACATCTAATACAGCAGAGTCAGTGCAGCATATGGCAACGTGCACTGTGCCCCTATACACAGTCACTATACAGCACAGTCACTCATGGACACAGCACATCTAATACAGCAGAGTCAGTGCAGCATATGGCAGCGTGCACTGTGCCCCCTATACACAGTCACTATACAGCACAGTCACTCATGGACACAGCACATCTAATATAGCAGAGTCAGTGCAGCATATGGCAGCGTGCACTGTGCGCCCTATACAGTCACTATACAGCACAGTCACTCATGGACACAGCATATCTAATACAGCAGAGTCAGTGCAGCATATGGCAGCGTGCACTGTGCCCCCTATACAGTTACTATAGAGTCTTGTGGACACAGCACATCTAATACAGCAGAGTCAGTGCAGCATATGGCATGGTGCGCTGTGCCCCCTATACACAGTTACTGCAGAGTCTTGTGGACACAGCACATCTAATACAGCAGAGTCAGTGCAGCATATGGCATGGTGCGCTGTGCCTATACACAGTTACTATAGAGTCTTGTGGACACAGCACATCTAATACAGCAGAGTCAGTGCAGCATATGGCAGCGTGCACTGTGCCCCCTATACAGTCACTATACAGCACAGTCACTCATGGACACAGCACATCTAATACAGCAGAGTCAGTGCGGCATATGGTAGTGTGCACTGTGCCCCCTATACACAGTCACTATACAGCACAGTCACTCATGGACACAGCACATCTAATACAGCAGAGTCAGTGCAGCATATGGCAGCGTGCACTGTGCCCCCTATACACAGTTACTATAGAGTCTTGTGGACACAGCACATCTAATACAGCAGAGTCAGTGCAGCATATGGCATGGTGCGCTGTGCCCCCTATACACAGTTACTGTAGAGTCTTGTGGACACAGCACATCTAATACAGCAGAGTCAGTGCAGCATATGGCATGGTGCGCTGTGCCTATACACAGTTACTATAGAGTCTTGTGGACACAGCACATCTAATACAGCAGAGTCAGTGCAGCATATGGCACGGTGCACTGTGCCCCCTATACACAGTTACCGTAGAGTCTTGTGCAGGGCCGTCTTAACAGCAGTGTGGGCCCCTGGGCACAGCAATGCATTGGGCCCCCTACCCATCCTCCAGCGGTAGGGGTGGGGTGTGCTATCAGTGGCAGCTTTGATGTCCCACGGGCTGTAGGGGGTGTTCTATCTTCCGCTCAGCATGTAGGACCTGGAGCAGTAATTTCTGCTAATTACTCCTTTACTGCACAGATGGGACTAAACTGTAGAGGGGCCATTGGGCTGAATAAAGAAGCCCTGGTACATGACTTCCGGGGTGGTAGGGGGTGTTTAATAAGTAGGTTAGGGGTGGATAATGGAGTGGGCTTAATATTCGTCATTTTCTGGTGGGAGGGCAGCTTGCTTGACTGCAGATATCTCAAGTTCCTGAAAATATATTTCTTAGCTTTGAATGGAATAAAAAACTAGAGAGTCCCATCTTTCAGAAGGTTCTGGGAACTTGGGGATCAGAGGTCAGGAGCCAGAGCAATCCTCCAATGAATATATAAAACTGTATACCAGGCGTGTGGAGCTGGAGCAGGGACCAGCTGCTGGAAGGCTGATATCTCTGGTTCTGGGCACAGTAGAGACAAGCTGACAGTGTCCAGCAAAAGGGGAGAGTCTCAGATTTTGGATTATACCCTCAGAAAAACTCTATGTCAGACAGAACCTGAGATATCTGGCTTGGAAGCTCAATTAACAGGCTCGGATGGGGACCACTGCTTTCACGTTGAATATCTCCTGTTCCACAAGGCCGATTTTCAAAAATCTGGTACCCTTGGAAAGAGGGGACCCTCAGCTATCAGCCTAGGGCCCTTATACTCCTGGGGCCCTTGGGCAAGAGCCCATTGAGCCCATACGTAAAGACGGCCCTGGTCTTGTGGACACAGCACATCTAATACAGCAGAGTCAGTGCAGCATATGGCAGCGTGCACTGTGCCCCCTATACAGTCACTATACAGCACAGTCACTCATGGACACAGCACATCTAATACAGCAGAGTCAGTGCGGCATATGGTAGTGTGCACTGTGCCCCCTATACACAGTCACTATACAGCACAGTCACTCATGGACACAGCACATCTAATACAGCAGAGTCAGTGCAGCATATGGCAACGTGCACTGTGCCCCTATACACAGTCACTATACAGCACAGTCACTCATGGACACAGCACATCTAATACAGCAGAGTCAGTGCAGCATATGGCAGCGTGCACTGTGCCCCCTATACACAGTCACTATACAGCACAGTCACTCATGGACACAGCACATCTAATATAGCAGAGTCAGTGCAGCATATGGCAGCGTGCACTGTGCGCCCTATACAGTCACTATACAGCACAGTCACTCATGGACACAGCACATCTAATACAGCAGAGTCAGTGCAGCATATGGCAGTGTGCACTGTGAGCCCTATACAGTCACTATACAGCACAGTCACTCATGGACACAGCATATCTAATACAGCAGAGTCAGTGCAGCATATGGCAGCGTGCACTGTGCCCCCTATACACAGTTACTATAGAGTCTTGTGGACACAGCACATCTAATACAGCAGAGTCAGTGCAGCATATGGCATGGTGCGCTGTGCCCCCTATACACAGTTACTGCAGAGTCTTGTGGACACAGCACATCTAATACAGCAGAGTCAGTGCAGCATATGGCATGGTGCGCTGTGCCTATACACAGTTACTATAGAGTCTTGTGGACACAGCACATCTAATACAGCAGAGTCAGTGCAGCATATGGCATGGTGCACTGTGCCCCCTATACACAGTTACCGTAGAGTCTTGTGGACACAGCACATCTAATACAGCAGAGTCAGTGCAGCATATGGCAGCGTGCACTGTGCCCCCTATACAGTCACTATACAGCACAGTCACTCATGGACACAGCACATCTAATACAGCAGAGTCAGTGCGGCATATGGTAGTGTGCACTGTGCCCCCTATACACAGTCACTATACAGCACAGTCACTCATGGACACAGCACATCTAATACAGCAGAGTCAGTGCAGCATATGGCAGCGTGCACTGTGCGCCCTATACAGTCACCATACAGCACAGTCACTCATGGACACAGCATATCTAATACAGCAGAGTCAGTGCAGCATATGGCAGCGTGCACTGTGCCCCCTATACACAGTTACTATAGAGTCTTGTGGACACAGCACATCTAATACAGCAGAGTCAGTGCAGCATATGGCATGGTGCACTGTGCCCCCTATACACAGTTACTATAGAGCAGGCTTTTTCAACCAGTGTGCCGTGGCACACTAGTGTGCCGCGACCAGTTGCAAGGTGTGCCGCGGAGCCAGAGCAGCTTCCTGCACCTTCAGAGTGAACTGTTGACCCGGGCTCTTCTTAGAGGATCAGTTGTGCTCCGGCCATGACCTATGCCTTGAAAACGATGTGATATCATAGGTCACAGCCGCCGCGTCTCACCACCCAGCCCACCCGCCTGCATACACATCTTCCAGTTCCTGCCTGCATGCACAGCTTTCTTTGCCCGCCCACATCCACACCTGCCCGACCGCCCGCTGCTTAGTATTCGCAGAACTCCACTATGAACAACCCCCGCCACTGAGTGACAGGGAGGAGGACAGTTGATAATATTTGTTATTTTATTTCTCCTGTGGGGAGCAATATTATTTCAATAGGATTTATGTGAGGATAATAAGAATTTATGGGGGGAACAATGTGAATAATTCATGTGTGGAGCAATAAGATTAATGTGGGGAGCAATGTGATTGTTTTTTCTCTGTAGGCCAATGTATGTGTGGATTTTTTTTTTTTTTACTGTAAGGGCCAATGTGTGTGTATTGCTTTTTCTGTGGGGAACTGATGGGGTGCCTTGGCAATTTTAAAATATTGTTCGGTGTGCCGCGAGTAAAAAAAGGTTGAAAATCACTGCTATAGAGTCTTGTGGACACAGCATATCTAATACAGCAGAGTCAGAGCAGCATATGGCAGCGTGCACTGTGCCCCCTATACACAGTTACTGTAGAGTCTTGTGGACACAGCACATCTAATACAGCAGAGTCAGTGCAGCATATGGCATGGTGCGCTGTGCCTATACACAGTTACTAGAGTCTTGTGGACACAGCACATCTAATACAGCAGAGTCAGTGCAGCATATGGCATGGTGCACTGTGCCCCCTATACACAGTTACTATAGAGTCTTGTGGACACAGCACATCTAATACAGCAGAGTCAGTGCAGCATATGGCATGGTGCACTGTGCCCCCTATACACAGTTACTGTAGAGTCTTGTGGACACAGCACATCTAATACAGCAGAGTCAGTGCAGCATATGGCATGGTGCGCTGTGCCCCCTATACACAGTTACTATAGAGTCTTGTAGACACAGCACATCTAATACAGCAGAGTCAGTGCAGCATATGGCATGGTGCGCTGTGCCCCCTATACACAGTTACTATAGAGTCTTGTGGACACAGCACATCTAATACAGCAGAGTCAGTGCAGCATATGGCATGGTGCGCTGTGCCCCCTATACAGTCACTATAGAGTCTTGTGGACACAGCACATCTAATACAGCAGAGTCAGTGCAGCATATGGCATGGTGCGCTGTGCCCCCTATACACAGTTACTATAGAGTCTTGTGGACACAACACACTTCGTCGAATAGCCGAAGACCTCTGTAGAGAGAGTCGGCGAGCCCTGACAAGCCTTCAAAGAGGACCGAAAAACACTAGTGTCAGATTTATATAAAAAATGGATATCCCCTCTGGAAGAAACGACTGCTGAGGCCGAAGCTCAGCCGGGGGAGTTGCCAATAGAGTACTCCCTGAAAAAGAGGCCGAACTTACGGCCGCTAGACTAATCTCTTTTGGAAGAAAACCGAAAAAGGCAGAGAGCTAAAATTCCGGTCATTGTGGTCTGAAGCGCAGCGGAGCCAAACCTTCCAGAGAAACCAAAGATGAATGGTAACTGAAAGAAGGGGAAAACCCCTTTTATCCTTATTATGTCCCATAAAGTTTTCCAAAAGTGGCAAAAGCGAGAATAGGTAACAGACTTCTGAAATCGGTACCCAGTAGGCCTAACCGAACTAGGGAACCCCTCCCTTCTGAGGTCTCGTGAACAGTCACCCGGTTAAACGAACAAGTGTAAGATTGAACAAAGAAAAGGACCCAGTTGAAGTAGACAGTCCAGTCGAGGTAGGAGCCCAGGCTCCTCTACTGACAACAGGTGTATCTGTATCTTCAAGTCATGCGTGGCCCAACCAGCGCCACCGAGAGGACTAGCACACATAATTCCCTCCTGTGTTACAGAACATGAGGTAGAAATAGAAAAGGAGGCAGGATAGAGTAACCAGAAAACTCCCCGGAGCCCTGAGGACCTCCTCGGCTACTGCCGCCAGAGCTCACGTCCGAGAGTAGTAAAGGGTTAAAGAGTCAGTCAGAACGCCCTGAGGTCGATCCGAAATCTCCGCCCACAGCGGACCGGCTGACAAAACTCCAGGGAATGTTCCCTCACCCGGGAGTCTGACCTGGTGGCATGACCTGGAAAGAAGATTGTTCTACCCCGCTCAGAGAGGAATGTAGGCGACCACTCATTGCGTCGCAACTTGATTGAAGGAACAGAGTACCTGGTGCCGAGGAAGGAAAAATCCTCTGACGAACCGTGTTGAGAAACGTCTACTAGGAGCATAGATTGGATCTGTGTCGAACCAGAAGCTCCTGGATCCTCCGGATATTCAGAAGCCACCTAATGTGCAGAGTGGGATAGTAGCAGTAGATTGTCCCATTAGGGAACCAACGTCACCTACTGTCCTTGAAAAAGAGTTATTGTGTGATCTTCCTGAACCCTGTGGGAGCGGAAGAGAGACCGAAAGGAAAGGACTGACAGCGAAAATGAGAATCCTGTAATGCGACTCTGAGAAAAGCCCGTCCAACGGAAATCAGTAAACAGGCATCCCTGAAGACAAGGGACACGTAAAACCCCCTTTCTTGTTCAAAACTAGCAATCACAGACTGAAAGGATTGTAAGGCCAGAATAGGCCTGGCCTAGTCAACTGGCTTCGGAACGTGAACAGAAAACAAAGGCCTGAGTACTGTCCCGATTCAAAGGATATCTGAGAAACAGGGATCAACATCCTTTGCGGTTAGAAGCATATGGAGTGCCGCCTGCAGTATGACTCTCTTGATTCCTGAAACGGTTGTACTGCAAAATCTAGTCTGTAACCACCCAATCCTTCTCAGTACTCCCCGTAGGACCACCGACATGTGCCTACCCTGGGACCCTCCAGCTGGTAGGAAGGTTTGACCTGTAGTGAGTGTATAGGATGACCTAAACTCGGACTGGACCGAGGATGTTGAACCGCTGCTTCAGCCTGTCACCCTGAGATCCGCTGGCGACATAGATATCGTGTGTGGAGTCGAAAGCTTGAAAGGCACGGAAAGATCTAGAGGAAAAACCGGTAAAGGTCTGTCCTGAAGCTGGGGCAGCAGGAGAAAGAAAAGTGGACTTACCTCCAATGGTTCAAGAAATCCTGCAGAAAGTTCCTTCCCCTGAACCATCTGCCCCGTAGGATTTCATGTTCACCTGTCACTGTCGCAGCCCCAGAGGTCGTCTGGTTAAGACTGCCCAAGCGAAAATGCAGGTTCCGAGTCTGCAGACGTGGAGACCTCCAAAGAAGATAAAGCAGAATCGTGATTCTGACCTGTACCAAAATATCAGTTGATCCTGATGCGAAATATCCTGTAACCTAGAGGACAATTGGTCCACAACCTACCTGCTCCGGACAAGGTAGAACCCTGCTGACGCAAATATGCGTCTTCGATGGATACCTGAGCAATGTTGCCTCAGGAAAACGGCAGCTTGTTGGACCGGTGATACATCGAGGGGTAAACCTTGGAGAGGTTCTGATACCATTTCCCTCCGTCTGCGGGGAAAGGATAGGAAAACAAACATTGTTTTATACCTGAAATTGTGTATGCGGGTGTCTGCAAGCCGCCTACCGGAGCCTGTCCAGCTCATCCGAAACTGGACCATTTCGTTATCGGCGCCGAACCCTGATGGACCTGACGTGTCCGCCTTCTTTACCTGCAGTATCAGACGAACTGCTGTATAATGCACCTGGATATTCTGAGACACTGGTTGAGATTGCACCGAAAACAGACATCCACTGTATCCTGGGCATCTCTCGCCTCCTCCCAGAGGGGCCTTTCCACTGCCGAGTCGTGTAATCTGGGAGGCTAGCAAGGTTCTACTGACTGAGCTATCTGTGCTCTGTTGGGATTCAAATGCCCGGTCCCCCTGTTGAGATACCCGCTACTAGCGTACTGAGCCGCAACGCTAAAAGTATCTGTTGTGGTACTTGAACCCAGGCCTCTGTGGTTGGGTGTTTAGGGGATTAGTGTGCTGAGCCACACTGTTTTATATATACACATTCCCCAAATTGCCAATAGCATTAGTACCCAGTGACACCAAGGAATAATAAAGGGAAGGCAACACCCCGCCCTGTATGTAGCGTACCGCTAATTAAGGTGCACCAGATGTTTTCGGAGGTTCCGCTGGCTTTTCAAAATGGTGGCCAGCCTGCGAGAAGAGATGGGGGAAAATGTTATGTGGCAAGGTGGGGCATTTTGTCGTTATAAAACATTGCGGAAGTGGTTTGTTTTACCCCCTATATCTGGCATTGTATGCATATATATCTAAATATATATATACACATATATACATACACCCGCACACATACAAATATCTATATACACATACAAACACCCAACTGGGTAGATAAATACTGTGTGAAAAACTGTTATTGCACACTAGATTTAAATCCTTAATGAGCTGATCCCCAGCTCCTGTTATATAGCAGACTCCCTGATCTACAGCCTTTTGTATGGAATGCCGGGCAGAGGACTCTCATGCAGGAAGGAATGGCTGCCAAAGTGAGATATACCCAATATCTTATCTCCCTGCACAGAAAACTAAAATCCCCCTCTGTGACAATGAGCGCTGGGAGTCACCGCTGAGCAAAGCGGGAATGTCAGCCTCACCTTTTAAATGTGCTGGAGCGCCCGGGGAGCGGAGGTACTGGAGCGACCGTGGAGCGGGGGTGCTGGAGAGGCCGGAGTACGCGATGCTGGAGCGGCCGGGAACTTGTACGCGCTGCTGCAGCTGCCGCGGCCGGGGGACGGAGAGCGCTGAGCCTACAGCGCGGGAGTTAGCTCCGCCCCCCCCGCTCCGGCGCCAATTTCAAAAATTAAACCCGCTGCACATGAAGCGGGAAGTGCCTGTATCTCCCCGGCCGCCTGTATGCTGCGGCCGGGGAGCGGAGAGTGCTTAGCGCCGAACGGAGCGGGAGTTAGCTCCGCCCCCTCCACTATTGGCGCCCAATTCAAACTTTTTTATTTTGTGTAAAAATAAGCTCTGCATAACCGGCTGCCTGTATACTGCGGCCGTGGAGTGGTGATCGCTGAGCCCGCTTACAGAGCAGGCTGAAGCTCCCATCTAAAACCCCAAATGCACCCTTTATATGCTCCGGTATAGGGGGTCACATATGCAAATGTTAAAACAGACCGTGTAAAATAATAAATCATGGAAGGAGGGGGGGGGGGGGGGAGAGAGGGGAGAGATTGTACTCACACTGTCCCGATACACGCCGCACTTAGCGGTGTTACACTGCTCGACAGAGCGGCCCCGACACGCAGCGGTGTCTGCCTGCTGGTGGAGCGGCCCCGACACGCGTCGCACGCAGCGGTGTCCGGCCCCTTATACTCACCGCTGCCATGCTGCCGGAATCTTCTGCTGGATGGAGTGGCCCCGACACGCGCCGCACGCAGCGGTGTCCGGCCAACTCAGGAGAGCTCAGTGTCTCCCTCAGCCGGGGCCCATCCCGAGCCGCACGCAGCTGCGATGGGACCCCGCCGGCAGCTTCCGCGGTGCAGACTGGCAGTGGCAGAGCTGCCAGTCTGTGAGTGTAAGAAAGAAAAAGAAAATAATAAAGAAAAAAGAAAAATTTCTTCAGCTAAACCCAAGTGAACCAGCTTATTTCGGGCACTAACTAAGACTGGCTTGGAGGGGAGATAGTAGGGGAGGAGCTAGCCACAGTGTGAGAATTTTAAAGTGCCAGCTCCCATTTACTGCCTACTATTTCCCCATTGTAACTACACTCCAGTGGCCCCTAGTGGATGAAGGAGAAAAAGTGTTTAACAGCAATTGTGTTGTATTGGGCTGGGTACAGGAATCAGACAGTCAGGATGCCGACTCTTTCATAGGTAAGCTAATCCTACCTTGTCCTCCCCCTAACCTTCCTGTCCTGCAGCATAATCCTCTACCTGGTACCTGACCCTGACCTACACCCCTCAGTATAACCCTAACCCTCTCCCTAGTACCTGATCCTAACCTGCACCCCGCAGTATAACCCTAATCCTCTCCCTAGTACCTGATCCTAACCTACACCCCGCAGTATAACCCTAACCCTCTTCCTAGTGCCTGACCCTAACCTACCCCCCGCAGTATAACCCTAACCCTCTCCCTAGTGCCTGACCCTAACCTACACCCCGCAGTATAACCCTAACCCTCTCCCTAGTGCCTGACCCTAACCTACACCCCGCAGTATAACCCTAACCCTCCCCTCCGCAGCCTAACCCTCTCCCTAGTGCCTGACCCTAACCTACACCCCGCAGTATAACCCTAACCCTCTCCCTAGTGCCTAACCCTAACCTACACCCCGCAGTATAACCCTAACCCTCTCCCAAGTGCCTGACCCTAACCTACACCCCGCAGTATTACCCTAACCCTCTCCCTAGTACAGGAATATCTCAGCTTTGCTTGCATACTGCCATCAGGCTAACTCCCGCTTGCCTGCACCTCTTGTCATCTGTCTGTCGCCCCTCCCCACTAGATTGTCAGCTCTTTAGAGCAGGGCTCTCTTTCCTCTTGTTATCTAAGCCCTCATCTCGACACATTTCACTCACAGCTCTCCCCTACTCAAAGACCATCGTTACCCTAGTAAAGGCTCATCTCCATCTATGGCCACCAGCCTCTAGTAGTACGATGATCACTCCTTCAATACTTACATCTTAGCTGTATTATGTCTTGAGAATGTGTGGTGCTCTATGTTACCTGTACTCTATTTCTGTTATTTATTTACTGTAATGCTATGTTTTGTCTCCCTGTACTGTCCTTTGTACAGCACTGTGAAACACATGTGGCGCCTTACAAATAAAAATAGGATTTTACTTACCGGTAAATCTATTTCTCGTAGTCCGTAGAGGATGCTGGGGACTCCGTAAGGACCATGGGGAATAGACGGGCTCCGCAGGAGATAGGGCACTTTAAGAAAGCTTTGGATTCTGGGTGTGCACTGGCTCCTCCCTCTATGTCCCTCCTCCAGACCTAAGTTAGAGAAACTGTGCCCAGAGGATATGAACAGTACGAGGAAAGGATTTTTGTAATCTAAGGGCGAGATTCATACCAGCCACACCAATCACACCGTATAACTTGAGATAAACTACCTAGTTAACAGTATGAACAATTAACATAGCCTCGGTTCAAGACCGACCAACTATAACATAACCCTTATGTAAGCAATAACTATATACAAGTCTTGCAGAAGAAGTCCGCACTTGGGACGGGCGCCCAGCATCCTCTACGGACTACGAGAAATAGATTTACCGGTAAGTAAAATCCTATTTTCTCTAACGTCCTAGAGCATGCTGGGGACACTGTAAGGACCATGGGGATTATACCAAAGCTCCCAAACGGGCGGGAGAGTGCGGATGACACTGCAGCACTGATTGAGCAAACAGGAGGTCCTCCTCAGCCAGGGTATCAAACTTATAGAACTTTGCAAAGGTGTTTGACCCCGACCAAGTAGCAGCTCGGCACAGTTGTAGTGCCGAGACCCCTCGGGCAGCCGCCCAAGAAGAGCCCACCTTCCTAGTGGAATGGGCCTTTACCGATTTAGGCAATGGCAATCCTGCCGTAGAATGCACCTGCTGAATCGTGTTACAGATCCAGCGAGCAATTGTCTGATTTGAAGCAGGAGCGCCAACCTTGTTGGCCGCATAAAGAACAAACAGGGCTTCAGTCTTCCTGATCCTAGCTGTTCTGGTCACATAAATCTTCAAAGCCCTGACCACATCCAGGGACTCGGAGTCCTCCAAGTCCCGTGTAGCCACAGGCACGACAATAGGTTGGTTCATATGAAAAGATGAGACCACCTTGGGCAGAAATTGAGGATGAGTCCTCAACTCTGCCCTATCCACGTGAAAGATCAGGTATGGGCTTTTATATGATAAAGCCGCTAACTCCGAAACACGCCTTGCAGAAGCTAAGGCCAACAACATGACCACTTTCCAAGTGAGGTATTTCAACTCCACTGTTTTGAGTGGTTGAAACCAAGGTGACTTGAGGAAACTTAATACCACGTTAAGATCCCAAGGCGCCACCGGAGGTACAAAGGGAGGCTGAATATGCAGCACGCCCTTCACAAAAGTCTGTACTTCAGGAAGAGAAGCCAATTCTCTTTGAAAGAAAATGGATAAGGCCGAAATTTGGACCTTTATGGACCCTAATTTTAGGCCCAAATTCACTCCCGTTTGAAGGAAGTGAAGCAGACGGCCCAAATGGAACTCCTCCGTAGGAGCAGCTCTGGCCTCACACCAAGAAACATATTTCCGCCATATACGGTGATAATGTTTCGATGTCACATCCTTCCTAGCCTTGATCAGGGTAGGAATGACTGCCTCCGGAATCCCTTTTTCAGCTAGGATCCGGCGTTCAACCGCCATGCCATCAAACGCAGCCGCGGTAAGTCTTGGAACAGACAGGGCCCCTGCTGCAGCAGGTCCTGCCTTAGAGGAAGAGGCCACGGATCTTCTGTGAGCAACTCTTGCAGATCCGGATACCAAGTCCTCCTTGGTCAATCTGGAACAATGAGAATTGTTCTGACCCTTCTTAGTCTTATTATTCTCAACACCTTGGGTATGAGAGGCAGAGGAGGAAACACATAGACCGATCTGAACACCCATGGTGTCACCAGAGCGTCTACCGCTACCGCCTGAGGGTCTCTTGACCTGGCGCAATACCTCTTTATCTTTTTGTTGAGACGGAACGCCATCATGTCTGTTTGAGGCAGTCCCCACCGATCCACGATCTGTGTGAAGACTTCTTGATGAAGTCCACACTCCCCCGGATGCAGGTCGTGCCTGCTGAGGAAGTCCGCCTCCCAGTTGTCCACCCCCGGGATGAACACTGCTGATAGTGCGCTTACATGGCCTTCCGCCCAGCGCAGAATCCTGGTCGCCTCTGCCATGGCCACTCTGCTCCTTGTGCCGCCTTGGCGGTTTACATGAGCCACTGCCGTGACATTGTCCGACTGAATCAGAACCGGTTTGTTCTGAAGCCATTCCTCCGCCTGGCGTAGGGCGTTGTAAATGGCCCTTAACTCCAGGACATTGATGTGGAGACAAGTCTCTAGGCTTGACCAGAGACCTTGGAAATTTCTTCCCAGTGCGATAGCTCCCCAACCTCGGAGGCTCGCGTCCGTGGTCACTAGGATCCAGTCCTGAATGCCGAACCTGCGACCCTCTAGGACAGTGATTTTGAACCCTTTTTTACTCGCGGCACACCGAACAAGGGCCCTCATTCCGAGTTGGTCGCTCGCAAGCGGATTTTAGCAGATTTGCTCATGCTAAGCTGCCGCCTACTGGGAGTGAATCTATTCTTAGCATCTTAAAATTGCGAACGATGTATTCGCAATATAGCGATTACACACCTCGTAGCAGTTTCTGAGTAGCTCCAGACTTACTCGGCATCTGCGATCATTTCAGTGCTTGTCGTTCCTGGTTTGACGTCACAAACACACTCAGCGTTCGCCCAGACACTCCTCCGTTTCTCCGGCCACTCCTGCGTTTTTTCCGGAAACGGTTGCGTTTTTTCCCACACGCCCATAAAACGGCCTGTTTCCGCCCAGTAACGCCCATTTCCTGTCAATCACATTACAATCGCCTGAACGATGAAAAAGCCGTGAGTAAAATTCCTAAGTGCATAGCAAATTTACTTGGCGCAGTCGCAGTGCGGACATTGCGCATGCGCATTAAGCGGAAAATCGATGCGATGCGAAGATTTTTACCGAGCGAATAACTCGGAATGAGGGCCAATATTTTAAAATTGCCAAGGCACACCATCAGTTCCCTACAGTAAAAAAACAAAAACCACACATTGGCCCTCACAGTAAAAAAAAAAATCACACATACATTTGCCTACACAGAAAAAACAATCACATTGCTCTCCACATAAATCATATTGCTCCCTACATAAATCCTATTGCTCCCCACATAAATCAATCACATTGCTCCCTACATAAATCATGTTGCTCACACATAAATTAATCACATTTCTCCCCACATAAATCCTATTTCTCCCCACATGAATTATTCACATTGTTCCCCCCATAAATCCATATTCTCACCACATAAATCCTATTGTTCCCCACAGGAGAAATAAAAGAACAAATATTAGCCCCTACCGGTCAGCTGTCCTCCTCCCTGTCCTTCAGTGGTGGGGGTTGTTCATAGTAGAGTGCTGCGAATACTGAGCAGGGGCGGTCAGGCAGGTGCGGATGTGGGTGGCGAAGGAAACCTGTGGGTGCAGGCGGGAACTAGAAGATGTGTATGCAGGTGGGTGGGCTGGCTGGGTGGTGAGACGCGGCGGCCGTGACCTATGATATCACACCGCCATATCTTCAAGGCATAGGTTACGGCTGGAGCACGACTGATCCTCTAAAAAGAGCCTGGGCCAACAGTTCAGTCTGAAGGTGCAGGAAGCTGCTCTACTCCGCGGCACACCTTGCAACTGGTCACGGCACACTAGTGTGCCACGGCACACTGGTTGAAAAAGGCTGCTCTAGGAGGTGAGCACTGTGCAGCCACCACAGGAGAGATACCCTGGCCCTGGGAGACAGGGTGATCCGTTTCTGCATATGTAGATGGGACCCGGACCATTTGTCCAATAGGTCCCATTGGAAGGTCCTCGCATGGAACCTGCCGAAGGGGATGGCCTCGTATGAAGCCACCATCTTCCCCAGAACTTTTGTGCAATGATGCACAGAAACCTTTTTTGGCTTTAAAAGGTTCCTGACCAGGGCTATGAGCTCATGAGCCTTCTCACCGGAAGAAAAAATAAGATTTTACTTACCGGTAAGTCTATTTCTCGTAGTCCGTAGTGGATACTGGGGACTCCGTAAGTACCATGGGGAATAGACGGGCTCCGCAGGAGACAGGGCACTTTAAGAAAGAATTTGGATACTGGTGTGCACTCACCTCCCTCTATGTCCCTCCTCCAGACCTCAGTTAGAGAAACTGTGCCCGGAAGAGCTGACAGTACAAGGAAAGGATTTTGGAATCCAGGGCAAGACTCATACCAGCCACACCAATCACACCGTATAACTTGTGATAAACTTACCCAGTTGACAGTATGAACAACAATGGCGCATCAGATCAACCCTGATGCAACTATAACATAACCCTTATGTACGCAATAACTATATACAAGTATTGCAGAAGAAGTCCGCACTTGGGACGGGCGCCCAGCATCCACTACGGACTACGAGAAATAGATTTACCGGTAAGTAAAATCTTATCTTCTCTAACGTCCTAGTGGATGCTGGGGACTCCGTAAGGACCATGGGGATTATACCAAAGCTCCCAAACGGGAGGGAGAGTGCGGATGACTCTGCAGCACCGAATGAGCAACCACAAGGTCCTCCTCAGCCAGGGTATCAAACTTGTAGAACTTTGCAAAAGTGTTTGAACCTGACCAAGTAGCTGCTAGGCAAAGCTGTAATGCCGAGACCCCTCGGGCAGCCGCCCAAGAAGAGCCCACCTTCCTTGTGGAATGGGCATTTACTGATTTTGGCAGCGGCAATCCAGCCGCAGAATGAGCCTGCTGAATCGTGTTACAGATCCAGCGAGCAATAGTTTGCTTTGAAGCAGGAGCACCCAGCTTGTTGGATGCATACAGGATAAACAACGACTCAGTTTTCCTGACTCTAGCCGTTCTGGCTACATAAATCTTCAAAGCCCTGACCACATCTAGTAACTCGGAGTCCTCTAAGTCACGAGTAGCCACAGGCACCACAATAGGTTGGTTCATATGAAAAGATGACACCACCTTTGGCAGAAATTGTGGACAGGTCCGCAATTCTGCTCTGTCCATATGAAAAACCAGATAGGGGCTTTTATGTGACAAAGCCGCAAATTCTGACACACGCCTAGCCGAAGCCAAGGCTAATAGCATGACCACCTTCCGCGTGAGATATTTTAACTCCACGGTTTTAAGTGGTTCAAACCAATGTGACTTCAGGAAACTCAACACCACGTTAAGATCCCAAGGTGCCACTGGGGGCACAAAAGGTGGCTGAATATGCAGCACTCCCTTTACAAATGTCTGAACTTCAGGCAGAGAAGCCAGTTCTTTTTTGAAAGAAAATAGACAGGGCCGAAATCTGGACCTTAATGGAATCCAATTTCAGGCCCAAAGACACTCACACCAAGAAACATATTTTCGCCATATACGGTGATAATGTTTAGCTGTCACGTCCTTCCTAGCCTTTATCAGCGTAGGAATGACCTCATCCGGAATGCCTTTTTCTGCTAGGATCCGGCGTTCAACCGCCATGCTGTCAAACGCAGCCGCGGTAAGTCTTGGAACAGACAGGGCCCCTGTTGCAACAAGTTCTGTCTTAGAGGCAGAGGCCATGGGTCCTCTGTGAGCATCTCTTGCAGATCTGGATACAAAGTTCTTCTTGGCCAATCCGGAACAATGAGTATTGTTCTCACTCCTCTTTTTCTTATGATTCTCAGCACCTTGGGTATGAGAGGAAGAGGAGGGAATACATAAACCGACTGGAACACCCACGGTGTCACTAGTGTGTCTACAGCTATCGCCTGAGGGTCTCTTGACCTGGCGCAATACCACTGTAGCTTTTTGTTGAGGCGGGATGCCATCATGTCCACCTGTGGCAGTTCCCACCAACTTGCAATCTGCGTGAAGACTTCTTGATGAAGTCCCCACTCTCCCGGGTGGAGGTCGTGCCTGCTGAGGAAGTATGCTTCCCAGTTGTCCACTCCCGGGATGAACACTGCTGACAGTGCTCTTACGTGATCCTCCGCCCAGCGAAGAATTCTGGTGGCTTCCGCCATCGCCACCCTGCTCCTTGTGCCGCCTTGGCGGTTTACATGAACCACTGCGGTGATGTTGTCTGACTGAATCAGCACCGAATGGTCGCGAAGCAGGGTTTCCGCTTGACGCAGGGCGTTGTATATAGCCCTTAGTTCCAGGATATTGATGTGAAGGCAACTCTCCTGACTTGACCACAGACCTTTAAACTTTCTTCCCTGTGTGACTGTCCCCCACCCTCGGAGGCTTGCATCCGTGGTCACCAGGACCCAGTCCTGAATGCCGAATCTGCGGCCCTCGAGAAGGTGAGCACTCTGCAGCCACCACAGGAGAGACACCCTGGCCCTGTGGGATAGGGTGATCAGCCGATGCATCTGTAGATGTGATCCGGACCACTTGTCCAACAGATCCCATTGAAAGGTCCTCGCATGGAACGTGCCGAAGGGAATGGCCTCGTATGAAGCCACCATCTTTCCCAGGACTCGCGTGCAGTGATACACCTACACCTGCTGTTGTTTTAAAAGGTCTCTGACCATTGTCATGAGCTCCTGAGCCTTCTCCCTCACAGAAAGGGTAGTGGACAAGTGGAATAGCCTCCCATCAGAGGTGGTAGAGGCTAAGACAGTAGAGCAATTTAAACATGCATGGGATAGACATAAGGATATCCTTACAAAGAAATAAGGATCAAATAAGGTTAGAGATAAGAATAATATTAAAAAAAAAAAAAAAAAGGGGCAGACTAGATGGGCCAAGTGGTTCTTATCTGCCGACAAATTCTATGTTTCTATGAGATAAACTCTCTTTTGGTCTGTGTCCAGAATCATGCCCAGGAAGGGCAGACGAGTCGTAGGGATCAACTGCGACTTTGGAATATTCAGAATCCAGCCGTGTTGTTGTAACACTTCCCGAGAGCATGTTACGCTGATCATCAACTGCTCTCTGGACCTCGCCTTTATGAGGAGATCGTCCAAGTATGGGATAATTGTGACTCCTTGCTTTCGCAGGATTACCATCATCTCCGCCATTACCTTGGTAAATATTCTCGGTGCCGTGGAGAGACCAAACGGCAACGTCTGAAATTGGTAATTACAATCTTGTACCACAAATCTGAGGTACGCCTGATGAGGTGGATAAATGGGGACATGCAGGTATGCATCCTTTATGTCCAGAGACACCATAAAATCCCCCCCCTTCCAGGCTTGCGATGACCGCTCTGAGCGATTCCATCTTGAACTTGAACCTTTTCAGGTATATGTTCAGGGATTTTAAATTCAATATGGGTCTGACCGAACCGTCCGGTTTCGGTACCACAGACATGGTCGAATAATAACCCTTTCCTTGTTGAAGGAGGGGAACCTTGACCACCACCTGCTGAAGATACAATTTGTGAATTGCAGCTAACACTATTTCCCTCTCTAAGGGGGAAGCTGGCAGGGCCGATTTTAGGTATCGGTGAGGGGGCATCTCCTCGAATTCCAGCTTGTATCCCTGTGACACAATCTCTATTGCCCAGGGGTCCACCTGGGAGTGAACCCACTTGTGGCTGAAATTTTGGAGACGTGCCCCCACCAGGCCTGGCTCTGCCTGTGGAGCCCCAGCGTCATGCGGTGGATTTAGTGGAAGCCGGGGAGGACTTCTGTTCCTGGGAACTAGCTGTGTTGTGCAGCTTCTTTCCTCTGCCCCTGCCTCTGGCAAGAAAGGACGCACCTCGGACTTTCTTGCCTTTTTGTGAACGAAAGAACTGCATTTGGTAATAAGGTGCTTTCTTAGGTTGTGAGGGAACATATGGCAAAAAATTTGACATTCCAGCCGTAGCTGTGGAGACCAGATCCGATAGACCCTCCCCAAACAACTCCTCACCCTTGTAAGGTAAAACCTCCATGTGCCTTTTTGAGTCGACATCGCCTGTCCACTGCCGAGTCCACAGGACCCTTCTGGCAGAAATCGACATTGCATTTATTCTAGAGCCCAGAAGGCTAATGTCTCTTTGAGCATCTCTCATATATAGGACAGCGTCTTTTATATGCCCCAGGGTCAATAGTATAGTATCCTTGTCCAAGGTATCGAGTTCCTCAGATAAGGTATCCGTCCATGCTGCTACAGCACTACACACCCAGGCCGACGCAATTGCCGGCCTTAGTAAGGTACCTGAATGTGTATAAATGGACTTCAGGGTACCTTCTTGCTTTCTATCTGCAGCATCTTTTAGGGTGGCCGTATCCTGTGACGGCAGGGCTACCCTCTTGGATAAGCGTGTTAGAGCTTTGTCCACCCTAGGGGAGGATTCCCAGCGTAACCTGTCCATTGGCGGGAAAGGATACGCCATAAGCATCTGTTTGGAAATCTGCAGTCTTTTATCTGGAGATTCCCAAGCCTTTTCACATAACTGATTTAGCTCATGTGAAGGGAGAAAGGTCACCACCTGCCTTTTTTCCCCTTACATATGAACCCTCTTGTCTGGGACTGGGGTTTCCTCTGTGATGTGCAACACATCCTTCATTGCTATAATCATATAACGGATGGCTTTAGCCATTTTAGGCTGTAATTTTGCATCATCGCAATCGACACTGGAGTCAGAATCCGTGTCGGTATCTCTGTCAACAATTTGGGATAGTGTGCGCTTTTGAGACCCTGACAGTCTCTGAGACATAGGATCAGGCATGGGCTGCGACCCCGACTGTCCTAAGGTTTCAGCTTTATCCAACCTTTTATGTAAGGAATTAACATTTTCATTTAAAATCTTCCACATATCCATCCAATCAGGTGTCGGCGGAGACACCTCATTTAACAGCTCCCGCTCTGTTTCCACACAGCCTTCCTCGTCAGACATGTCGACACACTCGTACCGACACACCACACACACAGGGGATACTCTTTTTGAAGACAGTTGCCCCACAAGGCCCTTTGGAGAGACAGAGAGAGCGTATGCCAGCACACACCCCAGCGCTATATGTCCCAGGAATCACACAGTAACTTAGTGTTAACCCAGTAGCTGCTGTATATATGTTTTTTGCGCCTAATTTATGTGTACCCCCCCTCTCTTTTTACCCTCTTCTACCGTGAATCTGCAGGGGAGAGCCTGGGGAGCTTCCTCTCAGCGGAGCTGTGGAGAGAAAATGGCGCTGGTGAGTGCTGAGGAAGAAGCCCCGCCCGCTCAGCGGCGGGCTTCTGTCCCGCGATTTTGTGTAAAATAATGGCGGGGGCTCATGCATATATACAGTGCCCAACTGTATATATGCTCACTTTTTGCCAAGAGGTCTCTAATTGCTGCCCAGGGCGCCCCCCCTGCGCCCTGCACCCTACAGTGATCGGAGTATGTGGGTTTAGTGTGGGAGCAATGGCGCACAGCTGCAGTGCTGTGCGCTACCTCAGTTTGAAGACTGGAGTCTTCTGCCGCCAATTTTTAAGTCTTCTTGCTTCTGTCACCGGCTTCTGTCTTCCGGCTCTGCGAGGGGGACAGCGTGCAGCTCCGGGATCGGACAACAAAGGGTGAGATCCTGTGTACGATCCCTCTAGAGCTAATGGTGTCCAGTAGCCTAAGAAGCAAGACCTATCTGCAAAGAGTAGGGTTGCTTCTCTCCCCTCAGTCCCACGATGCAGGGAGTCTGTTGCCAGCAGATCTCCCTGAAAATAAAAAAACCTAACAAAATACTTTCTTATAGCAAGCTCAGGAGAGCTCACTAAGTAGCACCCAGCTCGTCCGGGCACAGATTCTAACTGAGGTCTGGAGGAGGGACATAGAGGGAGGAGCCAGTGCACACCAGTATCCAAATTCTTTCTTAAAGTGCCATGTCTCCTGCGGAGCCCGTCTATTCCCATGGTCCTTACGGAGTCCCCAGCGTCCACTAGGACATTAGAGAAACTCTTTTTTGGTCTGTGTCTAGAATCAGGCCCAAAAAGGCCAGACGCGTTGCAGGTACTAGCTGGGATTTCGGTAAATTGAGAATCCAACCGTGCCTCTGCAACGTCTTCACGGACAGAGACACGCTGTCCAGCAACTTCTCCCGAGATCTCGCCTTTATAAGGAGATCGTCCAAGTAAGGTATAATTGTGACTCCCTGCTTGCGCAGGAGCACCATCATTTCCGCCATTACCTTGGTGAAAATTCTCAGGGCCGTGGAAAGACCAAACGGCAACGTCTGAAATTGGTAGTGACAATCCTGTACTGCAAATCTCAGAAACGCCTGGTGAGGGGGGAAAATCGGAACATGAAGGTACGCATCCTTTATGTCCAGGGACACCATCCAATCCCCTCCCTCCAGGCTGGCGATGACCATTCTGAGCGATTCCATCTTGAACTTGAACCTCTTCAAGTACAGGTTCAGGGATTTTAGATTTAGAATGTGTCTGACCGAACCGTCCGGTTTCGGTACCACAAACAGGGATGAATAATAACCCTCTCCTTGCTGGAGATGAGGAACCTTGACTATCACCTGTTGAATGTACAATTTGTGAATTGCCGCTAACACTAGCTCGCTCTCTGACAGGGAAGCTGGCAGAGCCAATTTGAAAAACCGGCGAGGGGGCATGTCTTCGAATTCCAGTCTGTATCCCTGGGAAACAATCTCTATTGCCCAGGGATCCACCTGTGATTGAACCCAGACGTGGCTGAAAAGACGAAGACGTGCCCCCACTTGATCTGACCCCCCCCCCCCCCCGGAAAGCCCCAGCGTCATGCTGTGGACTTTGCGGAAGTAGGGTAGGACTTCTGCTCCTGGGAACTAGCTGAGTGCAGCCTTTTTCCCTTGCCTTTACCTCTGGCAACGAAGGACGATCCTCGTACCTTCTTGTTTTTATTGGAACGAAAGGACTGCATTTGATAATGTGGTACCTTCTTAGAATGCTGCGGGGGAACATAAGGTAAAAAATTCGATTTACCGGCCGTAGCAGTAGACACTAGGTCCGAGAGGCCTTCTCCAAACAACTCCTCCCCCTTGTACGGCAATGACTCCATATGCCGCTTCGAGTCGGCGTCTCTCGTCCACTGTCGGGTCCACAAGAGCCGCCTAGCAGAAATAGACATAGCGTTTATTCTAGAGCTTAGTAAACAAATGTCTCTCTGAGCATCCCTCATATACAAGGCAGCATCTCTGATATGCTCCATGGTCATTAGGATGGTATCCCTATCTAAGGTGTCAATCTCCGTAGATAAGGAGTCTGCCCATGCCACTACAGCACTACAAACCCAGGCCGACACCATGGCCGGCCTAACTATAGTTCCTGAATGTGTGTAAATGTGCTTCAGGGTAATTTCCTGCTTGCGATCAGCAGGATCCTTGAGGGAAGCAGTATCCGGAGAAGGCAGTGCCACCTTCTTGGATAAGCGTGTCAGCGCCTTGTCTACTTTAGGTGCAGATTCCCATCGTATCCGATCCTTCTGTGGAAAAGGATACGCCATGAGAATCCTTTTGGGAACCTGTAGTCTCCGATCCGGAGATTCCCAAGCCTTTTCGCATAATTCGCTTAGCTCAAATGAGGACGGAAACGTGACCTCAGGCCTTTTCCCTTTATACATGTGAACCCTCGTGTCAGGGACAGGGGGTTCCTCAGTGATATGCAAAACCTCTTTTATGGCAATAATCATGTACCTAATACCTTTTGCCACCTTCGGCTGTAATTTTGCATCCTCATAGTCGACACTAGAGTCAGTATCTGTGTCGGTATCTGTGTCAGTGACCTGGGATATGGGGCGCTTTTGAGACCCTGAAGGTCCTGGCGCCACAGGGACAGGCACGGACTGGCTACCTGACTGATCCCTAGCTTCAGCCTTGTCTAATCTTTTATGCAGAAGATTTACATTTGCATTCAAGACATTTAGCATATCCATCCAGTCCGGTGTCGGCGTTGCCGACGGCGACCTGACATTCAAGCACTCCCCCTCCACATTAAGCAAGCCTTTCTCATCAAACATGTCGACACACACGTACAGACACACCGCACACACCCAGGGAAACTTTTCTGAAGACAGTATCCCCAGAGAGGCCCTTAGGAGAGACAGAGAGAGAGTATGCCAGCACACACCCCAGCGCAACAACCTGGAGACCAACACAGAATGCTTTTCCCCAGCAGCGCTGTATTATACTGTATCCGCCAATTATGTGCCCCCCCTCTCTTTTTAAACCCCCATCACCGTGTGTAAGCAGGGGAGAGTCCGGGGAGCTTCCTCTCAATGTTCTGTGGAGAGAGAAATGGCGCTGGTGAGTGCTGAGGGAGAAGCCCCGCCCCCTCGGCGGCGGGCTTCTATCCCACTCAAAATCGTGAAAAATGGCAGGGGGCTCAATTATATACATGTACAGTGCCCAGCTGTACATGTATATGCCTATTTGCCATCCAAGAGGTTTTACTATTGCTGCCCAGGGCGCCCCCCCCCCCTGCGCCCTGCACCCATACAGTGACCGGAGTGTGTGAGGTGATGTGGAGCAATGACGCACAGCTGCAGTGCTGTGCGTTACCTCTGTGAAGCTGAAGGCTTCTGCCGCCTGAGCCGTCTTCTTGCTTCTTCTCTTCTGGCTCTGTGAGGAGAACGGCGGCGCGGCTCCGGGGGTGGACGCCCAGGACGAACCTGTGTTCACCCCCTCTGAAGCTAATGGTGTTCAGTAGCCGAGGCAGCAGATCCTATCAGTTAAGTAGGTCTGCCCCTCTCTCCTCAGTCCCTCGATGCAGGGAGCCTGTTGCCAGCAGTGCTCCCTGTGAAAAAGTAAAAATCCAAACAAAAATGCTTTCTGTAGCAAAGAACTTAAGAGAGCTCCCTGCAGCGCGCCCTTCATCCTCTGGGCACAGTGTAAAACTGAGGTCTGGAGGAGGGACATAGAGGGAGGAGCCAGTGCACACCCAGAATCCAAAGCTTTCTTAAAGTGCCCTATCTCCTGTGGAGCCCGTCTATTCCCCATGGTCCTTATGTAGTCCCCAGCATCCTCTAGGACGTTAGAGAAATGTAATAATAATAGTACCTGACCCTAACCTACACCCCTGCAGTATAACCCTAACCTTCCCCTCCCACAGCCTAACCATAACACTCTCCCTAGTACCTAACCCTAACCTACACCTCGCAGTATAACCCTAACCCTCCCCTCCCGCAGCCTAACCCTAACCCTCTCCCTAGTGCCTGACCCTAACCTACACCCCGCAGTATAACCCTAACCTTCCCCTCCCACAGCCTAACCATAACACTCTCCCAAGTACCTAACCCTTACCTACACCGCAGTATAACCCTCACCCTCCCCTCCCGCAACCTAACCCTAACCCTCTCCCTGGTACCTGACCCTAACCTACACCTCGCAGTATAACCCTAACCCTCTCCCTAGTGCCTGACCCTAACATACACCCCGCAGTATAACCCTAACCCTCTCCCTAGTGCCTGACCCTAACATACACCCCGCAGTATAACCCTAACCTCCCCCTCCCACAGCCTAACCATAACACTCTCCCTAGTACCTAACCCTAACCTACACCTCGCAGTATAACCCTCCCCCTCCCCTCCCGCAGCCTAACCCTAACCCTCTCCCTGGTACCTGACCCTAACCTACACCTCGCAGTATAACCCTAACCCTCCCCTCCTGCAGCCTAACCCTAATCCTCTCCCTAGTGCCTGACCCTAACCTACACACCGCAGTATAACACTAACTCTCTCCTCCCACAGCCTAACCCTAACCCTCTCCCTAGTGCCTGACCCTAACCTACACCCCGCATTATAAATGCAAAAAAACATCTATCCAGATGGATTCGAGCGCTAGGGATGAGATGCCTTGCTAAGCTGCAACCAAGGATAGAAGGAAGTCACTGGAGGCTGTGCTCAAGGAAAGAATATTACTTAAATCAAATTGTAAATTTAAAATAGCATTTTAATAAAAATCACAGTACTGTATAATACATCACATATAACATTAATTCATGTAATTTAAAAAACAGGATTTTAATACCTACTGGTAAATCCTTTTCTCCTAGTCTGTAGAGGATGCTGGGGTCCACTTCATGATCATGGGGTATAGACGGGTAGAGGAGAGCATGTAGGTGATAAGGTTGAGATCTGAGAGGGGGAAAGGAGTGTTAGTGAGCTCAGAGATGGAGCATAGTCTGGTGAATACTAGATCAAGGCAGTGGCCCTCCTGATGAGTAGAGGAGTCAGTCCATTGGGAGAGGCCAAGAGAGGAGGTTAGAGAGAGTAGTTTGGAGGTGTGAGCAGCAGATTTTGGACAATCAATAGCAATATTGAAATCACCCATGATAATGGTGGAGATGTCAGAGGATAGGAAGTGAGGAAGCCAGGCAGAAAATTCTTCCAAAAATTGTTTTGGATGCCCAAAGGAGAGTAAACCCTAATGGAATGTACTTCAAATGATGTAAATGTGAGTGATGGAACCTGTGGTAGAACAGTGTATGCAAAAGATTGGGAAAGTAAAAGTCCAACTCCTCCTCCTTTATGGTTACAGGGCCTGGATGTGTGTGTAAAGTGTAGACCACCATGTGCCAGTGCTGCAGGGGAGGCTGTGTCAGATTGTGTGAGCCAGGTTTCTCTTATAGCCAGCAGATTGATGTTGTTGGATATGAAGAGGTCATGGATGGATGTTAATTTGTTATAACTCCAACCCTCCCCTCCCACAGCCTAACCCTCTCCCAGGTGCCTCACCCTAACCTACACCCCACAGTATAACCCTAACCCTCCCCTCCCAAAGCCTAACCCTAACCTACACACCGCAGTATAACCCCAACCCTCCCCTCCCGCAGCCTAACCCTCTCCCAGGTGCCTGACCCTAACCTACACCCAGCAGTATAACCCTAACCCTCCCCTCCTGCAGCCTAACCCTAACCCTCCCATCCCGCAGCCTAACCCTCTCCCTATTGCCTAACCCTAACCTACACCCTGCAGTATAACCCTAACCTTTCCCTCCTGCAGCCTAAACCTAACCCTCTCCCTAGTACCTGACCCTAACCTACAACCCGAAGTATAACCCTACCCCTCTCCCTAGTACCTGACCCTAACCTACACCCCGCAGTATAACCCTCCCCTCATGCAGTCTAAACCTAACCCTCTCCCTAGTGCCTAACCCTAACCTATAGCCCGCAGTATAACCCCAACCCTCCCCTCCCGCAGCCTAACCCTATCCCAGGTGCCTGACTCTAACCTACACCCCGCAGTATAACCCTAACCCTCCCCTCCTGTAGCCTAACCCTCTCCCAGGTGCCTAACCCTAACCTATAGCCCGCAGTATAACCCCAACCCTCCCCTCCCGCAGCCTAACCCTATCCCAGGTGCCTGACTCTAACCTACACCCCACAGTATAACCCTAACCCTCCCAAAGCCTAACCCTAACCTACACCCCGCAGTATAACCCTAACCCTCCCAAAGCCTAACCCTAACCTACACCCGGCTGTATAACCCCAACCCTCCCCTCCCACAGCCTAACCCTCTCCCAGGTGACTGATCTTAACCTACACCCAGAAGTAAAACCCTAACCCTCCCCTCCTGCAGCCTAACCCTCTCCCTAGTGCCTGACTATAACCTACACCCCGCAGCCTAACCCTCTCCCTAGAACCTGACCCTAACCTACACCCCATAGTATAACCCCAACCATCCCCTCCCACAGCCAAACCCTCTCCCAGGTGCCTGACCCTAACCTACACCCCGCAGTATAACCCTAACCCTCTCCCTAGAACATGACCATAACCTATAAGCCGCAGTACAACCCTAACCCTCCCCTACTGCAGCATAACCCTAACCCTCTCCCTAGTGCCTGACCATAACCTACACCCCGCAGCATAACCCTCTCCCTAGTACCTGACCCTAACCTATATCCCGCAGTATAACCCTAACCCTCTCCTACCCCAGTCTAATCCTCTCCCTAGTGCCTAACCATAACCTACAGATTGCAGTAAAACCCTTCCCTCCCGCAGCCTAACCTCAACTCTCTCACTAGAACATGACCCTAACCTATACCCCGCAGTATAACCCTAAACCTCCCCTCCCACAGCCTAGCCCCAACTCTCTCCCCAGTACCTGACCCTAACCTACTGTGCAGTATAACCCTAACCCTCCCCTCTTATGGCCTAACCCTAACCCTCTCCCTAGTACCTGACCCTAACTTACACCCTGCTGCCTAACCGAAACCTACAACCCGCAGTATAACCCCACCCCTCCCCTCCCGCAGCCTAACCCTCTCCCAGGTGCCTGACCCTAACCTATAACCCGCAGTATAACCCTAACCCTCCCCTCCTGCAGCCTAACCCTAACCCTCCCATCCCGCAGCCTAACCCTCTCCCTAGTGCCTGACCATAACCTACAACCCGCAGCCTAACCCTCTCCCTAGAACCTGACCCTAACCTACACCCCATAGTATAACCCTAACCCTCCCCTCCCGTAGCCTAACCGTAAACCTCTCCCTAGTACCTGACCCTAACCTACACCCCCCAGTATAACCCTGCAGTTTAAAACTAACCCTCCCGCAGCCTAACCCTCTCCCTAGTGCCTGACACTAACCTACACCCCGCAGTAAAACCCTAACACTCTCCCTAGTACCTGACCCTAACCTACAAACCACTGTATAACCCTAACACTACCCTCCCGCAGCCTAACTCTCACCCTAGTTCCTGACCCTAACCTACACCCCGCAGTATAACCCTAACCCTCCCATCCCGCAGCCTAACCCTCTCCCTAGTGCCTACCCCTATCCTACACCCTGCAGTATAACCCTAACTCTCCCCTCCCACAGTATAACCCTCTCCCTAGAACCTGACCCTATCCTACACCCCGCAGAATATCCCTAACCCTCCCCTCCCGCAGCCTAACCCTAACCCTAGTACCTGACCCTTACCTACACCCGCCAGAATAACCCTAACACTCCCCTCCCGCAGCCTAACCCTAACCCTCTCCCTAGTACCTGACCCTAACCTACACCACGCAGTATAACCCTAACCCTCCTCTCCCGCAGCCTAACCCTGACCCTCTCCCTAGTGCCTGACCCTTACCTACACCCCCCAGTATAAACCTAACCCTCCCCTCCCGCAGCCTAACCCTCTCCATCTCCCTAGAACCTGACCCTAACCTACACCCCGCAGTATAACCCTCCCCAGTATACTTATTAGAGATGTGCACTTGAAATTTTTCGGGTTTTGTGTTTTGGTTTTGGGTTCGGTTCCGCGGCCGTGTTTTGGGTTCGACCGCGTTTTGGCAAAACCTCACCGAATTTTTTTTGTCGGATTCGGGTGTGTTTTGGATTCGGGTGTTTTTTTCAAAAAACACTAAAAAACAGCTTAAATCATAGAATTTGGGGGTCATTTTGATCCCAAAGTATTATTAACCTCAAAAACCATAATTTCCACTCATTTTCAGTCTATTCTGAATACCTCACACCTCACAATATTATTTTTAGTCCTAAAATTTGCACCGAGGTCGCTGGATGACTAAGCTAAGCGACCCTAGTGGCCGACACAAACACCTGGCCCATCTAGGAGTGGCACTGCAGTGTCACGCAGGATGGCCCTTCCAAAAAACACTCCCCAAACAGCACATGACGCAAAGAAGAAAAAAAGAGGCACAATGAGGTAGCTGTGTGAGTAAGCTAAGCGACCCTAGTGGCCGACACAAACACCTGGCCCATCTAGGAGTGGCACTGCAGTGTCACGCAGGATGGCCCTTCCAAAAAACACTCCCCAAACAGCACATGACGCAAAGAAGAAAAAAAGAGGCGCAATGAGGTAGCTGTGTGAGTAAGCTAAGCGAACCTAGTGGCCGACACAAACACCTGGCCCATCTAGGAGTGGCACTGCAGTGTCACGCAGGATGGCCCTTCCAAAAAACACTCCCCAAACAGCACATGACGCAAAGAAGAAAAAAAGAGGCGCAATGAGGTAGCTGTGTGAGTAAGCTAAGCGACCCTAGTTGCCGACACAAACACCTGTCCCATCTAGGAGTGGCACTGCAGTGTCACGCAGGATGGCCCTTCCAAAAAACACTCCCCAAACAGCACATGACGCAAAGAAGAAAAAAAGAGGCGCAATGAGGTAGCTGTGTGAGTAAGCTAAGCGACCCTAGTGGCCGACACAAACACCTGGCCCATCTAGGAGTGTCACTGCAGTGTCACGCAGGATGGCCCTTCCAAAAAACCCTCCCCAAACAGCACATGACGCAAAGAAAAAAAGAGGCACAATGAGGTAGCTGTGTGAGTAAGATAAGCGACCCTAGTGGCCGACACAAACACCGGGCCCATCTAGGAGTGGCACTGCAGTGTCACGCAGGATGTCCCTTCCAAAAAACCCTCCCCAAACAGCACATGACGCAAAGAAAAAAAGAGGCACAATGAGGTAGCTGTGTGAGTAAGATAAGCGACCCTAGTGGCCGACACAAACACCTGGCCCATCTAGGAGTGGCACTGCAGTGTCACGCAGGATGGCCCTTCCAAAAAACACTCCCCAAACAGCACATGACGCAAAGAAAAATTAAAGAAAAAAGAGGTGCAAGATGGAATTGTCCTTGGGCCCTCCCACTAGAGATGAGCGGGTTCGGTTTCTCTGAATCCGAACCCGCCAGAACTTCATGTTTTTTTTCACGGGTCCGAGCGACTCGGATCTTCCCGCCTTGCTCGGTTAACCCGAGCGCGCCCGAACGTCATCATGACGCTGTCGGATTCTCGCGAGGCTCGGATTCTATCGCGAGACTCGGATTCTATATAAGGAGCCGCGCGTCGCCGCCATTTTCACACGTGCATTGAGATTGATAGGGAGAGGACGTGGCTGGCGTCCTCTCCATTTAGATTATAAGAGACTGAGAGAGATTTACTGGAGCTGACTAGGAGGAGTACTGTTACTGTAGAAGTGTAGAGACTGAGTGGAGAGAGTTTACTAGTGAGGACAGTGCAGTTTACTTTATAATCCGTTCTCTGCCTGAAAAAAGCGATACACAGCACACAGTGACTCAGTCACATACCATATCTGTGTGCACTGCTCAGGCTCAGGCCAGTGTGCTGCATCATCTATTATCTATATATAATATTATATATATCTGTCTGACTGCTCAGCTCACACAGCTTATAATTGTGGGGGAGACTGGGGAGCACTACTGCAGTGCCAGTTATAGGTTATAGCAGGAGCCAGGAGTACATAATATATTATATAGTGAGTGACCACCAGACACACAGTGCAGTTTATTTAATATATCCGTTCTCTGCCTGAAAAAAGCGATACACACAGTGACTCAGTCAGTCACATACCATATCTGTGTGCACTGCTCAGGCTCAGGCCAGTGTGCTGCATCATCTATATATATTATATATCTGTCTGACTGCTCAGCTCACACAGCTTATAATTGTGGGGGAGACTGGGGAGCACTACTGCAGTGCCAGTTATAGGTTATAGCAGGAGCCAGGAGTACATATTATATTAAAATTAAACAGTGCACACTTTTGCTGCAGGAGTGCCACTGCCAGTGTGACTGACCAGTGACCTGACCACACTGACCACCAGTATAGTTAGTAGTATACTTATATTGTGATTGCCTGAAAAAGTTAAACACTCGTCGTGTGACTTCACTTGTGTGTTTTTTTTTTTTTTATTCTATAAAAATAAAACTCATTCTGCTGACAGACAGTGTCCAGCAGGTCCGTCATTATATAATATATAATATATACCTGTCCGGCTGCAGTAGTGATACATATATATTTTTTATATCATTTATCATCCAGTCGCAGCAGACACAGTACGGTAGTTCACGGCTGTGGCTACCTCTGTGTCTCTGCACTCGGCAGGCAGTCCGTCCATAATTGTAATACCACCTAACCGTGGATTTTTTTCATTCTTCTTTATACATACATAGTTACATAGACATCTTCTCTTTATCAACCAGTCTATATTAGCTGCAGACACAGTACAGTACGGTAGTTCACGGCTGTGGCTACCTCTGTGTCTGCACTCGGCAGGCAGTCCGTCCATAATTGTATACCACCTAACCGTGGTTTTTTTTCATTCTTCTTTATACATACATAGTTACATAGACATCTTCTCTTTATCAACCAGTCTATATTAGCTGCAGACACAGTACAGTACGGTAGTTCACGGCTGTGGCTACCTCTGTGTCTGCACTCGGCAGGCAGTCCGTCCATAATTGTATACCACCTAACCGTGGATTTTTTTCAGTCTTCTTTATACATACATAGTTACATAGACATCTTCTCTTTATCAACCAGTCTATATTAGCTGCAGACACAGTACAGTACGGTAGTTCACGGCTGTAGCTACCTCTGTGTCTGCAGTCGGCAGGCAGTCCATAATTGTATACTAGTATCCATCTCCATTGTTTACCTGAGGTGCCTTTTAGTTGTGCCTATTAAAATATGGAGAACAAAAATGTTGAGGTTCCAAAATTAGGGAAAGATCAAGATCCACTTCCACCTCGTGCTGAAGCTGCTGCCACTAGTCATGGCCGAGACGATGAAATGCCAGCAACGTCGTCTGCCAAGGCCGATGCCCAATGTCATAGTACAGAGCATGTCAAATCCAAAACACCAAATATCAGAAAAAAAAGGACTCCAAAACCTAAAATAAAATTGTCGGAGGAGAAGCGTAAACTTGCCAATATGCCATTTACCACACGGAGTGGCAAGGAACGGCTGAGGCCCTGGCCTATGTTCATGGCTAGTGGTTCAGCTTCACATGAGGATGGAAGCACTCAGCCTCTCGCTAGAAAAATGAAAAGACTCAAGCTGGCAAAAGCAGCACAGCAAAGAACTGTGCATTCTTCGAAATCCCAAATCCACAAGGAGAGTCCAATTGTGTCGGTTGCGATGCCTGACCTTCCCAACACTGGACGTGAAGAGCATGCGCCTTCCACCATTTGCACGCCCCCTGCAAGTGCTGGAAGGAGCACCCGCAGTCCAGTTCCTGATAGTCAGATTGAAGATGTCAGTGTTGAAGTACACCAGGATGAGGAGGATATGGGTGTTGCTGGCGCTGGGGAGGAAATTGACCAGGAGGATTCTGATGGTGAGGTGGTTTGTTTAAGTCAGGCACCCGGGGAGACACCTGTTGTCCGTGGGAGGAATATGGCCGTTGACATGCCAGGTGAAAATACCAAAAAAATCAGCTCTTCGGTGTGGAGGTATTTCACCAGAAATGCGGACAACAGGTGTCAAGCCGTGTGTTCCCTTTGTCAAGCTGTAATAAGTAGGGGTAAGGACGTTAACCACCTCGGAACATCCTCCCTTATACGTCACCTGCAGCGCATTCATAATAAGTCAGTGACAAGTTCAAAAACTTTGGGTGACAGCGGAAGCAGTCCACTGACCAGTAAATCCCTTCCTCTTGTAACCAAGCTCACGCAAACCACCCCACCAACTCCCTCAGTGTCAATTTCCTCCTTCCCCAGGAATGCCAATAGTCCTGCAGGCCATGTCACTGGCAATTCTGACGAGTCCTCTCCTGCCTGGGATTCCTCCGATGCATCCTTGCGTGTAACGCCTACTGCTGCTGGCGCTGCTGTTGTTGCCGCTGGGAGTCGATGGTCATCCCAGAGGGGAAGTCGTAAGCCCACTTGTACTACTTCCAGTAAGCAATTGACTGTTCAACAGTCCTTTGCGAGGAAGATGAAATATCACAGCAGTCATCCTACTGCAAAGCGGATAACTGAGGCCTTGACAACTATGTTGGTGTTAGACGTGCGTCCGGTATCCGCCGTTAGTTCACAGGGAACTAGACAATTTATTGAGGCAGTGTGCCCCCGTTACCAAATACCATCTAGGTTCCACTTCTCTAGGCAGGCGATACCGAGAATGTACACGGACGTCAGAAAAAGACTCACCAGTGTCCTAAAAAATGCAGTTGTACCCAATGTCCACTTAACCACGGACATGTGGACAAGTGGAGCAGGGCAGGGTCAGGACTATATGACTGTGACAGCCCACTGGGTAGATGTATGGACTCCCGCCGCAAGAACAGCAGCGGCGGCACCAGTAGCAGCATCTCGCAAACGCCAACTCTTTCCTAGGCAGGCTGCGCTTTGTATCACCGCTTTCCAGAATACGCACACAGCTGAAAACCTCTTACGGCAACTGAGGAAGATCATCGCGGAATGGCTTACCCCAATTGGACTCTCCTGTGGATTTGTGGCATCGGACAACGCCAGCAATATTGTGTGTGCATTAAATATGGGCAAATTCCAGCACGTCCCATGTTTTGCACATACCTTGAATTTGGTGGTGCAGAATTTTTTTAAAAACGACAGGGGCGTGCAAGAGATGCTGTCGGTGGCCAGAAGAATTGCGGGACACTTTCGGCGTACAGGCACCACGTACAGAAGACTGGAGCACCACCAAAAACTACTGAACCTGCCCTGCCATCATCTGAAGCAAGAAGTGGTAACGAGGTGGAATTCAACCCTCTATATGCTTCAGAGGTTGGAGGAGCAGCAAAAGGCCATTCAAGTCTATACAATTGAGCACGATATAGGAGGTGGAATGCACCTGTCTCAAGTGCAGTGGAGAATGATTTCAACGTTGTGCAAGGTTCTGATGCCCTTTGAACTTGCCACACGTGAAGTCAGTTCAGACACTGCCAGCCTGAGTCAGGTCATTCCCCTCATCAGGCTTTTGCAGAAGAAGCTGGAGGCATTGAAGAAGGAGCTAAAAGGGAGCGATTCCGCTAGGCATGTGGGACTTGTGGATGCAGCCCTTAATTCGCTTAACAAGGATTCACGGGTGGTCAATCTGTTGAAATCAGAGCACTACATTTTGGCCACCGTGCTCGATCCTAGATTTAAAGCCTACCTTGGATCTCTCTTTCCGGCAGACACAAGTCTGCTGGGGTTGAAAGACCTGCTGGTGACAAAATTGTCAAGTCAAGCGGAACGCGACCTGTCAACATCTCCTCCTTCACATTCTCCCGCAACTGGGGGTGCGAGGAAAAGGCTCAGAATTCCGAGCCCACCCGCTGGCGGTGATGCAGGGCAGTCTGGAGCGACTGCTGATGCTGACATCTGGTCCGGACTGAAGGACCTGACAACGATTACGGACATGTCGTCTACTGTCACTGCATATGATTCTCTCAACATTGATAGAATGGTGGAGGATTATATGAGTGACCGCATCCAAGTAGGCACGTCACACAGTCCGTACTTATACTGGCAGGAAAAAGAGGCAATTTGGAGGCCCTTGCACAAACTGGCTTTATTCTACCTAAGTTGCCCTCCCACAAGTGTGTACTCCGAAAGAGTGTTTAGTGCCGCCGCTCACCTTGTCAGCAATCGGCGTACGAGGTTACATCCAGAAAATGTGGAGAAGATGATGTTCATTAAAATGAATTATAATCAATTCCTCCGCGGAGACATTGACCAGCAGCAATTGCCTCCACAAAGTACACAGGGAGCTGAGATGGTGGATTCCAGTGGGGACGAATTGATAATCTGTGAGGAGGGGGATGTACACGGTGATATATCGGAGGGTGAAGATGAGGTGGACATCTTGCCTCTGTAGAGCCAGTTTGTGCAAGGAGAGATTAATTGCTTCTTTTTTGGGGGGGGGTCCAAACCAACCCGTCATATCAGTCACAGTCGTGTGGCAGACCCTGTCACTGAAATGATGGGTTGGTTAAAGTGTGCATGTCCTGTTTTGTTTATACAACATAAGGGTGGGTGGGAGGGCCCAAGGACAATTCCATCTTGCACCTCTTTTTTCTTTTCTTTTTCTTTGCATCATGTGCTGATTGGGGAGGGTTTTTTGGAAGGGACATCCTGCGTGACACTGCAGTGCCACTCCTAGATGGGCCCGGTGTTTGTGTCGGCCACTAGGGTCGCTAATCTTACTCACACAGTCAGCTACCTCATTGCGCCTCTTTTTTTCTTTGCGTCATGTGCTGTTTGGGGAGGGTTTTTTGGAAGGGACATCCTGCGTGACACTGCAGTGCCACTCCTAGATGGGCCCGGTGTTTGTGTCGGCCACTAGGGTCGCTAATCTTACTCACACAGCTACCTCATTGCGCCTCTTTTTTTCTTTGCGTCATGTGCTGTTTGGGGAGGGTTTTTTGGAAGGGACATCCTGCGTGACACTGCAGTGCCACTCCTAGATGGGCCCGGTGTTTGTGTCGGCCACTAGGGTCGCTAATCTTACTCACACAGCTACCTCATTGCGCCTCTTTTTTTCTTTGCGTCATGTGCTGTTTGGGGAGGGTTTTTTGGAAGGGCCATCCTGCGTGACACTGCAGTGCCACTCCTAGATGGGCCCGGTGTTTGTGTCGGCCACTAGGGTCGCTAATCTTACTCACACAGCTACCTCATTGCGCCTCTTTTTTTCTTTGCGTCATGTGCTGTTTGGGGAGGGTTTTTTGGAAGGGACATCCTGCGTGACACTGCAGTGCCACTCCTAGATGGGCCCGGTGTTTGTGTCGGCCACTAGGGTCGCTTATCTTACTCACACAGCGACCTCGGTGCAAATTTTAGGACTAAAAATAATATTGTGAGGTGTGAGGTATTCAGAATAGACTGAAAATGAGTGTAAATTATGGTTTTTGAGGTTAATAATACTTTGGGATCAAAATGACCCCCAAATTCTATGATTTAAGCTGTTTTTTAGTGTTTTTTGAAAAAAACACCCGAATCCAAAACACACCCGAATCCGACAAAAAAAATTCGGTGAGGTTTTGCCAAAACGCGTTCGAACCCAAAACACGGCCGCGGAACCGAACCCAAAACCAAAACACAAAACCCGAAAAATTTCAGGCGCTCATCTCTACCTCCCACCCACCCTTATGTTGTATAAACAGGACATGCACACTTTAACCAACCCATCATTTCAGTGACAGGGTCTGCCACACGACTGTGACTGAAATGACGGGTTGGTTTGGACCCCCACCGAAAAAGAAGCAATTAATCTCTCCTTGCACAAACTGGCTCTACAGAGGCAAGATGTCCACCTCATCATCATCCTCCGATATATCACCGTGTACATCCCCCTCCTCACAGATTATCAATTCGTCCCCACTGGAATCCACCATCTCAGCTCCCTGTGTACTTTGTGGAGGCAATTGCTGCTGGTCAATGTCTCCACGGAGGAATTGATTATAATTCATTTTAATGAACATCATCTTCTCCACATTTTCTGGAAGTAACCTCGTACGCCGATTGCTGACAAGGTGAGCGGCGGCACTAAACACTCTTTCGGAGTACACACTTGTGGGAGGGCAACTTAGGTAGAATAAAGCCAGTTTGTGCAAGGGCCTCCAAATTGCCTCTTTTTCCTGCCAGTATAAGTACGGACTGTGTGACGTGCCTACTTGGATGCGGTCACTCATATAATCCTCCACCATTCTTTCAATGGGGAGAGAATCATATGCAGTGACAGTAGACGACATGTCCGTAATCGTTGACAGGTCCTTCAGTCCGGACCAGATGTCAGCATCAGCAGTCGCTCCAGACTGCCCTGCATCACCGCCAGCGGGTGGGCTCGGAATTCTGAGCCTTTTCCTCGCACCCCCAGTTGCGGGAGAATGTGAAGGAGGAGATGTTGACAGGTCGCGTTCCGCTTGACTTGAAAATTTTCTCACTAGCAGGTCTTTGAACCCCAGCAGACTTGTGTCTGCCGGAAAGAGAGATCCAAGGTAGGTTTTAAATCTAGGATCGAGCACGGTGGCCAAAATGCAAAATGTAGTGCTCTGATTTCAACAGATTGACCACCCGTGAATCCTTGTTAAGCGAATTAAGGGCTCCATCCACAAGTCCCACATGCCTAGCGGAATCGCTCCGTGTTAGCTCCTCCTTCAATGTCTCCAGCTTCTTCTGCAAAAGCCTGATGAGGGGAATGACCTGACTCAGGCTGGCAGTGTCTGAACTGACTTCACGTGTGGCAAGTTCAAAGGGCAGCAGAACCTTGCACAACGTTGAAATCATTCTCCACTGCGCTTGAGACAGGTGCATTCCACCTCCTATATCGTGCTGAATTGTATAGGCTTGAATGGCCTTTTGCTGCTCCTCCAACCTCTGAAGCATATATAGGGTTGAATTCCACCTCGTTACCACTTCTTGCTTCAGATGATGGCAGGGCAGGTTCAGGCGTTTTTGGTGTTGCTCCAGTCTTCTGTACGTGGTGCCTGTACGCCGAAAGTGTCCCGCAATTCTTCTGGCCACCGACAGCATCTCTTGCACGCCCCTGTCATTTTTTAAAAAATTCTGCACCATCAAATTCAAGGTATGTGCAAAACATGGGACGTGCTGGAATTTGCCCAGATTTAATGCACACACAATATTGCTGGCGTTGTCCGATGCCACAAATCCACAGGAGAGTCCAATTGGGGTAAGCCATTCCGCGATGATCTTCCTCAGTTGCCGTAAGAGGTTTTCAGCTGTGTGCGTATTCTGGAAACCGGTGATACAAAGCGTAGCCTGCCTAGGAAAGAGTTGGCGTTTGCGAGATGCTGCTACTGGTGCCGCCGCTGCTGTTCTTGCGGCGGGAGTCCATACATCTACCCAGTGGGCTGTCACAGTCATATAGTCCTGACCCTGTCCTGCTCCACTTGTCCACATGTCCGTGGTTAAGTGGACATTGGGTACAGCTGCATTTTTTAGGACACTGGTGACTCTTTTTCTGAGGTCTGTGTACATTTTCGGTATCGCCTGCCTAGAGAAATGGAACCTAGATGGTATTTGGTACCGGGGACACAGTACCTCCAACAAGTCTCTAGTTGGCTCTGCAGTAATGATGGATACCGGAACCACGTTTCTCACCACCCAGGATGCCAAGGCCTCAGTTATCCGCTTTGCAGCAGGATGACTGCTGTGATATTTCATCTTCCTCGCAAAGGACTGTTGGACAGTCAATTGCTTGGTGGAAGTAGTAAAAGTGGTCTTACGATTTCCCCTCTGGGATGACCATCGACTCCCAGCAGCAACAACAGCAGCGCCAGCAGCAGTAGGCGTTACACGCAAGGATGCATCGGAGGAATCCCAGGCAGGAGAGGAATCGTCAGAATTGCCAGTGACATGGCCTGCAGGACTATTGGCATTCCTGGGGAAGATGGAAATTGACACTGAGGGAGTTGGTGGGGTGGTTTGCGTGAGCTTGGTTACAAGAGGAAGGGATTTACTGGTCAGTGGACTGCTTCCGCTGTCGCCCAAAGTTTTTGAACTTGTCACTGACTTATTATGAATGCGCTGCAGGTGACGTATAAGGGAGGATGTTCCGAGGTGGTTAACGTCCTTACCCCTACTTATTACAGCTTGACAAAGGCAACACACGGCTTGACAAATGTTGTCCGCATTTCTGTTGAAATACTTCCACACCGAAGAGCTGATTTTTTTGGTATTTTCACCAGGCATGTCAACGGCCATATTCCTCCCACGGACAACAGGTGTCTCCCCGGGTGCCTGACTTAAACAAACCACCTCACCATCAGAATCCTCCTTGTCAATTTCCTCCCCAGCGCCAGCAACACCCATATCCTCCTCATCCTGGTGTACTTCAACACTGACATCTTCAATCTGACTATCAGGAACTGGACTGCGGGTGCTCCTTCCAGCACTTGCAGGGGGCGTGCAAATGGTGGAAGGCGCATGCTCTTCACGTCCAGTGTTGGGAAGGTCAGGCATCGCAACCGACACAATTGGACTCTCCTTGTGGATTTGGGATTTCGAAGAACGCACAGTTCTTTGCGGTGCTTTTGCCAGCTTGAGTCTTTTCATTTTTCTAGCGAGAGGCTGAGTGCTTCCATCCTCATGTGAAGCTGAACCACTAGCCATGAACATAGGCCAGGGCCTCAGCCGTTCCTTGCCACTCCGTGTGGTAAATGGCATATTGGCAAGTTTACGCTTCTCCTCCGACAATTTTATTTTAGATTTTGGAGTCCTTTTTTTACTGATATTTGGTGTTTTGGATTTTACATGCTCTGTACTATGACATTGGGCATCGGCCTTGGCAGACGACGTTGCTGGCATTTCATCGTCTCGGCCATGACTAGTGGCAGCAGCTTCAGCACGAGGTGGAAGTGGATCTTGATCTTTCCCTAATTTTGGAACCTCAACATTTTTGTTCTCCATATTTTAATAGGCACAACTAAAAGGCACCTCAGGTAAACAATGGAGATGGATGGATACTAGTATACTTATGGATGGACGAGCGACTGCCGACACAGAGGTAGCTACAGCCGTGGACTACCGTACTGTGTCTGCTGCTAATATAGACTGGATGATAATGAGATGAAATCAATATTTATATATATAATATCACTAGTACTGCAGCCGGACAGGTATATATATTTATTATGTAATGACTGATGACGGACCTGCTGGACACTGTCAGCTCAGCAGCACCGCAGACTGCTACAGTAAGCTACTATAGTAGTATGTATAAAGAAGAAAGAAAAAAAAAACAACCACGGGTAGGTGGTATACAATTATGGATGGACTTCCGAGTGCCGACACAGAGGTAGCTACAGCCGTGGACTAACGTACTGTGTCTGCTGATAATATAGACTGGATGATAATGAGATGAAATCAATATATATGTATATATAATATCACTAGTACTGCAGCCGGACAGGTATATATTATATATTTATTATGTAATGACTGATGACGGACCTGCTGGACACTGTCAGCTCAGCAGCACCGCAGACTGCTACAGTAAGCTACTATAGTAGTATGTATAAAGAAGAAAGAAAAAAAAACAACCACGGGTAGGTGGTATTCAATTATGGATGGACTGCCGAGTGCCGACACAGAGGTAGCTACAGCCGTGGACTACCGTACTGTGTCTGCTGCTAATATAGACTGGATGATAATGAGATGAAATCAATATATATGTATATATAATATCACTAGTACTGCAGCCGGACAGGTATATATTATATATTTATTATGTAATGACTGATGACGGACCTGCTGGACACTGTCAGCTCAGCAGCACCGCAGACTGCTACAGTAAGCTACTATAGTAGTATGTATAAAGAAGAAAGAAAAAAAAAACAACCACGGGTAGGTGGTATACAATTATGGATGGACTGCCGAGTGCCGACACAGAGGTAGCTACAGCCGTGGACTAACGTACTGTGTCTGCTGATAATATAGACTGGATGATAATGAGATGAAATCAATATATATGTATATATAATATCACTAGTACTGCAGCCGGACAGGTATATATTATATATTTATTATGTAATGACTGATGACGGACCTGCTGGACACTGTCAGCTCAGCAGCACCGCAGACTGCTACAGTAAGCTACTATAGTAGTATGTATAAAGAAGAAAGAAAAAAAAAAAAAAAACACGGGTAGGTGCTAGGTGGTATACAATATTATATATATATTATATACAATTATATATATATATATATATATATAATATATATTAAACTCATAAACTGGTGGTGATTATTAAACTGGTGGTCAGGTCACTGGTCACACTATCAGCAACTTGCAAGTAGTACTCCTGAGTCCTAAGCAGACAATCACAATATATATTATACTGGTGGTCAGTGTGGTCACAAACAATGGCAGTGTGGCTGGCACTCTGGCAGCAAAAGTGTGCACTGTACGTTATATGTACTCCTGAGTCCTGAGTCCTGCTCTCAGACTCTAACTGCTCCCCACTGTCAGTGTCTCCCCCACAAGTCAGATAATACAGTCACACTATCTCTCTCTATCACTTCAGCAAGTACTAGTAGTAGTAGTACTCCTCCTAATGCTCCCCAAATTACTACTGTGTCTCTCTCTGTCTCACTCTCTTCTCGAATCTCTATAAACGGAGAGGACGCCAGACACGTCCTCTCCCTATGAATCTCAATGCACGTGTGAAAAATGGCGGCGACGCGCGGCTCCTTATATAGAATCCGAGTCTCGCGATAGAATCCGAGCCTCGCGAGAATCCGACAGCGTGATGATGACGTTCGGGCGCGCTCGGGTTAACCGAGCAAGGCGGGAAGATCCGAGTCGCTCGGACCCGTGTAAAAAAACCTGAAGTTCGGGCGGGTTCGGATTCCGAGGAACCGAACCCGCTCATCTCTAATACTTATGTTCAGGATGTGTGACTGTTGGGATTCTGATTGGTGCCTGGATTCCGGTGCCGGTCACCTGACCGCTGGCATCCAGAGTGTTGGGATGCTAACTACATTCCATCACATTACTTGGCACACAGTCACTGGTCTTCCTTAGGATGTGGGCGGGGCGTGTGTGCGCTTTATTGATGGTCTACGTTTTGGGGAGAGTATCCCCTTCCTCAGGACTGTAAACACACTGTGGCACACAAAGCCATATTTAACCAAATAATAACTTTCCCCCATAATTGTCTCCCCCAGAAAGAGCACCGTGATCCTGCCAGCCGGGCTTCCCGATCAGCACCTCCATCGCACTGGAAATGACGTCACTCAGCCGGATCCGGGACCATAGGGACACACTGTACACAATAACACAGTGTGTCATATCACAATCGCACATGTGCATTATACAGTATACATAAAATTAACATTGCACTGTGCACCAATACAATAACACAGTGTGACATATCACAATCGCACATGTGCATTATACAGTATACATATAATGAACATTGCACTGTACACCAATACAATAAAATACACATATGTACATGTATAAAATACAAAAGCAGTATAAAACATAGAACGGATGTTATCCTGTGGAGGACAAATATGTCCAGATTAAAGTTCTAAAGTCATATATATAGTGTAAAACGACATACTATAATCTAATATGAACAAGTTAAACAATATATAATAGTATATAAAGAAATAAAATGTATATAGAAAATAAAAAGAAATACTGTGTCAATGGCTAACACCAATGTGCAGTAAGTGCTGCCATCTTGTGGCTAAATATTAAAAGTACAGTATACATCTAAACCGAGCTAAATATAACCAGCAAAATCCTATTAAATACAAAAAATCTAAGCTGGATACCTTATCTGAGCTGATAACAGCTAACAAGCGGATAACATCCAATGCGTTTCACCACGACGGAGCTATGTCCTGTCACGCAGACACATTTTGTTAGGATCTGGAAGAAGCGCAGTTCTGCAGCTCCTGCTGAGGATAGTTCTAGCGGCTGTAATCAGTCTCCTGGCCACAAGATTGATAAGCAAGGCTGCAGATAAGAAATAATATGGAAATTATTACAGTATCAATTGGGGCCTATGGATTACTATGTTGCAGACTGTAGAGTAATTATTTGGAATTGAGAAGAATTTATCATGAGACATACCAGCCCACTGTCACTATTACATCAAAAAGTCCCAATCTGTGACCGCACTGGGGGTGGTGCTTATGGGGTAGTGGGTGGGGCTTTATTGGAAAGTTTGTAGAAATATTGTGTAAGCTAGTCAGCAGTAAAATTCATGATAATACAGATACTCAGTAGCTGGTTATCTCCATGCCAGTAAGAAATATGGCTGACTGACTGCAGTGATGTGAGCAGTCAGCCATTTTTGTCTATGGACAGGTATATGAGCCCAGTGCACAGCCACATCAGTGGCAGTTGACAGTTGAAGCTCTGGTGGCTGATACTATAGTCTTGCCTTGGAAGAGCGAGCTAGTGTGCTTTGGCAGCTAGTGTTATACTTCCAGCGATTTATCTTGTTGTTCAGAGCACAATAAAATCTGTGATTTTCCTGAACATTTTTTTATTTTATTTTTTCTATTTGGTGGATTTATTGGACATCTGGAAATGAGCCGGAGAACGGAGCTGAGACGGCTCCTGGAGGATCAGAGGAGGTGGAGCCGTCACGGAGATCATGGTAAGTGAGATTTTGATACCGTGATTTCAATCTAAGGGGCAGCTTTATCAAAGATTGGATAGAAATTAAGTACTAAGTGATCAGCTTCCAACTGTCATTAAAATAACAGGAGCTGACTGGCTGGTACTTCCCTCTCCCCACATTACCTTTCTCCAAGCTGTGATAAATCTCCGCTATGTCCTCTCAGCCTGTGTGGCATGCGGGTGGTAGTTGGAGTTAGCTGCACATTAGCTATATGTCCTGCCTTACACTTTGTGGGAGATTCCTGAAAGCTTGGGGAGAGATAAAAAGGTCTATGTACTAAGACTTGGAGAGAGATAAAGTGAAAGGAGATAAATTACAAACCAACCAGTTCCTGTCATTTTTCAACACACAGCCTATAACATGGCAGTTAGGAGCTGATTGGCTGGTACTTTATCTCATCCACTTTATCCCAGGCTTCATACATAGACCCCAATATACCAACCAATCAGCTCCTAACATGTTACAGTCAGAGGGGGAGATATACTAAGCCTTATCCTTAAAGTGATATAGTGGATAGAGATAAAGCACCAGCCAATCAGCTATGTTACAGGCTGGGTATGAATGATGACAGTTAGCACCTGATTGGCTGCTACTTTATCTCTCCCCAAGCACCGATAAATATCCCCCCATGCTATGTTACCCTGGGTAGCATGCGGGTGGCAGCTGGAGATGTGGCCCCCATACATCAGCAATAAATTAGGGCAATTTGGCATTTTGCAGATCATTGTGTAAACAAAATCCACAATATATGGGGATCACAGATCGCAGATTCTGACCAGTGATTGGTAAATCAGGTTTTTAAATATGTTGAAATTTACAGATCAATTAAAGCTGTAGATTGCTAGTGTATGGTAACAATCAGCAGATTTGCAGACCGTTACTAGTAACATGATGAGACTTTCCAGATTCAGCAGATCTGTATTTGGTGAAAATGATCTGCAATCACTGAACAATATCTGTAATGTATGGGGGCAGATTGGTGGATTGGGGAATCTTTAACCACTTAACTGATGATGTTTCCCTATAAAACCATTCATAACAGTGTTTTCCTTAAAAAAAATGTTATTAATATAACTTAAAAAGTATTTTTTTTTCAGTATTATATTATACTCATCTGCAGAGCGTATCTCCTTGTCACACACTGGGGGACACAGTGGGTGGTGCGGGCGCATGTGATCTGACCATGCTGCACATTATCTCTATGCCCTGCCACACACTTTTTATATATACATAAACCATCCGCCCCTTATGGGTACTGTTCAGTAATAACACCGGTGCTGAGGATTTGGGATCACACGTAACACAAGGCTGATTTAGGATCTATTGAGCTGCCATCTCTATTCAGTTGCTGGACCAATAGGGAGGTGACGCAGTCTGATAACAATGCAATGTGCTCCGAGTGCCAAAATGAACTGGCAATGGGGTGTGATAGATAGTGAAATAAGAAGATCATGGACGGGTGCGAGTGGTGCCGCATTAAACCCTGTGGCGGCCCCTAGGCAGCCGAAATCTCAGAGCCCCCCTCACAAACTATCTCAATATATTTGTAATTTTACCAACCAACAGTCTACGATCTGGAAACTGTAATGTGACTCTGAGGTCTATGGTTTATGTACTTTACAGAGTATGGGAGATATGTGGGTCAGGTTGGATGGATTACAAGCATGAGCTGGATGGAAAGTTTTGGGGTGGAAAGAGGAGTGTGAGCAGATAGTGGGGAGTGTACGGGGTCCAGGGTTGGGTGAGATGTCACCAGCAGCCATGAGAAGGTGCAGGGTGAGATAGAGGACATGCCCGGATGAATTGTGGGTGTGAGGTGCTTCTGCTCATGTAGGCCTGAGAGTGCACTGGTGCAGGGAACAAAGCAGGTCATGGTGCAGACTAGCGAGGAGGGACGCAGTGATGGGGAACTAATGCAGAGGGAGAAATAGGAGCTGACAGCTGAGCTCTGGGTCCAGCAGCTGAACAGAGATGGACACGGCCAGCTTGGCCCAAAGTAACATGGTGTCTCCGAGTTCACAAAATCACCAAGTCATTGTATGATGTAAGGGGTTTCTCATACTCAGCCCTCAGGACCACTGACAGGTCACGTGCTGCAGACCCCCTAGCTGGGGCACAGGTGGGCTCATCACTCGCTGTATCTGTCACATTTCAAAAGTTCCAGCACATTCATTCCTGACTGACACAGTCTAGGGAGACACAGGAGGTCTGGAAAACATGGCCTGTTAGGGGTGCTGAGGACCAAGTATAAGAAACACTGACCTGAACCATTAGAGCTCAGTCCTCAGCATGTTTTCATTTATAGACTAGTTCAGTATTTTTAGATGATTTTCCCGTTCCGCTACTCACTTATGTTCCTTACAGGCTAGAACAGACTCTCCCACACCCCTCACACCCTTATTCCCATCTCTTTATTACCCTACTCCCACCTATTCTACCCCCACTAATGCACCCTCACATCTAGCCCAATCTCCACTCTGAGCCGCACTCGTTCCTCTGGTGCCTTCTCATTTATTCCCCCTCCGACCACTCATAGATATTATAGGGGCTCCTTGGGATACTTATGGTGGATCTGTCCGAGAATCACAGGGTTCTGGTCAGCGACTGATCGTCTGAATGTCACACTCACTGGTATTACCATTCCCTACTCCGCTGCAGACACACACAGCAGTACTCACTCATGCAGCTAAATGCAGCTAATTGTACTGCTGCTGCTCATTAGAAACATCCAGCGCTGCCTCCCTTCTCTGCTCTACTCAACCCTATTTGGAAAATCTACACCTGGAATACATTTCTAGCGTCCTGCCTGAGCACCCCAGCCAGTTTGCATATATATGGGCACCTTATATTTGTCACAACGAGGCCTCCTCCACTATATCCCCTGCTTAGATCTGATATTTTATCACTTAATGCAGGCATTCCCAACCACGGTCCTCAAGGCACACCAACAGTGCAGGTTTTAGTGATATCCAGGCTGCAGCACAGATGGTTAAATCAAAATAACTGAGCCACTAATTAATTCACCTGTATTGCAGCCTGGATATCACTAAAACCTGCACTGTTGGTGTGCCTTGAGGACCGTGGTTGGGAATGCCTGACTTAATGATTTGTCATGCCAGCAATCCCCCTTCCTCCTCCCTTCCTGCCTGCACCCCTACCAACACTCTCTTCTATCTCCCCCTCTCCTCCTTTTTACCTCTCATTTCCCCTCTTGTCGCTTTTCTTGTCTCCCTATATCGCTTCTGTTTAGTGCAGCTCCCCTCAGGCCTTCTGTTCTACCTGCATTATTCTGTGTCTTTTCTTACTGGAACACCTAGAGATCCATTCTCCCAATGAGAGCGGCTCCTTATTGGTTCCTTTCTTGCTTAATGCTGTAATATTGCTCTTAATGGAAATTTCACTTACAAAAATAACTATAATAAATGAAACAACTCTTATTCTGACAGTCTCTTACAGTGTAACACTATCAATGATATACCAAAATGTTTACTGTAACTCAAGTTATTGATCGGCAATTGATTGGTACATGTTATCGATAGGTAATTGTTATGGCTACTATATAAGATATATCTTTTCAGATGATTCAACCCAGACCGTATTTGAGGAGAGACTGCGGTCTGAGCGCCGAGGAGGTGAAAGGAGAGCTCGTCAGGACACCCAGGAACATCTGCAGAGACCTCAGAGGGAGCAGAGACACCGAAGCCGTTCTCCTCTTCCTGCTCCTGAGATGGCACCAACAGACGGACCAAGTCCAGATCCTCTCCCTGGTCCAAGTCATCTACAGCCAACGTCTCAGCAGCCAGCGGAGAATAGGCAGAATCTCTCGGACATGGTGCACGAGATCGTCATGCAGATGAGGACAGCCGCTGAGGGAGCTGACAATGAGCAGAATATCCCGGCCATTTTGGAAGAGATCATGGAACAGAACAGGCCAGCTGTGGTGGAAGAGATGCACAGGCAGAATGTCCAGGCCCTGCAGCTAAGGATCAGATTTTTCCAATCTACCATCATTGCTGGGGATGAAGCGACACAGTCATGTGCCATCTGTCTGATGCAGTACCAAGATGGGGAGCGAGTGTCTACCCTGCCCTGCAGCCACAAGTACCATCCAAGCTGCATCTCACAGTGGTTTGCAACACATTCCAGCTGTCCCCTGTGCCGCAGAGAGTGCATCCCAGCGCAGATTGAGTGTTGGATCTCCTGAATACGGTAAGAGGAAGATCTAAATTACCACCTTCTCTAGATTCCATACCACCTCCTCCACTCTACTTTGGGCCTACTGCCCACACTGCTCACCGGGCCTAGTGCTCGCCTATTGTGCCATTCTATTGGGTCTAATGCCCCTTTTATATTGACCGGCCTAGTGCCTGCCTAATGATTCCCAGGCCTAGTGCCTGCTATGCCCACGGGCCTAGTGCCCGAACCATGGTGGTCTAGGGTGGGACAGTCTGGATTTACCCATCCTAAGGGCTGTGGCTGGACCAAGCTTGGTCCAGACCCGCCCACCACTTGGTATTGCTCCCACCACCTCCGGCCTTCTTGGAGTCTTCACCTGGGCAGTGGTGTCCAGTAAAAGCTATTTTACATCGCACACCACTGTCCCAGGACTTCGACGTTTTCACCACATCTGCGGCGTTGCGCCGACTTATCCATCCTGCGGCCTAGCACCGGATAAAGCGATATCACAGCTTAGTGCCAACTTACAACACCTGTAGCCTAGCGCCGACTTATCCAATCTGCGGCCTAGCGCAGGATCAAGAGATACTACGGCCTAGTGCCGACTTACCACACCTGCGGTTAATCGCACAATGTAAGACTACTGGGCATTGTGCCCTTGTCTATACAAACCTTGTCGTCCACATAGTAGCTTTGGGCTTACCGCCCACTGTGCCCTGGCCAATTGTTGCTTATCTGTGGGACTTTGCTGCCATGGGTCTGTTACACGCCTACCTGAAATGATCCAAATGCTTTGGGCCTATTGCTCACCTACCTGAGCCTCTTACAATAGCTTTGGGCCTAATGATCACGGGACCCCGACCTATTGCTGCCGTTAGGGGCTGAAGATTCTATCCACGGGCCTAGTGTCCACGTAGTGTGCAGCTCTATTGGGCCTTCTGCCCACACTGCTCACCGGGCCTAGTACTCGCCTATTGTGCCATTCTATTGGGCCTAATGCCCCTTTATGTCACCCGGGCCTAGTGCCCGCGTACTGAATCCCAGGCCTTGTGCCTACTATGTCCACGGGCCTAGTGCCCGAACCCTGTTGGTCTTGGGTGGACCGTCTGGATTTACTCATCCTAATGGCTGTGGCTGGATGAAGCTTGGTCCAGACCCACCCAACGCGTGGTTTTTCGCCGGAGGCGGGATGTCTCCTACCACCTCCGGGCTTCCTGGAGTCTTCACCTGGGCAGTGGTGGCCAATAAAAGCTCTTTTCCATCGCACACTACTGTCCCAGGGCTTCGACGTCTTATCCACATCTACGGCTTAGCGTCGACTTATCCAACCTGCGGCCTAGCGCCGGATGAAGAGATAACACAGCTTAGCGTTGACTTACCACATTTGTAGACTAGCGCCGATTTATCCAACCTGCAGTCTAGCGCAGGATGAAGAGATACTACGGCCTAGTGCTGATTTACCACACCTGCGGTTAATCGCACAATGTAAGACTACTAGGCCTTGTGCCCTTGATACCAACCTTGTCATCCACACAATAGCTTTGGGCTTACCGCCCACTGTGCCTCAGCCTATTATTGTGTATCTGGGGGACTTTGCTGCCATGGGCCTGTTGCCCGCCTACTTAATATGATCCACATGTTTTGGGCCTATTGCCCACCTACCTGAGCTTGGTGCCTGATGACCACGGGGCCCAGACCTATTGCTTCTGTTGAGAGCTAAATCTTCAATCCACGGGCCTAGTGCCCGCCTAATGTGCAAGTCTATTGGGCTTACTGCCCACACTGCTCCTCGGGCCTAGTGCCCACTTATTGTGCCATTCTATTGGGCCTTATACCCCTTTATGTCCACCGGGCCAAGTGCGCACCTAATGCGACCCAGGCCTAGTGCCTGCTATGCTCACGGGCCTAGTCTCAAACTCTGGTGGTCTAGGGTGGGAACATCTGGATTTATCCATCCTAAGCGCTGTGGCTGGACCAAGCTTGGTCCGGACCCGTCCTCCGCGTGGTCTTCGACAGAGGCGGGATGGTTCCCACCACCTCCGGGCTTCCTGGAGTCTTCACCTCAGCAGTGGTGGCCAGTAAAAGCTATTTTCTGTCGCACACCGCCGTCCCAGGGCTTCCAACGTCTTCACCGACAAGCGTCGGATCTTTGGTCTTCACCCGGCTGGCGGCGGTAGGTAACAACTCTTTCCCAACTGCCACCACCCTCCAGGACTTCCGGCGCCTTCCCCTGCGTCTTCTATCTTCAATCTTCGGGAGCTCTTCACTGCTCCCTCCCGGCCAACATACAGCTCACCCGTGCCCGATGCTGGCTGATATAAGCCAGTGTTAGGAGGCGGGGCTATGATGTAGCGAGCCAGGATTGACTCGTCGACGCCACTCGATGCAGGTACGCCGCCATTACACACGTGGAGCGGAAGAGGTTATTCACCAACGCCTCCATGGCCGCTGCTGAACTCTGCAGCCAGTTGGGCAGGTGGGGACTGGACCAGACACGGCCCAGGTCCCCAGCGCTGCCTGGTTCCACTGCCGGATCCTTCCCCATAGGACGGCACCAGGATCCCTCTTGATCCCAGCCCGACCCAGGAAAGGAAGAACAGAGCACATAGTAGCAGGTCCAGTGACTGCGCTAGTACACTGGGCATTGCTACACATGTGCAGTACAGGTCCATGACATTGGTCATACTACGGTGTTAGATTATCAGTGATTGACAGTCTGATTCCGCTTGAGGGTGGGGTGGGGTGGCAACAGCCTGTTTCTCAAAATGGATTTGTGTCGCCGCTGTTTTTAGGGAGGGACTAGGCCAGGATTATCCGCCTGAGGTTGTAGATTTCATGGCTCCTTCATAGTAGATGCGGTGGCTGACTTGCGCGACTCCTTGGGTCACTCAGCCGGCCGATAGTGTTGCAGAAGATCTGATACTGCCTCCTAGGAAGCAGCTCGGATCAGTAATGCACGCAGGAGGCATGACGCATCCTGCTGTATTACCATATTAGCGCTACCACTGCTGCTTTTGTATAAGCAGCAGATATAGTTCCTCCATCCACATCTGAATCAGGCCCACTGCTCCTACTGGCCAGTGGCCATCTTATGTGTAGCACTGGGGGAATCCTTTGCATACCCCACAGCCGTCCTGCTTTGGATAGGATAGTCCCGCTTTTCGGGAACTGTCAGGCTGTCCCATCCGCAGGGCGCTATGTCCCGGGGTGAGGGGAGTTAGGGGGAGCACTCTAACCCGTGCTCTGCATAGCATACATGCCATGTGCAAGGAATCTACCAGAGCCTGATTCAGGAGGCGTCTTATACAAATAGACATTGCCTGATGGCTTCTCTGATCTGCTGCTGTTCTGATCATTGTACCACCTGTGTTAGCATCGGTCATCTGAGTAAACCTCAGGCCTTGACGCACCAAGAAAACGGTCAAGGTGCAGTGACAGAACTTGAGAGTGTTGGGCTCAGGCTCAAAAATATGCTCTGGGCCCCCCTCCTCCGTCATACGGGCGTTTTCGCATCGGCGATGTCATTTATAGCTTTGGCTTTTGCTCCCCTTGTAGTGGCTATGGCCCCTGATTCTGCAGGGCCCTTGACCATGGTTCAGGGCTGGGGTCTTATTTCCGTCCCGTCCAGACCGGCGATGCAGCAGTTTTTGCAGGCATGTCAGGACATGGGAGCGGCTGTTGTCCAACTGGGTATGAGCGCACCTGCAACAGTAGAGTATACTAGGGCGCCCGCTATGGTTTCTCCTCCCCTTTTGCCCACCTCAGTAGCTTCATCTTCGGGGGCGGCTTTAACTCCTTTTTCAGAGTTTGGTGAAGAGCTGAGAGAAGATGAAGCTGTTTCCTCGGTGGAGGCGTTGGTGACTGGTCAGACCGAGACTTCAGGTGAGGCAGAGCCAGATTAAGGGGGGGCCAGAGGATATGTTACCCTGGGCCCCCTCGCCTCTTCGGGGCCCCCCATGATGGACCAATTTTGTCTTTCAGAGATAGAGACAGCAGCTTTGTCTACATCTCTGCAGCGGCCGGGGCCACCCGCAGTCACAATCTGAGTGCCTGCCTGGCTGCTCCTCACAGAGAGCTCTGATAGGCAGAGCTCTCTGCATTGGATACATTACACCCACACAGCTGAGGCCGGGAGCTACTGAGCATGTGCAGCAGCAGATCAGCTCACATGGACTCCAGCAGTGACTCTCCTCCTCCTCTTCCTGTTTTACTTAATTTTGTATGTGTATGTTTTGTAGGTATGATGTGTGTGTGTGTGTAGGTATGCTGTGTATGTATGTATGTATGTATGTATGTATGCTGTATGTGTGTGTAGGAATGCTGTGTGTGTATGCTATGTGTGTATGTATGTAGGTATGCTATGTATGTATGTATGGTGTCTGTGTGTGGGTATGCTGTTTGTATGTATGAATGTATACATGCTGTGTGTATGTACGCATGCTGGGTGTATGTATGTATGTATGTATGTATGCATTATGGGTGTGTGTAGGTATGCTATGTATGTATGTATGTATGTATGCTATGTATGATGTGTGTTATGTGTATGTATGCTATGTGTATATAAACATGTTATGTGTGTTTGTAGGAATGCTGTCTATGTATGTATGTATGTATGTATGTATGTATGTGTGTGTGTTTTGTGTATGTATGCGTATGTGTGTTTGTATGTATGCTGTATGTGTTGTATGTATGAATGTATGTGTGTATGCATTCTATGTGTGTAGGTATGCTGTGTGTATGTATGTATGTATGTATGTATATATGCTGCGTGCGTGGGGATTACGAATGTCATTATGCTGACATCGGCATCCCTAGCAGTGGAATGCCAGCAGGGGGGGCGAGCGCAACTTAGCCCCATGCGGGCTCGGTGGCGAGTTACGCTCACCACAGGTTTTATTCTCTCTCTATGGGTGTCATGGACACTCATAGAGGGGGAATCACCTACCTCGCCGGTATACCGGCAGTGGCATGGTGCCCCCATTGGGATCTTCGTGTCTGTATTGTGACGGCCGGGATCCCGACTGTCGGTATGCTAACTGGGGATTCAGAGGATGATGGCTCTGCTACTAGCGCGGTCAGGGAATGGAAGCGTGCTGCTAAGGGGGGTATTCAATTACGTGCCTTTTTTTGACCAGTCAAAAAAATGGCACTAATTCGACACAGGGCATTCAGTTGCGGGCTTTTCACCCGTTTTTCAATCCTTTTCGCCCATGCCATTTCACTTTTTTTTGTTGAAGTCGGCACTGGCGAAAATTGCGCCAAAAATTTACGAAAACACCTGCGAATTTGCCAAAACATGTGTATCGGCGGTGGATTCCCCGATACAAGTGGTTTTCGCCAGTGCCAGTGAATAGGGCGAATGTAAATTCGACCTAAAAATGGGTGAAAAGTGCAGTTCTTTCGACTGGTCGAAAAAAACAGTACTAATTGAATACCCCACTAAGTATGCTAGGCGAGAGGCGGTTAGGCGTGATTGGCTATGCTCTGACGAGTTTAGATAGTTTGCGCAGGGCTTAGCAGCGTTTAGGCGCATGCAGGAATTGTTGCGCTGTTTGTTGCGTGTTGCGCTGTCTTGTACGTCTCCCCCTGTCCTCCCTACTCGGGGATTAGCTACTCGCCACTGTTGGCAGTGGGAGTTTAGAGGGATTTAACAATTTTTTACCTGGACTGACGGACTTAATTCGGCTTAATTATACTTGATTTGGCTAATTGGATTTCAATTATATGTCCCTCAGCAGGTTTTAAGTTTTACCTCTGACCGAGTTTACTTGTGTGACCCCCTCCCCCCTTTATTTGTTTTACCTATCCTATTGTATCTATATGTTGCTTCGATTGGCCTGAAGCTCGTTTACATGGAATTTCCATGATTTTTTTTTCTTTTTGGCAGATCGCCTGGGTGATAGGCGCAAGGGTTGCATAGCTGGCCACGCATGTTTTCTGCTCAGCTAGGTTTATGGCTTTAAAATTAATGTATGGCGTAAACTTAATTTCTCTTTTATTTAACGTTTAAAGCTCATTTAAATAAATTGCTAACAGTTTCTGCCAAATTCACGTCTCCGTGTCGTTATTTTATGTAAGGTTTATGTTGGGCATCACTGATGCATACATAGCGCAATCCTCAGCCGTTAGGAGGGTGAGTATAACCCTTACTGCCCCCTGTGCTGTACCTGTATGTATGTTATCAGGGGTAAGAGGGGATGTATCTGAGGCCTGGGAGCCAGTAGGCAGGTTACTTATATAGCACGTCAGAGCTGCACAGCAATGTCCATAGGGGTTATACATGTAACATGGTTACAGACTAGCACATCTCGTTACTAATATACTAGATAATAGAAGGGGAGGAGAGAGCTCTACTACAGCAGCTACAGCTGACTTTCTGCGGGAGGAGAGGACACAAAGGGGGAGAAATCCTGAAGATGCCAGTGGCAAGAGCTGATCGGGGGAAGCAGTGGAGGGGTCATTGGCAGAGATAAGTGGGTGGGAGTGTAAGGTGATTACAGTAATCCAGGGGAGAGATATGGGGATGGTGAATGAGGGGATTTATTATCTTTAATGTAAGAAATGAGCTGATACTGGAGATAATACGGAGGTGGAAGCAGCAGGATTGGGCGAGGGTCTGAATGTGGGGGGATAAGAGGGAATACAGATTATGGATTGCACCAATAGGTACCTTAAATGGCAGCCTGAAGAGAATGGGGGTCTCCTAACAACACCCCAGACTAGAGACCTGGATATGCAGAATATCTCCGGCGCTGTGTATGGTAATAATGAATGGGTTATGTCATACTCAGGTTACAGGGGATGTGTGTGACACACTTACTGAAAAGGGGCGGTGCTGATGGCAGCTGTCACAAGCGGGGGGCTGGGGGCGGGTAAGGTTACATAAGGTTACAGACATGTAGTGGTCTCTGAATAAGGTGGATATTTGCATGGATCACTGATTGCTGGAATTGCTCCCCCTGTACATGTGACTCAGACCCTCAATTACTGCACGGGGAATGTATCCTAAACACAGTGTAAATAATACATACGGATTACACAATACATAATATTCCAGGAAACACCTGACCGCTGCGTCATAGGCAGCGATGCTGGCTGTGGTGATTAGGACGCCTTTCTGTCCATCAGTGTCTGGCTCATTCCTCACCATCTCTGCTGTCACTACACGAATAACATGAAACGCGTCGGAAATGTTCCCCTAAGAGATCAGCAAAAAATATAATCAACAACTTTTATACTCTTAAGAAAATCCATCTTGTTTTAGTCGCCAACTTATTATATTATAATTAGGCAAAGTCTAGCAAGATAATCATCCTGCCTCAGGTAAAGAGGAATTGCTGACGTGTCTATTACTCTGACTTCTCTATTCCAGGAACCATCATGTAATATAAACCAGCAATGCTGGAAGCCGGGGCATGCTTCTTTTTATATTAAACAGTAACAGTATAGTGACAATGTGTCAGTAGTGAGGTGTCTGTGATCTCCCAGTTATTGGGTGCGTTACAGAGAACACGGTCTCAGTATTAGCACATGGTGGAACTGGGAGCTGGTCAGGAAGCCAGACATAGGAGGAGATGTACCAACGCTTGGAGAGAGATACATCTCTTTTTTTCAAACACTATAAAATGACAGGAGCTGATTGGCTGCTACTTTAACCCTCTCCAAGCTTTGATACATCTCCCTCAAAGTCTGCAGAACACACGACAAAGCAAAAGGAGATTACCAGTTATTTCCATCTGCAGCTAATCAGGAGGCAGAAGTCATTGTTACTCATTATGGACATTAGGCCCCTGGTCCCGGGTATATTCCATCTCCGTATTGGATAGTAACACGAGCAGAATATAGTGCTGGGTCACAGGTAGAGAGATAGCTAGGTGCAAGTCTCTATAGAGTATTTCCTCTTACATCTAGTGTGACACTTGTAAGAACTACGCCCAGCAGGTGTGGTGACGGCAGCAGGTTTTTGTTCACTGCAACTCAGCAGCCTAACGAGTGTCGACCTAAAGACCGGATACCTACCTGGCTTGCTGATCTCAGCCAGCTACAATACCTGGACCAGACCTGCCATATACCCTACATCCAGGTATGACCCAACTCACTCTGCACCTGATAACCGTTCTGGGCCAACCTAACAGCTGTGGCCCCGGGACCCCCTGCCATACTAGAAACCAGAATGGTATTTCTCTGACGTCCTAGTGGATGCTGGGAACTCCGAAAGGACCATGGGGAATAGCGGCTCCGCAGGAGACTGGGCACAACTAAAGAAAGCTTTTAGGTCACCTGGTGTGCACTGGCTCCTCCCACTATGACCCTCCTCCAAGCCTCAGTTAGATTTTGTGCCCGGCCGAGGTTGGATGCACACTAGGGGCTCTCCTAAACTTCTAAAAGAAAGTATATAATTAGGTTTTTTATTTTACAGTGAGACCTGCTGGCAACAGGCTCACTGCAGCGAGGGACTAAGGGGAGAAGAAGCGAACCTACCTGCTTGCAGCTAGCTTGGGCTTCTTAGGCTACTGGACACCATTAGCTCCAGAGGGATCGACCGCATGGAACTGGCCTTGGTGTTCGGTCCCGAAGCCGCGCCGCCGTCCCCCTTACAGAGCCAGAAGCAAGAAGAGGTCCGGAAAATCGGCGGCAGAAGACATCAGTCTTCACCAAGGTAGCGCACAGCACTGCAGCTGTGCGCCATTGCTCCTCATACACACTTCACACTCCGGTCACTGAGGGTGCAGGGCGCTGGGGGGGGCGCCCTGAGCAGCAATAAAAACACCTTGGCTGGCAAATATATCACAATATATAGCCCCAGAGGCTATATATGTGATAATTACCCCTGCCAGAATCCATAAAAAAGCGGGAGAAAAGTCCGCGGAAAAGGGGCGGAGCTTTCTCTCTCAGCACACTGGCGCCATTTTCTCTTCACAGCTCCGCTGGAAGGAAGCTCCCTGGCTCTCCCCTGCAGTCTACACTACAGAAAAGGGTAAAAAAGAGAGGGGGGGGCACTAAATTTAGGCGCAGTATATATAACAGCAGCTATAGGGGACATAATTCAGATAGTCCCTGCATTATATAGCGCTCTGGTGTGTGCTGGCATACTCTCACTCTGTCTCCCCAAAGGGCTTTTGTGGGTCCTGTCCTCTGTTAGAGCATTCCCTGTGTGTGTGCGGTGTGTCTGTACGTCTGTGTCGACATGTTTGATGAGGATAATGATGTGGAGGCGGAGCAGATGCCTATAGAAGTGATGTCACCCCCTGCAGGGCAGACACCTGAGTGGATGGACTTATGGAAGGAATTGCGTGCACGTGTCGACTCCTTACACAAAAAATTTGACGACATGCCAAATGCGGGACAGCCGGCTTCTCAGCTCGTGCCTGTCCAGGCGTCTCAAAGGCCATCGGGGGCTCTAAAACGCCCGCTACCTCAGATGGCAGACGCGGATGTCGACACGGATACTGACACCAGTGTCGACGACGATGAGTCTAGTCTAATGTCCACTAAGGCCATTCGTTGCATGATTGAGGCAATGAAAGAGGTGTTACAAATTTCTGATATAAACCCAGGTACCACTAAAAAGGGTATTATGTTTGGGGAGAAAAAACTGCCCGTAGTTTTTCCCCCTTCAGAAGAATTAAATGAAGTGTGTGAAGAAGCGTGGGCTTTCCCTGATAAAAGATTGGTAATCTCTAAGAAGTTACTAATGGCGTTCCCTTTCCCGCCAGAGGATAGGTCACGTTGGGAGACACCCCCTAGGGTGGATAAAGCGCTCACACGTTTGTCTAAAAAGGTGGCACTACCGTCTCCGGATACGGCCGCCCTCAAGGAACCTGCTGATAGAAAGCAGGAGGCGATCCTGAAGTCTGTATATACACACTCAGGCATTATACTTAGACCAGCTATTGCGTCAGCATGGATGTGCAGTGCTGCCGCTGCGTGGTCAGATTCCCTGTCAGAAAATATTGACACCCTAGACAGGGACACTATTCTGCTAACCATAGAGCATATAAAAGACTCAGTCTTATACATGAGAGATGCACAGAGGGAGATCTGCCGGCTGGCATCTAAAATAAGTGCTTTGTCCATTTCTGCTAGGAGAGGCTTATGGACTCGCCAGTGGACAGGGGATGCAGATTCGAAAAGGCACATGGAAGTTTTGCCTTATAAGGGTGAGGAGTTATTTGGGGATGGTCTCTCGGACCTAGTTTCCACAGCAACTGCTGGGAAGTCAGCATTTTTACCCCATGTTCCCTCACAGCCTAAAAAGGCGCCGTTTTATCAGGTACAGTCCTTTCGGACTCAGAAAAACAGGCGTGGAAAAGGCGGGTCCTTTCTGTCCAGAGGCAGACTCTCACTCTGTGCAGGGAAAAAGGCTGCAACAAACAGCAGGTTCCCAGGAGCAAAAGTCCTCCCCCGCTTCTTCCAAGTCCGCCGCATGACGGTGGGGCTCCACAGGCGGAGCCAGGTACGGTGGGGGGACGCCTCAAAGATTTCAGCGATCAGTGGGCTCGCTCACAGGTATCTCAAGGGTACAAACTGGAATTCGAGGCGTCTCCACCCCACCGGTTCCTAAAATCTGCCTTGCCGATTACTCCTTCAGACAGGGAGGCTGTGCTAGCGGCAATTCACAAGCTGTATTCCCAGCAGGTGATAATCAAGGTGCCCCTACTTCAACAAGGACGGGGTTACTATTCCACACTGTTTGTGGTACCGAAACCGGATGGTTCGGTGAGACCCATTTTAAATTTGAAATCCTTGAACACATACATAAAAAAATTCATGTTCAAGATGGAATCGCTCAGGGCGGTTATTGCAAGCCTGGACGAGGGGGATTACATGGTATCCCTGGACATCAAGGATGCTTACCTGCATGTCCCCATTTACTATCCTCACCAGGAGTACCTCAGATTTGTGGTACAGGATTGCCATTACCAATTCCAGACGCTGCCGTTTGGACTGTCCACGGCACCGAGGGTGTTTACCAAGGTAATGGCGGAAATGATGATACTCCTTCGAAAGAAGGGAGTTTTAATTATCCCGTACTTGGACGATCTCCTAATAAAGGCGAGGTCCAAGGAGCAGTTGTCTATCTCAGGAGGTGCTACACCAGCACGGTTGGATTCTGAATATTCCAAAATCACAGCTGGTTCCGACGACACGTCTACTGTTCCTGGGTATGATTCTGGATACAGTCCAGAGAAAAGTGTTTCTCCCGGAGGAGAAAGCCAAGGAGCTGTCATCTCTAGTCAGAGACCTCCTGAAACCAAAACAGGTATCGGTGCATCACTGCACGCGGGTCCTGGGAAAGATGGTGGCTTCTTACGAAGCAATTCCTTTCGGCAGGTTCCATGCCAGAATCTTTCAGTGGGACCTGTTGGACAAATGGTCCGGATCGCATCTTCAGATGCATCGCCTAATAACCCTGTCTCCAAGAACCAGGGTATCTCTGTTGTGGTGGCTGCAGAGTGCTCATCTTCTAGAGGGCCGCAGATTCGGCATACAGGACTGGGCCCTGGTGACCACGGATGCCAGCCTTCGAGGCTGGGGGGCAGTCACACAGGGAAGAAACTTCCAAGGACTATGGTCGAGTCAGGAGACTTCCCTACACATAAATATTCTGGAACTAAGGGCCATTTACAATGCCCTAAGTCAGGCAAAATCCCTGCTTCTACACCAGCCGGTACTGATCCAGTCAGACAACATCACGACAGTCGCCCATGTAAATCGACAGGGCGGCACAAGAAGCAGGATGGCAATGGCAGAAGCCACAATGATTCTCCGATGGGCGGAAAACCACGTACTAGCACTGTCAGCAGTGTTCATTCCGGGAGTGGACAACTGGGAAGCAGACTTTCTCAGCAGGCACGACCTCCACCCGGGAGAGTGGGGACTTCATCCAGAAGTCTTCACACTGATTGTAAATCGATGGGAACGGCCACAGGTGGACATGATGGCGTCCCGCCTAAACAAAAAACTGGAGAGATATTGCGCCAGGTCAAGGGACCCTCAGGCGATAGCTGTGGACGCTCTAGTGACACCGTGGGTGTACCAGTCAGTTTATGTGTTCCCTCCTCTGCATCTCATACCAAGGGTACTGAGAATAATAAGAAAACGAGGAGTAAGAACAATACTCGTGGTTCCGGATTGGCCAAGGCGAGCGTGGTACCCGGAACTTCAAGAGTTGATCTCAGAGGACCCATGGCCTCTGCCGCTCAGACAGGACCTGCTGCAGCAGGGGCCCTGTCTGTTCCAAGACTTACCGCGGCTGCGTTTGACGGCATGGCGGTTGAACGCCGGATCCTGAAGGAAAAGGGCATTCCGGAGGAAGTCATTCCTACGCTGATCAAAGCCAGGAAAGATGTAACTGCAAAACATTATCACCGCATATGGCGGAAATATGTTGCTTGGTGTGAGGCCAGAAAGGCCCCAACAGAGGAATTTCAACTAGGTCGATTTCTGCATTTCCTACAAACAGGAGTGACTATGGGCCTGAAATTAGGCTCCATTAAGGTACAGATCTCGGCTCTGTCGATTTTCTTCCAGAAAGAACTAGCTTCACTACCTGAAGTTCAGACGTTTGTAAAAGGAGTGCTGCATATTCAGCCCCCGTTTGTGCCTCCAGTGGCACCTTGGGATCTCAACGTGGTGTTGAGTTTCTTAAAATCACATTGGTTTGAGCCACTAAAAACCGTGGATCTAAAATATCTCACGTGGAAAGTGGTCATGTTATTGGCCTTGGCTTCGGCCAGGCGTGTTTCAGAATTGGCGGCTTTGTCATATAAAAGCCCTTATCTGATTTTCCATATGGATAGGGCAGAATTGAGGACTCGTCCCCAGTTTCTCCCTAAGGTGGTATCAGCTTTTCACTTGAACCAACCTATTGTGGTGCCTGCGGCTACTAGGGACTTGGAGGATTCCAAGTTACTGGACGTAGTCAGGGCCTTGAAAATTTATGTTTCCAGGACGGCTGGAGTCAGGAAAACTGACTCGCTGTTTATCCTGTATGCACCCAACAAACTGGATGCTCCTGCTTCTAAGCAGACTATTGCTCGCTGGATTTGTAGCACAATTCAGCTGGCGCATTCTGCGGCTGGACTGCCGCATCCTAAATCAGTAAAAGCCCACTCCAAGAGGAAAGTGGGCTCATCTTGGGCGGCTGCCCGAGGGGTCTCGGCTTTACAACTTTGCCGAGCTGCTACTTGGTCAGGGGCAAACACGTTTGCTAAATTCTACAAATTTGATACCCTGGCTGAGGAGGACCTGGAGTTCTCTCATTCGGTGCTGCAGAGTCATCCGCGCTCTCCCGCCCGTTTGGGAGCTTTGGTATAATCCCCATGGTCCTTTCGGAGTTCCCAGCATCCACTAGGACGTCAGAGAAAATAAGATTTTACTCACCGGTAAATCTATTTCTCGTAGTCCGTAGTGGATGCTGGGCGCCCATCCCAAGTGCGGATTGTCTGCAATACTTGTACATAGTTATTGTTAACTAAAGGGTTATTGTTGAGCCATCTGTTGAGAGGCTCAGTAGTTGTCATACTGTTAAACTGGGTATAGTATCACGAGTTATACGGTGTGATTGGTGTGGCTGGTATGAGTCTTACCTGGGATTCAAAATCCTTCCTTATTATGTCAGCTCGTCCGGGCACAGTGTCCTAACTGAGGCTTGGAGGAGGGTCATAGTGGGAGGAGCCAGTGCACACCAGGTGACCTAAAAGCTTTCTTTAGTTGTGCCCAGTCTCCTGCGGAGCCGCTATTCCCCATGGTCCTTTCGGAGTTCCCAGCATCCACTACGGACTACGAGAAATAGATTTACCGGTGAGTAAAATCTTATTATTCCAACTACAGTGTCACAGGGAACAGGTGTAAGTGGCATGCCAAGGTTTGGGGAATCACCAGCTAGGACCAATAGGTAAGCTCTGGCCTTACATTTAGGCTTTCATAGTCAATAAATGCCACTTACTCTCTGATCCTATTGCTCTCACTCCTTCCCTCACTCTTGCCGGTTCTATTACCAGTGCGGTTACGGCAGCAGTCAGTGGGGCCAATTCAATTGTTTTGGGCGTCTAAAAATCCAGTCTAAACGCAACTTTTTAGACACCAAAACAATTGTCACAACTCAACTGTGTCTGTGCGCCCATCGTGCCCAAACAGACTGGGTTTATCTGCCTAAAACGCCTAAACCCGTCTAAACTCCCCGCTTTGGGCAGATTGAATGGGTTGGGATTGGGTTACTGGCATCTGGGAACCCAGCTGTCAGATTGCCGGCAGGGGGGGGGGGCAAGCGCAGCGAAGCCCCTTGCGGTTCGATTCCCACACTATCGGTGTAATGGACACCCACGATTGGGTATAGTCCCCGTTAGTCGGCATGACGACTGTTGAGATTTCCAGCGGTCGGGATTCCGGCGTCGGTATAGGGACACGATTACATCCCGATTGAACAGGTAGTTGGTGTGGTTCAGCTGCGCACCCTTCACGTGCTGCCTATGGGTTATAACTTGGGCCTTCCCTGTGACCAGAAGTTGTATTGCAAGTTGAATGAATGTGGGAAAACACCGACAGGCGCTCAGTGAGATCCCAATATAAAAGATTTATTACGAATATGAGTAAAAAAGATTCAGAAGATAATACAGTTTAAAAACAAAACAGTAAAAATAGGATTTTGGTACTTACCGATAAATCCTTTTCTCCTAGTCCGTAGAGGATGCTGGGGACTCCAAAAGGACCATGGGGTATAGACGGGATCCGCAGGAGCTTGGGCACACTGAAAAGACTTAATCTGGGTGTGAACTGGCTCCTCCCTCTATGCCCCTCCTCCAGACCTCAGTTATAGGAACTGTGCCCAGGAGAGACGGACATTTCAACGAAAGATTTTTGTTTAAACTAAGGGCTACCAACATACCAGCCCACACCACAAACATACCGTACAACCAGAGTAACATTAAACCAGATAACAGTATGAATTAACAACAGCAACAAGCTGAAACAAGAAATACACAACCTGTGTATAAACTAATTTAACTAGCAAGAAAACACTGCAAGTAACAGTCCGCACTGGGATGGGCGCCCAGCATCCTCTACGGACTAGGAGAAAAGGATTTATCAGTAAGTACCAAAATCCTATTTTCTCTTACGTCCTAGAGGATGCTGGGGACTCCAAAAGGACCATGGGGTTTATACCAAAGCTCCAGAACGGGCGGGAGAGTGCGGACGACTCTGCAGCACCGACTGACCAAACGCAAGGTCCTCATCAGCCAGGGTATCAAACTTATAGAACTTAGCAAAAGTGTTTGAACCCGACCAAGTAGCTGCTCGGCAAAGCTGTAACGCCGAGACGCCTTAGGCAGCCGCCCAAGATGAGCCCACTTTTCTGGTAGAATGGGCTTTTACTGACTTCGGTAGCCAAAGAATGAGCCTGCTGAATCGTACTACAAATCCAGCGTGCAATAGTCTGTTTTGAAGCAGGATGACCAATTTTGTTGGAAGCATACAAGACAAAAAACGCCTCAGTTTTTCTGGCAACAGCTGTCCTAGTTACGTAGATCTTCAACGCTCTTACAACATCCAGAGATTTTGGAATCGCCACAGCCTCCATAGCCACCGGGACCACAATAGGTTGGTTAATGTGAAATGAAGAAACCACCTTCGGCAGAAATTGTTGACGAGTCCTCAATTCCGCCCTATCCGAATGAAAAATCAAGTACGGGCTCTTATGAGATAAGGCCGCCAACTCTGACACCCGCCTGGCAGACGCCAGCGCCAATAGCATAACTACCTTCCAAGTGAGAAATTTCAATTCAACCTTACGCAAAGGTTCAAACCAGGAAGACATGAGAAACCGTAAGACCACATCAAGCTCCCATGGAGCTACAGGAGGCACAAACGGAGGTCTGAACCTCTGGGAGGACCGCTAATTCTTTTTGAAAGAAAATAGACAAAGCCGAAATCTGCACTTTGATGGAACCTAATTTCAGGCCTGCATCTACTCCCACCTGTAAAAAGTGGAGAAAGCGCCCCAAGTGAAAATCTTCCGCACGAGCCATTTTAGACTCACAACAGGAAACATACTTTCTCCAAATACGGTGATAATGTTTCGCCGTAACCTCCTTCCTAGCCTTAATGAGAGTTGGAATGACATCCCTGGGGATACCCTTACGAGTTAAAATCTGGCGCTCAACCTCCATGCCGTCAAACGTAGCCGCGGTAAGTCTGGAAACACGCATGGACCCTGCAACAACAGGTCCTCTCTTAGAGGAAGCGGCCAAGGATATTCCACCAGTAATTCCTGAAGATCCGGGTACCAGGCCCTTCTTGGCCAATCTGGAACGACGAAAATCGCCTGAACCCTTGCTCGCCGAATGATCCCCAGTACCTTTGGAATGAGAGGAGTGGAGGGAACACATACACTGACTGGAACACCCACGGAGACACCTGGGCGTCCACTGCACTGGCTTGGGGGTCCCTTGACCTGGAACAATACCTCGGGAGCTTCTTGTTGAGACGAGACGCCATCATGTCGATCAACGGAATTCCCCAATGTTTTGTCACCTCTGCAAATACCTCTCGGTGAAGAGCCCACTCTCCCGGATGGAGATCGTGTCTGCTGAGGAAATCTGCTTCCCAGTTGTCCACTCCCGGTAGGAAGACTGCTGACAGGGCGCTCACGTGTTGTTCCGCCAAGCAAAGGATTCTTGTGGCCTCCGCCATTGCCGCTCTGCTCCTTTTTCCGCCTTGACGGTTTATATGTGCCACCGCTGTGATGTTGTCGGACTATACCAGGACAGGTCGACCCTGAAGAAGGCTTCTTGCTTGCAGCAGGCCGTTGTACATGGCTCTTAACTCGAGAACATTTATGTGGAGACAAGCTTCCTGGAGTGACCATTTCCCCTAGAAGTTCCTTCCTTGGGTGATTGCGCCCCAGCCCGCGGAGACTTGCATCTGTTGTCAGAAGTACCCAATCCTGGATACCGAACCGGCGTCCCCCTAGGAGGTGAGGACTTTGTAGCTACCACAGGAGAGAAATTATGGCTCTGGGAAATAGACATCTTCCGGTGCATGTAAAGGTGAGACCCGGACCATTTGCCCAGCAAGTCCCACTGAAACACCCGGGCATGAAACCTGCCAAATGGAATGGCTTCGTACGCTGCAACCATTTTCCCCAGAACCCGAGTACAGTGATGGGTCGACACACTCGTCGGCCTCAGAAGTTCCCTGACCATCGTCTGCAGTTCCAGAGCTTTTTCTTCTGGAAGAAATACTTTCTGTGAATCCGTGTCCAGAATCATGCCCAGAAAAGGCAGCCGAGTGGTCAGAATCAACTGAGATTTTGGCAAATTGAGTACCCAACCGTGCTGTCGCAGAACCGATAGTGACAAATTTACACTTCTCAGCAACCGTTCCTTGGACCTCGCCTTTATCAGGAGATCGTCCAAGTGCGGGAAAATTGTAACCCCTTGTTTGCGAAGGAGAACCATCATTTCCGCCATAACTTTGGTGAAAATCCTCGGAGCCGTGGAAAGCCCAAACGGCAACGTCTGAAATTGGTAATGAGAATCCTGTATCGCAAACCTGAGGAAGGCCTGATGTGAAGGACATATCGGGACATGTAAGTAGGCATCCTTTATGTCGACTGACGCCATAAAATCCCCCCTTCCAGGCTGGCAATTACCGCTCGAAGAGATTCCATCTTGAACTTGAAAACTTTCAAGTATGGATTGAGGGATTTTAGATTTAGAATTGGTCTGACCGAACCGTCCGGTTTCAGCACAACAAAGAGGCTCGAGTAGAACCCATCCCCCCGTTGGGACGATGACCCTCTGTAGACACAATTTTTGTATCGCTGCCAGCACCACCTCCCTGTCCGGAAGAGCTACTGGTAACGCCGAAATGAAGAACCGGTGAGGGGGTATCTCCCGAAACTCCAGCTTGTATCCCTGAGACACATTCTCTAGGACCCAAGGATCCAGGTCTGATTGAATCCAGACCTGACTGAATATTTGTAGGCGGCCCCCCACCGGTCCGGACTCCCCCAGGGAAGCCCCAGCGTCATGCGGTGGACTTGGTAGAAGCAGGGGAGGACTTTGGTCATGGGCGCCTCACACTGCAGGTGGTTTCCTTCCCCTTCCTCTACCTTTTGAAGCGAGGAAGAACAAACCTTTTCCACGCCTGTATTTATTTGTACGATAGGACTGCATCTGCTGATGTGGTGCCTTTTTCTGTTGTGTGGGAACATAAGGAAGAAAAGAGGACTTACCCGCAGTCGCGGTCGAGACCAGGTCAGCCAAGCCGTTCCCAAACAAGACAGTACCTTTGAAGGGTAACGCTTCCATAGCCCTCTTGGAGTCGGCATCAGCATTCCATTGATGGATCCACAACGCCCTCCTGGCTGATATCGACATGGCATTGGCTCTTGATCCCAAGAGACAGACATCCCTCGTCGCATCCTTCAGGTAATCTGCAGCGTCCTTGATATAACCAAGAGTCAAAAGAACATTATCTTTATCAAGGGTATCCATATCATTAGCTACATTTTCAGCCCATTTAGCAATAGCACTACTCACCCATACCGACGCCACAGTAGGTCTGAGCAATGCACCCGTATTAGCGAAAATGGACTTCAGAGACGTCTCCAGCTTGCGATTCGCCGGATCTTTGGGAGCTGCCGTGTCAGGAGACTCCACTTTCTTACACAAGCGTGATAGAGCTTTGTCAACATTTGGAGACGCCTCCCATTTTTCCCTGTCATCCGAGGGGAACGGATATGCCATATAAATCCTCTTGGGAATCTGCCACCTCTTATCCGGCGGCTCCCAAGCCTTTTCACAAAGAGTATTCATTTCATGAGAGGGGGGAAACTTCACCTCAGGTTTTTTTCCCTTAAACAAGCAAATCCTTGTTTCCTGTACCGCAGGTTCATCAGAAATGTGTAAAACATCTTTTATAGCCACAATCATGTACTGAATACTCTTAACTAATCGTGGATGTAAAGCAGCCTCAGTGAAATCGACCTCGGAATCAGAGTCCGTGTCGGTATCCGTATCTACCACTTGAGTAAATGGCTGCTTTTGCGACCCAGATGGGGTCTGAACCTGAGACAAAGCTTCTTCCATGTACTTTTTCCACACCTGTGTCTGTGACTCAGACTTATCTAATCTCTTTGATAAAGAAGCTACATTCGAATTTATCGTACTGAGCAATGCGAGTAAATCAGGTGTCGGCTGCGTCGACAGTCCCAAATCTAGCCCCGCATCCGCTCCCCCAATAACCTCCTCTGGTGAATAACATTCAGCCTCAGACATGCCGACACGTAGTACCGACACACAGAAACACACAGAACGTCCCAGCTAGGGGACAGGCCCACAATGAAGCCCAGATAGAGGACACAGAGGGAGTATGCCAGCTAACACCCCAGCGCCCATATATCCCAACAAAAGATATATGTACCCAGCGCTGCTTAATTTATAATGATAAGAAGCACCACACTGCGGCCCCCCCTTCTGAATATCTCCCCGTTACTTGTGAGAGGAGATGTGGAGGTCCCGGCAGCGTCTCCTTCAGCCGCGTGTTGAAGGAGAAGATGGCGTCTGTGAGCCGTGGGACGAAGCTCCGCCCCCTTCCCAACGCGCTTCGGCCCGCCAAATTTGAAAATGAAAAAGATGCCGGCGGGGGTTTAAGAAACGGTGCAGAGGCACCGAAAGCCTTCTGCCGGTCCCCGACCTCAGTAACATGCTGCCCAAGGCGGCCCCACCCAGCGCACTGCACCCTGTAACTACCGTTGGTGATGTGTGTGGGAGCATGGAGCACAGCCTTACCGCTGTGCTGTACCTTCCGTCCTGAAGTCTTCTGATCTTCTCATTCTCACACGACTTCTTTCTTCTGGCTTCTGTGAGGGGGTGACGGTGTGGCTCCGGGAACAAGCAGCTAGGCGCACCAAGTGATCGAACCCTCTGGAGCTAATGGTGTCCAGCAGCCGAGAAGCAGAGCCCTTAACTAAGAAGAAGTAGGCCTGCTGTAGCCAGCAGGTCTCCCTGAAAATAAAAAACCTAACAAAAAATATTTTCCAGAGAAACTCAGGAGAGCTCCCCTGTGAGTGTCCAGTCCATCCTGGGCAAAAAGTGTAACTGAGGTCTGGAGGAGGGGCATAGAGGGAGGAGCCAGTTCACACCCAGATTAAGTCTTTTCAGTGTGCCCAAGCTCCTGCGGATCCCGTCTATACCCCATGGTCCTTTTGGAGTCCCCAGCATCCTCTAGGACGTAAGAGAAAGAGCATATGAGTCATCTAGAAAACATGGCATGTGTTTCCTAAGTAGTATGAAGTTTATCCAGAAAACATGGCATGTGTTTTCTAAAAGGAAATAACAATAATATTCAACGGTACTGACACATTTATGTGCAAGTCATGCAGATTTATATACAACACAATAAAACAAATAAGTGCCCTCGAAGTTTATCCAGAAAACATGGTATGTGTATCCTGAAAACAGGCAGCGATAATTGTGCAAATCAGAGAGTCCGGTAAATGTTCAAGTGGATCAGAGTGTCCTTACCCGGTCAGTGAGGATGGAGCCACTGGTGGTATAAAAGCAGAGTGCTATCCGGATTACCCGCACTGCTGGGCTCCAAGGCAAAAACCGGGAAGTTTCTCCGCAGGTCCTTATGGCGTAGTCACTATGTCTGCCGTCACAATCTCTCTGCTTTAGGCTCCTCCCCTATAGAGAGTAAGATAGTTATACTGTATATTGCGTATGTTAGAATAATAAAAGTGTCATCACACAGAAGCCAGGTACATGGCTGTGCTAAGCAGTGACATTATATGTAGCCCAAAGGAGTAAGTTATAATCACACTCCATGTAGTTAGTTGTCTGATCCATGGTGGGAAACAAACGTAACATTAGTGACCTCAGTGCCGTGAGGCAGCAATGCTAACCACCAGTGCCGTAACTAGGCATTTTAGCGCTGTGTGCAAGAAACGGCATTGGCGCTTCCCCCCTTATGTAAAATACGGGCAGTGCGCGCCAGAGGCGTGCGCAAATAACATTAGGGGTGTGGCTTCATGGGGAAGGGGTGTGGCCATAAAATAATACCAATTCATACTACGGTGCACACTAGTCTCCATTATTCAAATTACGCCACACAGTAGCGCCACTACATCAGGTAGAGCCCCTTTTACACGTTACGGCAGACAGCATTCCCTTTTTACACATTACGGCAGACAGCGTTCCCTTTTTACACATTACGGCAGACTGCGTCGCTCTTTTTACACATCACGGAAGATAGCGTCCCCCTTTTTACACATTACGGCAGACAGCGTCCCCCATTTTACACATTACGCCAGACAGCATCCCCTTTTTACACATTATGGCAGACAGCATCCCCTTTTTATACATTACGACAGACAGCGTCAACTTTTTACACATTACTGCAGACAGCGTCCCCCTTTTTACACATTACGACAGACAGCGTCCCCCTTTTTACACATTACGACAGACAGCGTCCCCTTTTTACACATTACGGCAGTCTGCGTCGCTCTTTTTACACATCACGGCAGATAGCGTCACCCTTTTTACACATTACGGCAGACAGCGTCCTCCATTTTACACATTACGGCAGACAGCATCCCCTTTTTACACATTATGGCAGACAGCATCCCCTTTTTACACATTACGACAGACAGCGTCCCCTTTTTACACATTACTGCAGACAGCGTCCCCCTTTTTACACATTACGACAGACAGCGTCCCCTTTTTACACATTACGGCAGTCTGCGTCGCTCTTTTTACACATCACGGCAGATAGCGTCCCCCTTTTTACACATTACGGCAGACAGCGTCCTCCATTTTACATTTACGGCAGACAGCATCCCCTTTTTACACATTACGGCAGACATCGCCCCCTTTTTATACATTACAACAGACAGCGTTCCCCTTTTTACACATTGCGGAAGACAGAATAAATAGATATAGAGATGGGTAGATAGATAGACAGAGATAGATAGACAGATAGATACTTACCATCTCTCCCCGCTGGCTCAGGCAGTCAGGCTCCTCGGTGCTGGCAGATCCCGGGCAGTAGCACTATGTAATTGGTAGAGGCGCTGTCCCTCTGCTTCCGCATTGGCTGCCTGCCGCCGCTGTGAATGCTGTGATGAGGTAAGCGCATCCAAGCATTCACAGCAGCACCGGCCAGCCAATGCGGAAGGAGAGGGACTGCTGCAGCGGCGCCGCTACCAAATACATAGTGCTGCTGTGGCTCCAGTCCCCCTCCCTCCTCCACCTCCGGGTTCTCATCTGACGCTGCTCCTCTCCTCTTCTCCTCCGGCGGCGCACACAGCACAGGCGGCTTGTAATGAGTCAATTTGCTGACATAGTTGCTGGCCGTACCCCTTCAGGGCGACTGAGTTGTGTGCCAAGCACACCTGGCACACACGTAGATACGGCACTGCTACTACATGCTGCCAGCTGCCCCATCTCCTTCCAGGCAATGGAAGCATCGCTCCCCCGCTGCCTGCACTGAATGCAACCAGCTCCACCGCTGCCTGTACTGTATGCCACCGGCTCCCCCGCTGCCCGTACTGTATGCCACAAGCTCCCACGCTGCCCGTACTGTATGCCATCAGCTCCCCCCACTGCCTGCACTGTATGCCACCGGCTCCCCCGCTGCCTGTACTATATGCCATCGGCTCCCCCCACTGCCTGCCACCAGCTCCCCCGCTGCCTGCACTGTATGCCACCAGCTCCCCCCACTGCCTGCACTGTATGCCACCAGCTCCCCCGATGCCAGCTCCCCCCACTGCCTCCACTGTATGCCACCAGCTCCCCTCGCTGCCCGTACTGTATGCACCAGCTCCCCCGCTGCCTGTAATGTATGCCACCGGCTCCCTCACTGCCCGTACTGTATGCCATCAGCTCCCCCACTGCCTGCACTGTATGCCACCGGCTTCCCCGCTGCCTGTACTGTATGCCACCGGCTCCCCCGCTGCCTGTACTGTATGCCATCGGCTCCCCCGCTGCCTGCACTGTATGCCATCGGCTCCCCCGCTGCCTGCACTGTATGCCACCAGCTCCCCCCACTGCCTGCACTGTATGCCACCAACTCCCCCCGCTGCCTGCACTGTATGCCACAAGATCCCCCGTTGCCTGCACTTTATGCCACTGGCTCCCCCGTTGCCTGTACTGTATGCCACCGGCTCCCCCTGCTGCCTGCACTGTATGCAACTGGCTCCCCCGTTGCCTGTACTGTATGCCACCAGCTCCCCCGTTTCCTGTACTTTATGCCACCGGCTCCACCGTTGCCTGCGACACTTATACCTTTAAGCTGTATCTGCGATGGGCAGCGGGGAGATACGCACGTTCCCTCTGAGGTGCGCCATGCCGGAAAAAGCAGCTTGCGATGCATTCGCATAGCGGGAAAGATGTGTAAGGATGCATCAGTACAGAAATAGGGTTATTTATACTGTATACCATGTCAGCAATGAATATTTAGATATATAGGGCTAGATGTAATAAGGTGCGATTTTTGGAAACGTGTGATTTTTCCCAAAGAATTGTGTGTTTTCTGAAAATCACAAATGTAATGGAGTGCGGAAACATGCAAAATCGCATGTTTCCTGACGTCTAAAAAAATCGCAATGGCAAAATTCGCATCCAGATGTTTTGCCATTGCAAATATACAACTCGGGCAATGTAATAGTATGCGAGTTTTTTAATGGACACCTAAAACATTACCAAAAATGTTTCCAAAAAATAGACCATCTTCTGGCTGGTGAGATTGACAGAGGCGTGCACAGATTCGTGAGATCCATGCGTACTTCTGTCTGGAAAAGTAAAGAAATAGTTAAAACCTAAAATGACGATCAGGACCCCCAAAAGCATAACCAGCCCCAGGCTCTTTTTAGCCGGTCCTGGTTCCAAAAATACGGGGGGGGGGGGGGGGAACAAGTAGGGGTACCCTGTATTTTTAAATCCAGCAGCGGGCTCCACTAGCCAGGGAGGTGATGCCGCAGCCAGGGGACACTTTTATATAGGTCCCTGCGGCCGCAGCATCACACACCCCAACTAGTCACCCCTGGCAGGGAGTTCTCTGGGGGAGTGGGGACCCCTTAAATAAAGGGGTTGCCCCCCTCCAGGCACTTAAGGGCCAGGGATGAAGTCCAAGGATTGTCCCCTGGGCGGTGGGTGCCAGGCTGATAGCCATAGTTTGTAAAAAAAAGAATATTGTCTTTTTGCTATGGAACTACAAGTCCCAGCAAGCTTCTCTGCATGCTGATACTTGGAGACCCACAAGTACCAACATGCGGGGAATTAAAGGGCCCGAGGGTACCTGTATTTTCACAACAAAAGAAATACCCCCAAAAACACAAGACTCACACACCGTGATAGTAAAAGTTTATTTACACATACATGCACACTTACACACTCACACATACTTACCTAGTGTCCCACGGAGCCTCTCTGTCCCCTTTTCTAGAAGAATCCAAGAGGGTACCTGTGGGGAAAAAAATGTATGCTCACCTGTACCTGTGAAGATCAGTCCTCTTCCTTCCATGTAGGCATCCCAGGGGTTAAAAAAAATAACAAACCGCCACAAACCCGTACCAGCGGACAGGTAGAAGTGTATGATTACACATACACTTCTACTACGCCAATGGGGTACCTCCACGATACTAATATTATTAGAGGGACACCCCAGCCAATCAGGAGCTGCTTCCTGATTGGCTCTGTGCTCCCAGGGTACAGCCAATCGCGGATTGCCCGTTGTAATGAATGGAGACGCTGGGAGCCGATTGCAAAGAATACTGCTGGGAGCCGCTATATTGAGGAAACCGCTAGGGTCAGCAACAATTGACCTAGTGGTTTCCACTCTAACCAGAGTACAGCCAATTGTGGCAGAGCACATCTAATACAGCAGAGTCAGTGCAGCATATGGCAACGTGCACTGTGCCCCTATACACAGTCACTATACAGTACAGTCACTCATGGACACAGCACATCTAATACAGCAGAGTCAGTGCAGCATATGGTAGTGTGCACTGTGCCCCCTATACACAGTCACTATACAGTACAGTCACTCATGGACACAGCACATCTAATACAGCAGAGTCAGTGCAGCATATGGTAGTGTGCACTGTGCCCCTATACACAGTCACTATACAGTACAGTCACTCATGGACACAGCACATCTAATACAGCAGAGTCAGTGCAGCATATGGCAACGTGCACTGTGCCCCTATACACAGTCACTATACAGCACAGTCACTCATGGACACAGCACATCTAATACAGCAGAGTCAGTGCAGCATATGGCAGCGTGCACTGTGCCCCCTATACACAGTCACTATACAGCACAGTCACTCATGGACACAGCACATCTAATATAGCAGAGTCAGTGCAGCATATGGCAGCGTGCACTGTGCGCCCTATACAGTCACTATACAGCACAGTCACTCATGGACACAGCACATCTAATACAGCAGAGTCAGTGCAGCATATGGCAGCGTGCACTGTGCGCCCTATACAGTCACTATACAGCACAGTCACTCATGGACACAGCATATCTAATACAGCAGAGTCAGTGCAGCATATGGCAGCGTGCACTGTGCCCCCTATACACAGTTACTATAGAGTCTTGTGGACACAGCACATCTAATACAGCAGAGTCAGTGCAGCATATGGCATGGTGCGCTGTGCCCCCTATACACAGTTACTGTAGAGCAGGCATTCCCAACCACGGTCCTCAAGGCACACCAACAGTGCAGGTTTTAGTGATATCCAGGCTGCAGCACAGATGGTTAAATCAAAATAGCTAAGCTACTAATTATGTTACCTGTGCTGCAGCCTGGATATCACTAAAACATGCACTGTTGGTGTGCCTTGAGGACCGTGGTTGGGAATGCTTGCTGTAGAGTCTTGTGGACACAGCACATCTAATACAGCAGAGTCAGTGCAGCATATGGCATGGTGCACTGTGCCCCCTATACACAGTTACCGTAGAGTCTTGTGGACACAGCACATCTAATACAGCAGAGTCAGTGCAGCATATGGCAGCGTGCACTGTACCCCCTATACAGTCACTATACAGCACAGTCACTCATAGACACAGCACATCTAATACAGCAGAGACAGTGCGGCATATAGTAGTGTGCACTGTGCCCCCTATACACAGTCACTATACAGCACAGTCACTCATGGACACAGCACATCTAATACAGCAGAGTCAGTGCAGCATATGGCAGCGTGCACTGTGCGCCCTATACAGTCACTATACAGCACAGTCACTCATGGACACAGCATATCTAATACAGCAGAGTCAGTGCAGCATATGGCAGCGTGCACTGTGCCCCCTATACACAGTTACTATAGAGTCTTGTGGACACAGCACATCTAATACAGCAGAGTCAGTGCAGCATATGGCATGGTGCACTGTGCCCCCCTATACACAGTTACTATAGAGTCTTGTGGACACAGCATATCTAATACAGCAGAGTCAGAGCAGCATATGGCAGCGTGCACTGTGCCCCCTATACACAGTCACTATACAGCACAGTCACTCGTGGACACAGCACATCTAATACAGCAGAGTCAGTGCAGCATATGGCAGCGTGCACTGTGCCCCCTATACACAGTTACTATAGAGTCTTGTGGACACAGCACATATAATACAGCAGAGTCAGTGCAGCATATGGCATGGTGCGCTGTGCCCCTTATACACAGTTACTGTAGAGTCTTGTGGACACAGCACATCTAATACAGCAGAGTCAGTGCAGCATATGGCATGGTGCGCTGTGCCTATACACAGTTACTAGAGTCTTGTGGACACAGCACATCTAATACAGCAGAGTCAGTGCAGCATATGGCATGGTGCACTGTGCCCCCTATACACAGTTACTATAGAGTCTTGTGGACACAGCATATCTAATACAGCAGAGTCAGAGCAGCATATGGCAGCGTGCACTGTGCCCCCTATACACAGTCACTATACAGCACAGTCACTCGTGGACACAGCACATCCAATACAGCAGAGTCAGAGCAGCATATGGCATGGTGCGCTGTGCCCCCTATACACAGTTACTATAGAGTCTTGTGGACACAGCACATCTAATACAGCAGAGTCAGTGCAGCATATGGCATGGTGCACTGTGCCCCCTATACACAGTTACTGTAGAGTCTTGTGGACACAGCACATCTAATACAGCAGAGTCAGTGCAGCATATGGCATGGTGCGCTGTGCCCCCTATACACAGTTACTATAGAGTCTTGTGGACACAGCACATCTAATACAGCAGAGTCAGTGCAGCATATGGCATGGTGCGCTGTGCCCCCTATACACAGTTACTATAGAGTCTTGTGGACACAGCACATCTAATACAGCAGAGTCAGTGCAGCATATGGCATGGTGCGCTGTGCCCCCTATACACAGTTACTATAGAGTCTTGTGGACACAGCACATCTAATACAGCAGAGTCAGTGCAGCATATGGCATGGTGCGCTGTGCCCCCTATACACAGTCACTATAGAGTCTTGTGGACACAGCACATCTAATACAGCAGAGTCAGTGCAGCATATGGCATGGTGCGCTGTGCCCCCTATACACAGTTACTATAGAGTCTTGTGGACACAGCACATATAATACAGCAGAGTCAGTGCAGCATATGGCATGGTGCGCTGTGCCCCCTATACACAGTTACTGTAGAGTCTTGTGGACACAGCACATCTAATACAGCAGAGTCAGTGCAGCATATGGCATGGTGCGCTGTGCCCCCTATACACAGTTACTATAGAGTCTTGTGGACACAGCACATCTAATACAGCAGAGTCAGTGCAGCATATGGCATGGTGCGCTGTGCCCCCTATACACAGTTACTATAGAGTCTTGTGGACACAGCACATATAATACAGCAGAGTCAGTGCAGCATATGGCATGGTGCGCTGTGCCCCCTATACACAGTTACTATAGAGTCTTGTGGACACAGCACATATAAAACAGAAGAGTCAGTGCAGCATATGGCATGGTGCGCTGTGCCCCCTATACACAGTTACTGTAGAGTCTTGTGGACACAGCACATCTAATACAGCAGAGTCAGTGCAGCATATGGCATGGTGCGCTGTGCCCCCTATACACAGTTACTATAGAGTCTTGTGGACACAGCACATATAATACAGAAGAGTCAGTGCAGCATATGGCATGGTGCGCTGTGCCCCCTATACACAGTTACTGTAGAGTCTTGTGGACACAGCACATCTAATACAGCAGAGTCAGTGCAGCATATGGCATGGTGCGCTGTGCCCCCTATACACAGTCACTATAGAGTCTTGTGGACACAGCACATCTAATACAGCAGAGTCAGTGCAGCATATGGCATGGTGCGCTGTGCCCCCTATACACAGTTACTATAGAGTCTTGTGGACACAGCACATCTAATACAGCAGAGTCAGTGCAGCATATGGCATGGTGCGCTGTGCTCCCGGGTTGGGTAGAGAACGCCGGCGGTCAGAATACAAACCACAGCATCCTGACGATCAGAAAACAACAAGGGAAGGTAAGTATACTTAGCTTACACACATGACCCCCTAACCCGGGTGTGATATGCAAGGTCGACAGTAACTGGGTCAACAGTAACTAGGTTGACAGGATCTCCAGGTCGACATGGTGTAGGTCGACAGGTCAAAAGGTCGACATGAGTTTTTAATGGTTTTTGGTGTCATTTTCTCCGTACAGTGATCAGGAACCCCAATTAGTGCACAGTGTCCCCTCGCCTCGCTCGCCATGCTTCAGGCAAGGTGCCTCGCTCTGCTACCACTGCGCTCGGCACAGGTCACCGTTCCCAATCGTAGTCCACGTGGATCGCTAAGTATGAAAAAGGTCAAAAAAAGAAAAAAAAATTGTGAAAAACTCATGTCGACCTTTTGACCTGTTGACATAGAACATGTCGACCTAGAGACCCTGTCAACCTAGTTACTGTCGACAAATAGTGGTCGACCTACTTACTGTCCACCTAGAGACCTGATACCCCCCCCAACCCTCCCTGCATGCAGTCTAAACCTAACCGTAACCCTCCCTGGTAGCACCTGTACCTAACACCCCATCCTCGCTGCCTAACCCTAAATGCCCTACCCCGAAGCCTAACCCCAACCCTCCCTGCTGCCTAACCCCAACCCCCCTTCCCCGCTGCCTAACCCCAACCCCCCTCCCCGCTGCCTAACCCTAACCCCCCCTCCCTGCTGCCTAACCCTAACCCCCCTCCCCACTGCCTAACCCCAACCCCCCACCCCGCTGCCTAACCCTAACCCTCCCCGCTGCCTAACCCCCAACCCCCCTCCCCGCTGCCTAACCCTAACCCCCCTCCCCGCTGCCTAACCCCAACCCCCCTCCCCACTGCCTAACCCCAACCCTCCCCGCTGCCTAACCCCAACCCCCCTCCCCGCTGCCTAACCCCAACCCCCCTCCCCGCTGCCTAACCCCAACCCCCCTCCCCGCTGCCTAACCCCAACCCTCCTCCCCGCTGCCTAACCCTAACCCCCCTCCCCACTGCCTAACTCCAACCCTCCCCGCTGCCTAACCCCAACCCCCCTCCCCGCTGCCTAACCCTAACCCCCCCTCCCCGCTGCCTAACCCTAACCCCCCTCCTCACTGCCTAACCACAACCCCCCTCCCCACTGCCTAACCCCAACCCTCCCCGCTGCCTAACCCCAACCCCCCGCTGCCTAACCCCAACCCCCCTCCCCGCTGCCTAACCCTAACCCCCCTCCCCGCTGCCTAACCCTAACGCCCCTCCCCGCTGCCTAACCCCAACCCCCCTCCTCACTGCCTAACCACAACCCCCCTCCCAACTGCCTAACCACAACCCCCCTCCCCACTGCCTAACCCCAACCCTCCCCGCTGCCTAACCCCAACCCCCCTCCCCGCTGCCTAACCCTAACCCCCCTCCCCGCTGCCTAACCCCAACCCCCCCTCCCCGCTGCCTAACCCTAACCCCCCTCCCCGCTGCCTAACCCTAACACCCCCTCCCCGCTGCCTAACCCTAAATGCCCTACCCCGAAGCCTAACCCTAATCCCCCTCCCCGCTGCCTAACACTATCCCCCCTCCCCGCTGCCTAGCCCTAACCCTCCTACCCCTCTTCCTAACCCTAACCTCCCCTCCCCGCTGCCTAACCCCAACCCTCCCCGCTGCCTAACCTTAACCCCCCTCACCGATGCCTAACCCTAACCCCCCTCCCCGCTGCCTAGACCTAACCCTCTCGAAGCGGCTTATCAGTAGAACACAGCGGTGCCAGCTTGATTGGGATTCTGGCGCCGGCATTGCTATCCATGTTGGTATTCCAGCATCAGCATTCAAAGCAGTTTCCCGATGGCGGCATCGACATTCCGACCACCGGGATGCCGAACACCGGCCCCATACCTGCATCCCGTCTACATACACCCTTCTAGCTCTAGAGGAATTTTCTAATAAAATTGAAGTTTAAGGGGTATATGCAATTGCGGTCGAATTCCGGCTGGAATTCGACCGTTTTTGGATTCAACACAATTTCGACAGTCGAATCCCGGCCGCCGGGACCCGAATTCGACATATTCAATACAAAACGGATTCGACAGTCCCGCTGTTGAAAAACGGACCAATTACAGATAGTGTGCGTCCTGAATTCGACTTCATGGACGGCACAAAAGTGTTAAAAAAAACCTGAAAAAAATTGCATGGGGTCCCCCCTCCTAAGCATAACCAGCCCGGGGTCTTTGAGCCGGTCCTGGTTGTAAAAATACGGGGGGAAAAATTACATGGGATCCCCTGTATTTTAACAACCAGCACCGGGCTCTGCGTCCGGTCCTGGTGTGTAAGTATGTGTGTATGTCGGTGTGCATGTATGTAATAAAGTTATACTGTCACGGTATGTGTGTACTGTTTTTATTTGGGTATTTTTTTTGTAGTAGAACTACAGGTACCAGCGGGCCCGTTTCCCCCCGCATGCTGGTACTTGTGGTTCTTCAAGTACCAGCTTGCGGGGGAGGCTTGCTGGGACTTGTGGTTCTGCTACAAAAATAGGGATTTTTGTTTACTTACCGTAAAATCTCTTTCTCTGATTCCATCTGGGGGACGCTGCGCCGTTACTTGTGGGTTAGAGGTGTGTGGTTGTGGAGTTTGGCACAGAACTATTAAGAACTGACCCCTCCCCCCTCTAACCCCTCCCATCTCCTTCCTGCCCAGCCAGCACCTCAGTTAACGTTTAGCCAAGCCAAAGGAGATAGACCGCAAAAATTTACTGGTTAAACCAGACAACCATATGGGAGGGATCGCAGCGTCCCCCAGATGGAATCAGAGAAAGAGATTTTACGGTAAGTAAACAAAAATCCCTATTTCTCTTTCATCCATCTGGGGGACGCTGCGCCGTTACTTGTGGGATTTCCCAAAGCAAGCTAATGAGAGGAGGGAGAAGTAGACGGCATAGCCGTCCGTAAAATTTTGACGCCCAACAGAGGCAGTTTCCAAATTGAAAATATGAAAAAAAACGGTAAACCCTTTTTGAACCGTATGCACAGACGACCAAGTCGCCGCCCTACATAGCTGCTCAATAGATGCATTCCCGCGAGCAGCCCAAGAAGCTCCAACTCGAATGAGCTGGAATCGATTCAGAAACTGAAATATCAGAAAACTGTTTTTATGGCGAAATCACCCAACGAGCCACTGTGTTCTTGGAAGCCGGCCAATCTCGTTTTGGGCGCATCAATTAAAAACTAACAATGCAGCCGTACGACAGACAGGATTTGGACAAGATAAATAAATCCGTAAGGCCCTAAGCATATCTAAGAGAGCCAAATGGGAATCCTCCCCGGAAGGAGAAGGAGTAAACGCTGGAAGGACAATGTCCTAATTTAGATGAAACGCTGACACAACTTTCGTAAGGAAGGAAGGTTTTTGTTCGCAGAATCACCCGGCTATCATGAAACCTCAACAAGGGTGGTCTGCAAGAAAGAGCTGTCCATGCAGACACTCGTCCTGCTGAGGCAATTGTCAATAGGAAGACAACTTTTGAACGTTAGATACCGCAATTTTACAGATTCCAAATAGTTCAAATGGAGAATACCGAAGAGCCGTAAAGACTAAGTTACAGTCCCAAGCAGGAACCAGAGGAACAAAAGGTGGCTGAATCCGAAGAACTCCCTGAAGGAACGTCTGAACTTCTGGAAAGATAGCCAGTCTCTTTAGAAAGAAAGAACCGATAAGTCAGAAACTTGACCCTTCAGTGAAGAAGTCTTAGCCCCTTATTGAGACCCTCCTGAAGGAAGTATAACCGATGAGGAATACGAAACAAATCCGGTGTTAAACCACGCTTTTCACACCAATCAAAGTAAATACGCTACACTCGGTGGTATACTCTAGAAGTCACCGGTTTTTTAGCCTGAGTCATCGTTTACACAACAAGACGAGAAAAAAACCCTTTTCCCTTAAAAGGTTGGGTTCAAGAACCAAATCGTCAAAGCCAGCCGACCCAACCTGGGTGGTGACCTGGTCCTTGAATCAGAAGATCCGGACACAGAGGGAGTCGGAAAGGTTCCTCGACGACCATATTGTGACGAAGAATGTACCACTGTCAGCGTGGCCAAGCTGAGGCTACCCAAATGATTGGGAGACCTTCTTACTGAATGTGTTTAAGCAGACGTGGAATCAGTGGAAATGGTGGAAACACATATCCCAGTTGAAAGTGCCACGGTGCTGTCAGTGCATCGATTAGAATTGCTTGAGGGTCCTGAGTACGCGACCCGTAGAGAGGAAGATTATTATTGATACGAGACGCCATCAGATCTACATCGGGCAACCCCCACCGGGCTACTAGAGTCAGAAACACCTCCTGGTGAAACTCCCACTCTCCCGGATGCATCGTGTGACGGCTTAAGAAATCCGCTTCCCAGTTCTCGATTTCTGGAATACGAATCGCGAATATGGCCAGGAACCAATGTTCCGCCCATGTGAGAGTCTGAGCGACTTCGTTCATTGCGGATCAGCTTCGAGTACCTCCTTCCTTGTTTATGTAAGCAACTGCTGATGCGCTGTGGGACTGAATCCGCACTGGATGACCTTGAACCATGGTTTGAATCCGAAGTAGTGCATACCGGATTGTCCTTAACTCCAAGATGCTGATCTGCAACTTTAACTCTTGACTGGTCCAGAGTCCCTGAAAGTGATGAGTCTGAAACACCGCCCCCCAACCTCTGAGGCCGGTGTTTGTGGTGACCATCACCCAAGACCAAATTGTGAACGGAACTACTTTGGTCAAATTGTATCTGTGAAACCCCCAGCGAAGCGACTGACGAGTCTGTACAGACACGCGGACCAACAGTAATTCGAGATGAGGCCCTGTCCGAGTCCAACAGTTGAGAATCTGAGTCTGAAAAGGGTCGAGTCTGAAACGTGGCATATGGAACTGCCTTGAAGGTTGCCACCATCTTGTCTCACTTGCATGCAACGGAGAACCGAAACCACCGGTAAATGTAGCCGTGTTCGAATTCTGGACTGTATGTCCTGAATCTTGTCCTGAGGAAGAACCACTGTTCTGGTTGTTGGTGTCGAATAAAAGTCCCAGAAACATCATCTTCCGGGAAGGAAGCAAAGATGACTTCAGACAATAAATTAAATCTAGGATCGAGCACGGTGGCCAAAATGTAGTGCTCTGATTTCAACAGATTGACCACCCGTGAATCCTTGTTAAGCGAATTAAGGGCTCCATCCACAAGTCCCACATGCCTAGCGGAATCGCTCCGTGTTAGCTCCTCCTTCAATGTCTCCAGCTTCTTCTGCAAAAGCCTGATGAGGGGAATGACCTGACTCAGGCTGGCAGTGTCTGAACTGACTTCACGTGTGGCAAGTTCAAAGGGCATCAGAACCTTGCACAACGTTGAAATCATTCTCCACTGCGCTTGAGATAGGTGCATTCCACCTCCTATATCGTGCTCAATTGTATAGGCTTGAATGGCCTTTTGCTGCTCCTCCAACCTCTGAAGCATATAGAGGGTTGAATTCCACCTCGTTACCACTTCTTGCTTCAGATGATGGCAGGGCAGGTTCAGTAGTTTTTGGTGGTGCTCCAGTCTTCTGTACGTGGTGCCTGTACGCCGAAAGTGTCCCGCAATTTTTCTGGCCACCGACAGCATCTCTTGCACGCCCCTGTCGTTTTTTAAATAATTCTGCACCACCAAATTCAAGGTATGTGCAAAACATGGGACGTGCTGGAATTTGCCCATATTTAATGCACACACAATATTGCTGGCGTTGTCCGATGCCACAAATCCACAGGAGAGTCCAATTGGGGTAAGCCATTCCGCGATGATCTTCCTCAGTTGCCGTAAGAGGTTTTCAGCTGTGTGCGTATTCTGGAAACCGGTGATACAAAGCGTAGCCTGCCTAGGAAAGAGTTGGCGTTTGCGAGATGCTGCTACTGGTGCCGCCGCTGCTGTTCTTGCGGCGGGAGTCCATACATCTACCCAGTGGGCTGTCACAGTCATATAGTCCTGACCCTGCCCTGCTCCACTTGTCCACATGTCCGTGGTTAAGTGGACATTGGGTACAACTGCATTTTTTAGGACACTGGTGAGTCTTTTTCTGAGGTCCGTGTACATTCTCGGTATCGCCTGCCTAGAGAAGTGGAACCTAGATGGTATTTGGTAACGGGGGCACACTGCCTCAATAAATTGTCTAGTTCCCTGTGAACTAACGGCGGATACCGGACGCACGTCTAACACCAACATAGTTGTCAAGGCCTCAGTTATCCGCTTTGCAGCAGGATGACTGCTGTGATATTTCATCTTCCTCGCAAAGGACTGTTGAACAGTCAATTGCTTACTGGAAGTAGTACAAGTGGGCTTACGACTTCCCCTCTGGGATGACCATCGACTCCCAGCAGCAACAACAGCAGCGCCAGCAGCAGTAGGCGTTACACGCAAGGATGCATCGGAGGAATCCCAGGCAGGAGAGGACTCGTCAGAATTGCCAGTGACATTGCCTGCAGGACTATTGGCATTCCTGGGGAAGGAGGAAATTGACACTGAGGGAGTTGGTGGGGTGGTTTGCGTGAGCTTGGTTACAAGAGGAAGGGATTTACTGGTCAGTGGACTGCTTCCGCTGTCACCCAAAGTTTTTGAACTTGTCACTGACTTATTATGAATGCGCTGCAGGTGACGTATAAGGGAGGATGTTCCGAGGTGGTTAACGTCCTTACCCCTACTTATTACAGCTTGACAAAGGGAACACACGGCTTGACACCTGTTGTCCGCATTTCTGTTGAAATAGTTCCACACCGAAGAGCTGATTTTTTTGGTATTTTCACCAGGCATGTCAACGGCCATATTCCTCCCACGGACAACAGGTGTCTCCCCGGGTGCCTGACTTAAACAAACCACCTCACCATCAGAATCCTCCTGGTCAATTTCCTCCCCAGCGCCAGCAACACCCATATCCTCCTCATCCTGGTGTACTTCAACACTGACATCTTCAATCTGACTATCAGGAACTGGACTGCGGGTGCTCCTTCCAGCACTTGCAGGGGGCGTGCAAATGGTGGAAGGCGCATGCTCTTCACGTCCAGTGTTGGGAAGGTCAGGCATCGCAACCGACACAATTGGACTCTCCTTGTGGATTTGGGATTTCGAAGAACGCACAGTTCTTTGCGGTGCTACTGCTTTTGCCAGCTTGAGTCTTTTCATTTTTCTAGCGAGAGGCTGAGTGCCTCCATCCTCATGTGAAGCTGAACCACTAGCCATGAACATAGGCCAGGGCCTCAGCCGTTCCTTGCCACTCCGTGTGGTAAATGGCATATTGGCAAGTTTACGCTTCTCCTCCGACAATTTTATTTTAGGTTTTGGAGTCCTTTTTTTACTGATATTTGGTGTTTTGGATTTGACATGCTCTGTACTATGACATTGGGCATCGGCCTTGGCAGACGACGTTGCTGGCATTTCATCGTCTCGGCCATGACTAGTGGCAGCAGCTTCAGCACGAGGTGGAAGTGGATCTTGATCTTTCCCTAATTTTGGAACCTCAACATTTTTGTTCTCCATATTTTAATAGGCACAACTAAAAGGCACCTCAGGTAAACAATGGAGATGGATGGATACTAGTATACAATTATGGACGGACTGCCGAGTGCCGACACAGAGGTAGCTACAGCCGTGAACTACCGTACTGTGTCTGCTGCTAATATAGACTGGTTGATAAAGAGATGTCGTAGTATGTATGTATGAAGAAGAAAGAAAAAAAAACCACGGTTAGGTGGTATACAATTATGGACGGACTGCCGAGTGCCGACACAGAGGTAGCCACAGCCGTGAACTACCGTACTGTACTGTGTCTGCTGCTAATATAGACTGGTTGATAAAGAGATGTCGTAGTATGTATGTATGAAGAAGAAAGAAAAAAAAACCACGGGTAGGTGGTATACAATTATGGACGGACTGCCGAGTGCCGACACAGAGGTAGCCACAGCCGTGAACTACCGTACTGTACTGTGTCTGCTGCTAATATAGACTGGTTGATAAAGAGATGTAGTAGTATGTATGTATGAAGAAGAAAGAAAAAAAAACCACGGGTAGGTGGTATACAATTATGGACGGACTGCCGAGTGCCGACACAGAGGTAGCCACAGCCGTGAACTACCGTACTGTACTGTGTCTGCTGCTAATATAGACTGGTTGATAAAGAGATGTCGTAGTATGTATGTATGAAGAAGAAAGAAAAAAAAACCACGGTTAGGTGGTATACAATTATAGACGGACTGCCGAGTGCCGACACAGAGGTAGCCACAGCCGTGAACTACCGTACTGTACTGTGTCTGCTGCTAATATAGACTGGTTGATAAAGAGATGTCGTAGTATGTATGTATAAAGAAGAAAGAAAAAAAAACCACGGTTAGGTGGTATACAATTATGGACGGACTGCCGAGTGCCGACACAGAGGTAGCCACAGCCGTGAACTACCGTACTGTACTGTGTCTGCTGCTAATATAGACTGGTTGATAAAGAGATGTAGTAGTATGTATGTATAAAGAAGAAAGAAAAAAAAACCACGGGTAGGTGGTATACAATTATGGACGGACTGCCGAGTGCCGACACAGAGGTAGCCACAGCCGTGAACTACCGTACTGTACTGTGTCTGCTGCTAATATAGACTGGTTGATAAAGAGATGTCGTAGTATGTATGTATGAAGAAGAAAGAAAAAAAAACCACGGTTAGGTGGTATACAATTATGGACGGACTGCCGAGTGCCGACACAGAGGTAGCCACAGCCGTGAACTACCGTACTGTACTGTGTCTGCTGCTAATATAGACTGGTTGATAAAGAGATGTCGTAGTATGTATGTATAAAGAAGAAAGAAAAAAAAACCACGGTTAGGTGGTATACAATTATGGACGGACTGCCGAGTGCCGACACAGAGGTAGCCACAGCCGTGAACTACCGTACTGTACTGTGTCTGCTGCTAATATAGACTGGTTGATAAAGAGATGTCGTAGTATGTATGTATGAAGAAGAAAGAAAAAAAAACCACGGTTAGGTGGTATACAATTATGGACGGACTGCCGAGTGCCGACACAGAGGTAGCCACAGCCGTGAACTACCGTACTGTACTGTGTCTGCTGCTAATATAGACTGGTTGATAAAGAGATGTCGTAGTATGTATGTATAAAGAAGAAAGAAAAAAAAACCACGGTTAGGTGGTATACAATTATGGACGGACTGCCGAGTGCCGACACAGAGGTAGCCACAGCCGTGAACTACCGTACTGTACTGTGTCTGCTGCTAATATAGACTGGTTGATAAAGAGATGTAGTAGTATGTATGTATAAAGAAGAAAGAAAAAAAAACCACGGGTAGGTGGTATACAATTATGGATGGACTGCCGAGTGCCGACACAGAGGTAGCTACAGCCGTGAACTACCGTACTGTGTCTGCTGCGACTGGATGATAAATAATGATATAAAAAATATATATATATCACTACTGCAGCCGGACAGGTATATATATTATATAATGACGGACCTGCTGGACACTGTCTGTCAGCAGAATGAGTTTTTTATAGAATAAAAAAAAAAAACACCACACAAGTGAAGTCACACGACGAGTGTTTAACTTTTTCAGGCAATCACAATATAGTATACTACTAACTATACTGGTGGTCAGTGTGGTCAGGTCACTGGTCAGTCACACTGGCAGTGGCACTCCTGCAGCAAAAGTGTGCACTGTTTAATTTTAATATAATATGTACTCCTGGCTCCTGCTATAACCTATAACTGGCACTGCAGTGCTCCCCAGTCTCCCCCACAATTATAAGCTGTGTGAGCTGAGCACAGTCAGATATATAATATATACATAGATGATGCAGCACACTGGGCTGAGCAGTGCACACAGATATGGTATGTGACTGTCTTGTACTCCTGGCTCCTGCTATAACCTATAACTGGCACTGCAGTGCTCCCCAGTCTCCCCCACAATTATAAGCTGTGTGAGTTGAGCACAGTCAGATATATAATATATACATAGATGATGCAGGCATGCAGCACACTGGGCTGAGCAGTGCACACAGATATGGTATGTGACTGAGTCACTGTGTGTACCGTTTTTTTCAGGCAGAGAACGGATATATTAAATAAAACAACTGCACTGCTGGTGGTCACTGTGGTCAGTCACTAAACTCTGCACTCTCTTCTACAGTATCAGCCTCAGGTCAATCTCTCTCTCTCTCTCCTAATCTAAATGGAGAGGACGCCAGCCACGTCCTCTCCCTATCAATCTCAATGCACGTGTGAAAATGGCGGCGACGCGCGGCTCCTTATATAGAATCCGAGTCTCGCGAGAATCCGACAGCGTCATGATGACGTTCGGGCGCGCTCGGGTTAACCGAGCAAGGCGGGAAGATCCGAGTCGCTCGGACCCGTGAAAAAAAACATGAAGTTCGTGCGGGTTCGGATTCAGAGAAACCGAACCCGCTCATCTCTAGTGATGAACACCCGATATGGGACTGGTTCCTCGTGATCTAACAAATATTCTCTGGATATGACCTCCGTCACCCACCGATCTGGTCTCGATAGGAACCACCCTTCTTTGAACTGTAGTAACCGAGTCTCAACCGTCACTGACTCTTCCGAGGATCGTGAACCGTCATGCAGTAGGTTTGTTGGCAGGTTTACGTCTACCTCTGAATGCCTCCCTTCGTGGGTATCCCCTGTATATGAAAGTACCGAAACCTTGTAGAATTCGGTTTCGGAGGAGCAACTGGAAGAAAGGGGTTCCTTCTGTAGAATGTGAGATAATCTTCTTTGATTCCGACCTAAAGAGTACTCACCTTCAAAGGGTACCGCCGACAAGGTCTGTTTGGAGTCAAAATCGTCATTCCAAACCCGAGACCAAAGAGACCGTCTTGTTGTCACGGTCAAGGCAGAAATACGGGATTGTAGTGCAGCAGGATCAACCAAGGCCTCACCCACATAAGTAAGAACCTTCTGAAATCTGTTCTGTTAACTGAATGGCTTCCGATGGATCGTTAGACTACCTTCCAGAGATGACCTGTGCTAGTCAGTCATCCGCGGCCTTGAGGACCCAAGCGCCAGCTAAAAGTGGGTGAAGAGAAACACCTGATAAAGAAAACAGATTTAGGCATTGCTTCAATCTTCCTATCTGTAGGATCTTTCAACGTCACAGACTGTACAGAAGGAATAACCGTAGTTCCTGCTAAATTTGAAATGTGAACGTCTACCTTTTGGCCTGTTTCCCAAAATCTGATATCCTCCCTCTGTAAAAGGATATAGAAATTTTTATGCCGTAGGGGCTTGGAAACGAGAATCCGGCTTAAGTCAGGCTCCTTTAAAATATCCCTGTTATTAAGGTGACGGATGGAGTCTATCAGCAATCTAACAGCTGATCTAGTAGAAAAGTCATCTTCCCAGACCGAAATCTCGCCCCACTCTGGGTCTACTTCCCCTTTTTATAAAAACTACACCTGAACATTGTTCTAGGTGCATGCAGACAGCACATGCGCTGTGTCAATCAGAACCTCCAATGGGAATTACTCCAACTCCTCCCCCAGAAAGTTATAGCGGTAACGGCTATGGCCGTTTTGTAGCAGAAGAACTGCCGGCAGAGTTTACAAACTTGTTTTGGGATTGAATTAAATCAGCAAGACATCTGCCCACATTTTAAGCCCACACCAGATGTGTCTGGCCCAAGCAGACATAGACTGATCCGCGGAACCTCCCTGTTGGATCACCACAGATGCACCAGAGCATGAAGCACAGAGGGTATCAGCATCCGCTTTACCCTTAGCTAGTCTTGACTCACATTGTAAGCAGAAAAATAACCACAGAGGATGTCTTTCCTCTTTGTAGATCCTTCTGACGTATTGACATAATTAAACTTTATTTATTCTTTATTTTATTTTATTTATTTATTTATTTTTTTATTTTTATTTTAAAACAAGTGCACTACAAACGAACTATAAGCTCAGTAGAGTAATTTGTGCAAAAATTAAATCTGTTAACTCTCATTACAAGTGTAGAGTAACACTATGCCCCCAAAGTATACTTGCTGTTAGGTGTGTGCTGCACAGCGCCCCTCGTACTGTCTCCGTAGAAGATGGCGCCCGGTGCTTTGCAGACGCTGGCCGGGAGGGCGCGCAAGGCAGTGCAGGGCGGGAATCCGTCCTTTTGAAGTAAGCGCCGCGTCCCCCTGCTATAGCCGGAAGCCTGCGTCTCCTGCTCACTGCTACATACAGCGGCTCTGTGCGGGCAGCCTCTAGCGATCCCCCGGAGAGTGACTCACCACTCTCTTCCCCTTTCCTTCAGTCAAAACACAGTGGAATATGTTACTGCACTCCAACGCTCACCTCCAGAGAGAGAGCGGAGGGGGGGGGAGAGGCACACAAGTATAAATATAAATATGAAGGACATAGTAATAAATATATATTCTATATTATATATTCTATATTATATAGGAAGGATAGACCAATACTGTCAGAGACGGATTGTGTCTATCCTGTACCTCCTCACTGCCGACTTCTTAGGAACAGGAATCCAGCCCCAGTGACCGAAGTGTGGTGGCTATCTGTTGTGGTACTTGAACCCAGGCCTCTGTGGTTGGGTGTTTAGGGGATTAGTGTGCTGAGCCACACTGTTTTATATATACACATTCCCCAAATTGCCAATAGCATTAGTACCCAGTGACACCAAGGAATAATAAAGGGAAGGCAACACCCCGCCCTGTATGTAGCGTACCGCTAATTAAGGTGCACCAGATGTTTTCGGAGGTTCCGCTGGCTTTTCAAAATGGTGGCCAGCCTGCGAGAAGAGATGGGGGAAAATGTTATGTGGCAAGGCGGGGCATTTTGTCGTTATAAAACATTGCGGAAGTGGTTTGTTTTACCCCCTATATCTGGCATTGTATCCATATATATCTAAATATATATATACACATATATACATACACCCGCACACATACAAATATCTATATACACAAACAAACACCCAACAGGGTAGATAAATACTGAGTGAAAAACTGTTATTGCACACTAGATTTAAATCCTTAATGAGCTGATCCCCAGCTCCTGTTATATAGCAGGCTCCCTAATCTACAGCCTTTTGTATGGAATGCCGGGCAGAGGACTCTCATGCAGGAAGGAATGGCTGCCAAAGTGAGATATACCCAATATCTTATCTCCCTGCACAGAAAACTAAAATCCCCCTCTGTGACAATGAGCGCTGGGAGTCACCGCTGAGCAAAGCGGGAATGTCAGCCTCACCTTTTAAATGTGCTGGAGCGGCCGGGGAGCGGAGGTACTGGAGCGACCATGGAGCGGGGGTGCTGGAGAGGCCGGAGTACGCGCTGCTGGAGCGGCCGGGAACTTGTACGCGCTGCTGCAGCTGCCGCGGCCGGGGGGCGGAGAGCGCTGAGCCTACAGCGCGGGAGTTAGCTCCGCCCCCCCACTCCGGCGCCAATTTCAAAAATGAAACCCGCTGCACATGAAGCGGGAAGCGCCTGTTTCTCCCCGGCCGCCTGTATGCTGCGGCCGGGGAACGGAGAGTGCTTAGCGCCGAACGGAGCGGGAGTTAGCTCCGCCCCCTCCACTATTGGCGCCCAATTCAAACTTTTTTATTTTGTGTAAAAATAAGCTCTGCATAACCGGCTGCCTGTATACTGCGGCCGGGGAGTGGTGATCGCTGAGCCCGCTTACAGAGCAGGCTGAAGCTCCCATCTAAAACCCCAAATGCACCCTTTATACGCTCCGGTATAGGGGGTCACATATGCAAATGTTAAAACAGACCGTGTAAAATAATAAATCATGGAAGGAGGGGGGGGGGGGGGAGAGAGGGGAGAGATTGTACTCACGCTGTCCCGATACACGCCGCACTTAGCGGTGTTACACTGCTCGACAGAGCGGCCCCGACACGCGTCGCACGCAGCGGTGTCCGCCTGCTGGTGGAGCGGCCCCGACACGCGCCGCACGCAGCGGTGTCCGGCCCCTTATACTCACCACTGCCATGCTGCCGGAATCTTCTGCTGGATGGAGTGGCCCCGACACGCGCCGCACGCAGCGGTGTCCGGCCAACTCAGGAGAGCTCAGTGTCTCCCTCAGCCGGGGCCCATCCCGAGCCGCACGCAGCTGCGATGGGACCCCGCCGGCAGCTCCCGCGGTGCAGACTGGCAGTGGCAGAGCTGCCAGTCTGTGAGTGTAAGAAAGAAAAAGAAAATAATAAAGAAAAAAGAAAAATTTCTTCAACTAAACCCAAGTGAACCAGCTCACATCGGGCACTAACTAAGACTGGCTTGGAGGGGAGATAGTAGGGGAGGAGCTAGCCACAGTGTGAGAATTTTAAAGTGCCAGCTCCCATTTACTGCCTACTATTTCCCCATTGTAACTACACTCCAGTGGCCCCTAGTGGATGAAGGAGAAAAAGTGTTTAACAGCAATTGTGTTGTATTGGGCTGGGTACAGGAATCAGACAGTCAGGATGCCGACACTTTCATAGGTAAGCTAATCCTACCTTGTCCTCCCCCTAACCTTCCTGTCCTGCAGCATAATCCTCTACCTGGTACCTGACCCTGACCTACACCCCTCAGTATAACCCTAACCCTCTCCCTAGTACCTGATCCTAACCTGCACCCCGCAGTATAACCCTAATCCTCTCCCTAGTACCTGATCCTAACCTACACCCCGCAGTATAACCCTAACCCTCTTCCTAGTGCCTGACCCTAACCTACACCCCGCAGTATAACCCTAACCCTCTCCCTAGTGCCTGACCCTAACCTACACCCCGCAGTATAACCCTAACCCTCTCTCTAGTGCCTGACCCTAACCTACACCCCGCAGTATAACCCTAACCCTCCCCTCCGCAGCCTAACCCTCTCCCTAGTGCCTGACCCTAACCTACACCCCGCAGTATAACCCTAACCCTCTCCCTAGTGCCTAACCCTAACCTACACCCCGCAGTATAACCCTAACCCTCTTCCAAGTGCCTGACCCTAACCTACACTCCGCAGTATTACCCTAACCCTCTCCCTAGTACAGGAATATCTCAGCTTTGCTTGCATACTGCCATCAGGCTAACTCCCGCTTGCCTGCACCTCTTGTCATCTGTCTGTCGCCCCTCCCCACTAGATTGTCAGCTCTTTAGAGCAGGGCTCTCTTTCCTCTTGTTATCTAAGCCCTCATCTCGACACATTTCACTCACAGCTCTCCCCTACTCAAAGACCATCGTTACCCTAGTAAAGGCTCATCTCCATCTATGGCCACCAGCCTCTAGTAGTACGATGATCACTCCTTCAATACTTACATCTTAGCTGTATTATGTCTTGAGAATGTGTGGTGCTCTATGTTACCTGTACTCTATTTCTGTTATTTATTTACTGTAATGCTATGTTTTGTCTCCCTGTACTGTCCTTTGTACGGCACTGTGAAACACATGTGGCGCCTTACAAATAAAAATAGGATTTTACTTACCGGTAAATCTATTTCTCGTAGTCCGTAGAGGATGCTGGGGACTCCGTAAGGACCATGGGGAATAGACGGGCTCCGCAGGAGATAGGGCACTTTAAGAAAGCTTTGGATTCTGGGTGTGCATTGGCTCCTCCCTCTATGTCCCTCCTCCAGACCACAGTTAGAGAAACTGTGCCCAGAGGATATGAACAGTACGAGGAAAGGATTTTTGTAATCTAAGGGCGAGATTCATACCAGCCACACCAATCACACCGTATAACTTGAGATAAACTACCTAGTTAACAGTATGAACAATTAACATAGCCTCGGTTCAAGACCGACCAACTATAACATAACCCTTATGTAAGCAATAACTATATACAAGTCTTGCAGAAGAAGTCCGCACTTGGGACGGGCACCCAGCATCCTCTACGGACTACGAGAAATAGATTTACCGGTAAGTAAAATCCTATTTTCTCTAACGTCCTAGAGGATGCTGGGGACACTGTAAGGACCATGGGGATTATACCAAAGCTCCCAAACGGGCAGGAGAGTGCGGATGACACTGCAGCACTGATTGAGCAAACAGGAGGTCCTCCTCAGCCAGGGTATCAAACTTATAGAACTTTGCAAAGGTGTTTGACCCCGACCAAGTAGCAGCTCGGCACAGTTGTAATGCCGAGACCCCTCGGGCAGCCGCCCAAGAAGAGCCCACCTTCCTAGTGGAATGGGCCTTTACCGATTTAGGCAATGGCAATCCTGCCGTAGAATGCACCTGCTGAATCGTGTTACAGATCCAGCGAGCAATTGTCTGATTTGAAGCAGGAGCGCCAACCTTGTTGGCCGCATAAAGAACAAACAGGGCTTCAGTCTTCCTGATCCTAGCTGTTCTTCTGGTCACATAAATCTTCAAAGCCCTGACCACATCCAGGGACTCGGAATCCTCCAAGTCCCGTGTAGCCACAGGCACGATAATAGGTTGGTTCATATGAAAAGATGAGACCACCTTGGGCAGAAATTGAGGATGAGTCCTCAACTCTGCCCTATCCACGTGAAAGATCAGGTATGGGCTTTTATATGATAAAGCCGCTAACTCCGAAACACGCCTTGCAGAAGCTAAGGCCAACAACATGACCACTTTCCAAGTGAGGTATTTCAACTCCACTGTTTTGAGTGGTTGAAACCAAGGTGACTTGAGGAAACTTAATACCACGTTAAGATCCCAAGGCGCCACCGGAGGTACAAAGGGAGGCTGAATATGCAGCACGCCCTTCACAAAAGTCTGTACTTCAGGAAGAGAAGCCAATTCTCTTTGAAAGAAAATGGATAAGGCCGAAATTTGGACCTTTATGGACCCTAATTTTAGGCCCAAATTCACTCCCGTTTGAAGGAAGTGAAGCAGACGGCCCAAATGGAACTCCTCCGTAGGAGCAGCTCTGGCCTCACACCAAGAAACATATTTCCGCCATATACGGTGATAATGTTTCGATGTCACATCCTTCCTAGCCTTGATCAGGGTAGGAATGACTGCCTCCGGAATCCCTTTTTCAGCTAGGATCCGGCGTTCAACCGCCATGCCATCAAACGCAGCCGCGGTAAGTCTTGGAACAGACAGGGCCCCTGCTGCAGCAGGTCCTGCCTTAGAGGAAGAGGCCACGGATCTTCTGTGAGCAACTCTTGCAGATCCGGATACCAAGTCCTCCTTGGCCAATCTGGAACAATGAGAATTGTTTTGACCCTTCTTAGTCTTATTATTCTCAACACCTTGGGTATGAGAGGCAGAGGAGGAAGCACATAGACCGATCTGAACACCCATGGTGTCACCAGAGCGTCTACCGCTACCGCCTGAGGGTCTCTTGACCTGGCGCAATACCTCTTTATCTTTTTGTTGAGACGGAACGCCATCATGTCTGTTTGAGGCAGTCCCCACCGATCCACGATCTGTGTGAAGACTTCTTGATGAAGTCCACACTCCCCCGGATGCAGGTCGTGCCTGCTGAGGAAGTCCGCCTCCCAGTTGTCCACCCCCGGGATGAACACTGCTGATAGTGCGCTTACATGGCCTTCCGCCCAGCGCAGAATCCTGGTCGCCTCTGCCATGGCCACTCTGCTCCTTGTGCCGCCTTGGCGGTTTACATTAGCCACTGCCGTGACATTGTCCGACTGAATCAGAACCGGTTTGTTCTGAAGCCATTCCTCCGCCTGGCGTAGGGCGTTGTAAATGGCCCTTAACTCCAGGACATTGATGTGGAGACAAGTCTCTAGGCTTGACCAGAGACCTTGGAAATTTCTTCCCAGTGCGATAGCTCCCCAACCTCGGAGGCTCGCGTCCGTGGTCACTAGGATCCAGTCCTGAATGCCGAACCTGCGACCCTCTAGGACAGTGATTTTTAACCTTTTTTTACTCGCGGCACACCGAACAATATTTTAAAATTGCCAAGGCACACCATCAGTTCCCTACAGTAAAAAAACAAAAACCACACATTGGCCCTCACAGTAAAAAAAAAAAAATCACACATACATTTGCCTACACAGAAAAAACAATCACATTGCTCTCCACATAAATCATGTTGCTCCCTACATAAATCCTATTGCTCCCCACATAAATCAATCACATTGCTCCCTACATAAATCATGTTGCTCACACATAAATTAATCACATTTCTCCCCACATAAATCCTATTTCTCCCCACATGAATTATTCACATTGTTCCCCCCATAAATCCATATTCTCACCACATAAATCCTATTGTTCCCCACAGGAGAAATAAAAGAACAAATATTAGCCCCTACCGGTCAGCTGTCCTCCTCCCTGTCCTTCAGTGGTGGGGGTTGTTTATAGTAGAGTGCTGCGAATACTGAGCAGGGGCGGTCAGGCAGGTGCGGATGTGGGTGGCGAAGGAAACCTGTGGGTGCAGGCGGGAACTAGAAGATGTGTATGCAGGTGGGTGGGCTGGCTGGGTGGTGAGACGCGGCGGCCGTGACCTATGATATCACACCGCCATATCTTCAAGGCATAGGTTACGGCTGGAGCACGACTGATCCTCTAAAAAGAGCCTGGGCCAACAGTTCAGTCTGAAGGTGCAGGAAGCTGCTCTACTCCGCGGCACACCTTGCAACTGGTCGCGGCACACTAGTGTGCCACGGCACACTGGTTGAAAAAGGCTGCTCTAGGAGGTGAGCACTGTGTAGCCACCACAGGAGAGATACCCTGGCCCTGGGAGACAGGGTGATCCGTTTCTGCATATGTAGATGGGACCCGGACCATTTGTCCAATAGGTCCCATTGGAAGGTCCTCGCATGGAACCTGCCGAAGGGGATGGCCTCGTATGAAGCCACCATCTTCCCCAGAACTTTTGTGCAATGATGCACAGAAACCTTTTTTGGCTTTAAAAGGTTCCTGACCAGGGCTATGAGCTCATGAGCCTTCTCACCGGAAGAAAAAATAAGATTTTACTTACCGGTAAATCTATTTCTCGTAGTCCGTAGTGGATACTGGGGACTCCGTAAGTACCATGGGGAATAGACGGGCTCCGCAGGAGACAGGGCACTTTAAGAAAGAATTTGGATACTGGTGTGCACTCACCTCCCTCTATGTCCCTCCTCCAGACCTCAGTTAGAGAAACTGCCCGGAAGAGCTGACAGTACAAGGAAAGGATTTTGGAATCCAGGGCAAGACTCATACCAGCCACACCAATCACACCGTATAACTTGTGATAAACTTACCCAGTTGACAGTATGAACAACAATAGCGCATCAGATCAACCCTGATGCAACTATAACATAACCCTTATGTACGCAATAACTATATACAAGTATTGCAGAAGAAGTCCGCACTTGGGACGGGCGCCCAGCATCCACTACGGACTACGAGAAATAGATTTACCGGTAAGTAAAATCTTATCTTCTCTAACGTCCTAGTGGATGCTGGGGACTCCGTAAGGACCATGGGGATTATACCAAAGCTCCCAAACGGGAGGGAGAGTGCGGATGACTCTGCAGCACCGAATGAGCAAACACAAGGTCCTCCTCAGCCAGGGTATCAAACTTGTAGAACTTTGCAAAAGTGTTTGAACCTGACCAAGTAGCTGCTAGGCAAAGCTGTAATGCCGAGACCCCTCGGGCAGCCGCCCAAGAAGAGCCCACCTTCCTTGTGGAATGGGCATTTACTGATTTTGGCAGCGGCAATCCAGCTGCAGAATGAGCCTGCTGAATCGTGTTACAGATCCAGCGAGCAATAGTTTGCTTTGAAGCAGGAGCACCCAGCTTGTTGGATGCATACAGGATAAACAACGACTCAGTTTTCCTGACTCTAGCCGTTCTGGCTACATAAATCTTCAAAGCCCTGACCACATCTAGTAACTCGGAGTCCTCTAAGTCACGAGTAGCCACAGGCACCACAATAGGTTGGTTCATATGAAAAGATGACACCACCTTTGGCAGAAATTGTGGACGGGTCCGCAATTCTGCTCTGTCCATATGAAAAACCAGATAGGGGCTTTTATGTGACAAAGCCGCAAACTCTGACACACGCCTAGCCGAAGCCAAGGCTAATAGCATGACCACCTTCCACGTGAGATATTTTAACTCCACGGTTTTAAGTGGTTCAAACCAATGTGACTTCAGGAAACTCAACACCACGTTAAGATCCCAAGGTGCCACTGGGGGCACAAAAGGTGGCTGAATATGCAGCACTCCCTTTACAAATGTCTGAACTTCAGGCAGAGAAGCCAGTTCTTTTTTGAAAGAAAATAGACAGGGCCGAAATCTGGACCTTAATGGAACCCAATTTCAGGCCCAAAGACACTCACACCAAGAAACATATTTTCGCCATATACGGTGATAATGTTTAGCTGTCACGTCCTTCCTAGCCTTTATCAGCGTAGGAATGACCTCATCCAGAATGCCTTTTTCTGCTAGGATCCGGCGTTCAACCGCCATGCTGTCAAACGCAGCCGCGGTAAGTCTTGGAACAGACAGGGCCCCTGTTGCAACAAGTCCTGTCTTAGAGGCAGAGGCCATGGGTCCTCTGTGAGCATCTCTTGCAGATCTGGATACAAAGTTCTTCTTGGCCAATCCGGAACAATGAGTATTGTTCTCACTCCTCTTTTTCTTTTGATTCTCAGCACCTTGGGTATGAGAGGAAGAGGAGGGAATACATAAACCGACTGGAACACCCACGGTGTCACTAGTGTGTCTACAGCTATCGCCTGAGGGTCTCTTGACCTGGCGCAATACCACTGTAGCTTTTTGTTGAGGCGGGATGCCATCATGTCCACCTGTGGCAGTTCCCACCAACTTGCAATCTGCGTGAAGACTTCTTGATGAAGTCCCCACTCTCCCGGGTGGAGGTCGTGCCTGCTGAGGAAGTATGCTTCCCAGTTGTCCACTCCCGGGATGAACACTGCTGACAGTGCTCTTACGTGATCCTCCGCCCAGCGAAGAATTCTGGTGGCTTCCGCCATCGCCACCCTGCTCCTTGTGCCGCCTTGGCGGTTTACATGAACCACTGCGGTGATGTTGTCTGACTGAATCAGCACCGAATGGTCGCGAAGCAGGGTTTCCGCTTGACGCAGGGCGTTGTATATGGCCCTTAGTTCCAGGATATTGATGTGAAGGCAACTCTCCTGACTTGACCACAGACCTTTAAACTTTCTTCCCTGTGTGACTGTCCCCCACCCTCGGAGGCTTGCATCCGTGGTCACCAGGACCCAGTCCTGAATGCCGAATCTGCGGCCCTCGAGAAGGTGAGCACTCTGCAGCCACCACAGGAGAGACACCCTGGCCCTGGGGGATAGGGTGATCAGCCGATGCATCTGTAGATGTGATCCGGACCACTTGTCCAACAGATCCCATTGAAAGGTCCTCGCATGGAACGTGCCGAAGGGAATGGCCTCGTATGAAGCCACCATCTTTCCCAGGACTCGCGTGCAGTGATGCACCTACACCTGCTGTTGTTTTAAAAGGTCTCTGACCATTGTCATGAGCTCCTGAGCCTTCTCCCTCACAGAAAGGGTAGTGGACAAGTGGAATAGCCTCCCATCAGAGGTGGTAGAGGCTAAGACAGTAGAGCAATTTAAACATGCATGGGATAGACATAAGGATATCCTTACAAAGAAATAAGGATCAAATAAGGTTAGAGATAAAAATAATCTAAAAAAAAAAAAAAGGGGCAGACTAGATGGGCCAAGTGGTTCTTATCTGCCGACAAATTCTATGTTTCTATGAGATAAACTCTCTTTTGGTCTGTGTCCAGAATCATGCCCAGGAAGGGCAGACGAGTCGTAGGGATCAACTGCGACTTTGGAATATTCAGAATCCAGCCGTGTTGTTGTAACACTTCCCGAGAGCGTGTTACGCTGATCATCAACTGCTCTCTGGACCTCGCCTTTATGAGGAGATCGTCCAAGTATGGGATAATTGTGACTCCTTGCTTTCGCAGGATTACCATCATCTCCGCCATTACCTTGGTAAATATTCTCGGTGCCGTGGAGAGACCAAACGTCAACGTCTGAAATTGGTAATTACAATCTTGTACCACAAATCTGAGGTACGCCTGATGAGGTGGATAAATGGGGACATGCAGGTATGCATCCTTTATGTCCAGAGACACCATAAAATCCCCCCCTTCCAGGCTTGCGATGACCGCTCTGAGCGATTCCATCTTGAACTTGAACCTTTTCAGGTATATGTTCAGGGATTTTAAATTCAATATGGGTCTGACCGAACCGTCCGGTTTCGGTACCACAGACATGGTCGAATAATAACCCTTTCCTTGTTGAAGGAGGGGAACCTTGACCACCACCTGCTGAAGATACAATTTGTGAATTGCAGCTAACACTATTTCCCTCTCTAAGGGGGAAGCTGGCAGGGCCGATTTTAGGTATCGGTGAGGGGGCATCTCCTCGAATTCCAGCTTGTATCCCTGTGACACAATCTCTATTGCCCAGGGGTCCACCTGGGAGTGAACCCACTTGTGGCTGAAATTTCGGAGACGTGCCCCCACCGGGCCTGGCTCTGCCTGTGGAGCCCCAGCGTCATGCGGTGGATTTAGTGGAAGCCGGGGAGGACTTCTGTTCCTGGGAACTAGCTGTGTTGTGCAGCTTCTTTCCTCTGCCCCTGCCTCTGGCAAGAAAGGACGCACCTCGGACTTTCTTGCCTTTTTGTGAACGAAAGAACTGCATTTGGTAATAAGGTGCTTTCTTAGGTTGTGAGGGAACATATGGCAAAAAATTTGACATTCCAGCCGTAGCTGTGGAGACCAGATCCGATAGACCCTCCCCAAACAACTCCTCACCCTTGTAAGGTAAAACCTCCATGTGCCTTTTTGAGTCGACATCGCCTGTCCACTGCCGAGTCCACAGGACCCTTCTGGCAGAAATCGACATTGCATTTATTCTAGAGCCCAGAAGGCTAATGTCTCTTTGAGCATCTCTCATATATAGGACAGCGTCTTTTATATGCCCCAGGGTCAATAGTATAGTATCCTTGTCCAAGGTATCGAGTTCCTCAGATAAGGTATCCGTCCATGCTGCTACAGCACTACACACCCAGGCCGACGCAATTGCCGGCCTTAGTAAGGTACCTGAATGTGTATAAATGGACTTCAGGGTACCTTCTTGCTTTCTATCTGCAGCATCTTTTAGGGTGGCCGTATCCTGTGACGGCAGGGCTACCCTCTTGGATAAGCGTGTTAGAGCTTTGTCCACCCTAGGGGAGGATTCCCAGCGTAACCTGTCCATTGGCGGGAAAGGATACGCCATAAGCATCTGTTTGGAAATCTGCAGTCTTTTATCTGGAGATTCCCAAGCCTTTTCACATAACTCATTTAGCTCATGTGAAGGGGGAAAGGTCACCACCTGCCTTTTTTCCCCATACATATGAACCCTCTTGTCTGGGACTGGGGTTTCCTCTGTGATGTGCAACACATCCTTCATTGCTATAATCATATAACGGATGGCTTTAGCCATTTTAGCCTGTAATTTTGCATCATCGCAATCGACACTGGAGTCAGAATCCGTGTCGGTATCTGTGTCAACAATTTGGGATAGTGTGCGCTTTTGAGACCCTGACAGTCTCTGAGACATAGGATCAGGCATGGGCTGCGACCCCGACTGTCCTAAGGTTTCAGCTTTATCCAACCTTTTATGTAAGGAATTAACATTTTCATTTAAAATCTTCCACATATCCATCCAATCAGGTGTCGGCGGAGACACCTCATTCAACAGCTCCCGCTCTGTTTCCACACAGCCTTCCTCGTCAGACATGTCGACACACTCGTACCGACACACCACACACACAGGGGATACTCTTTTTGAAGACAGTTGCCCCACAAGGCCCTTTGGAGAGACAGAGAGAGCGTATGCCAGCACACACCCCAGCGCTATATGTCCAAGGAATCACACAGTAACTTAGTGTTAACCCAGTAGCTGCTGTATATATGTTTTTTGCGCCTAATTTATGTGTACCCCCCCTCTCTTTTTACCCTCTTCTACCGTGAATCTGCAGGGGAGAGCCTGGGGAGCTTCCTCTCAGCGGAGCTGTGGAGAGAAAATGGCGCTGGTGAGTGCTGAGGAAGAAGCCCCGCCCGCTCAGCGGTGGGCTTCTGTCCCGCGATTTTGTGTAAAATAATGGCGGGGGGCTCATGCATATATACAGTGCCCAACTGTATATATGCTCACTTTTTGCCAAGAGGTCTCTAATTGCTGCCCAGGGCGCCCCCCCTGGAGTATGTGGGTTTAGTGTGGGAGCAATGGCGCACAGCTGCAGTGCTGTGCGCTACCTCAGTTTGAAGACTGGAGTCTTCTGCCGCCAATTTTGAAGTCTTCTTGCTTCTGTCACCGGCTTCTGTCTTCCGGCTCTGCGAGGGGGACGGCGTGCAGCTCCGGGATCGGACAACAAAGGGTGAGATCCTGTGTACGATCCCTCTAGAGCTAATGGTGTCCAGTAGCCTAAGAAGCAAGACCTATCTGCAAAGAGTAGGGTTGCTTCTCTCCCCTCAGTCCCACGATGCAGGGAGTCTGTTGCCAGCAGATCTCCCTGAAAATAAAAAAACCTAACAAAATACTTTCTTATAGCAAGCTCAGGAGAGCTCACTAAGTAGCACCCAGCTCGTCCGGGCACAGATTCTAACTGAGGTCTGGAGGAGGGACATAGAGGGAGGAGCCAGTGCACACCAGTATCCAAATTTTTTCTTAAAGTGCCATGTCTCCTGCGGAGCCCGTCTATTCCCATGGTCCTTACGGAGTCCCCAGCGTCCACTAGGACATTAGAGAAACTCTTTTTTGGTCTGTGTCTAGAATCAGGCCCAAAAAGGCCAGACGCGTTGCAGGTACTAGCTGGGATTTCGGTAAATTGAGAATCCAACCGTGCCTCTGCAACGTCTTCACGGACAGAGACACGCTGTCCAGCAACTTCTCCCGAGATCTCACCTTTATAAGGAGATCGTCCAAGTAAGGTATAATTGTGACTCCCTGCTTGCGCAGGAGCACCATCATTTCCGCCATTACCTTGGTGAAAATTCTCAGGGCCGTGGAAAGACCAAACGGCAACGTCTGAAATTGGTAGTGACAATCCTGTACTGCAAATCTCAGAAACGCCTGGTGAGGGGGGAAAATCGGAACATGAAGGTACGCATCCTTTATGTCCAGGGACACCATCCAATCCCCTCCCTCCAGGCTGGCGATGACCATTCTGAGCGATTCCATCTTGAACTTGAACCTCTTCAAGTACAGGTTCAGGGATTTTAGATTTAGAATGTGTCTGACCGAACCGTCCGGTTTCGGTACCACAAACAGGGATGAATAATAACCCTCTCCTTGCTGGAGATGAGGAACCTTGACTATCACCTGTTGAATGTACAATTTGTGAATTGCCGCTAACACTAGCTCGCTCTCTGACGGGGAAGCTGGCAGAGCCAATTTGAAAAACCGGCGAGGGGGCATGTCTTCGAATTCCAGTCTGTATCCCTGGGAAACAATCTCTATTGCCCAGGGATCCACCTGTGATTGAACCCAGACGTGGCTGAAAAGACGAAGACGTGCCCCCACTTGATCTGACCCCCCCCCCCGGAAAGCCCCAGCGTCATGCTGTGGACTTTGCGGAAGTAGGGGAGGACTTCTGCTCCTGGGAACTAGCTGAGTGCAGCCTTTTTCCCTTGCCTTTACCTCTGGCAACGAAGGACGATCCTCGTACCTTCTTGTTTTTATTGGAACGAAAGGACTGCATTTGATAATGTGGTACCTTCTTAGAATGCTGCGGGGGAACATAAGGTAAAAAATTCGATTTACCGGCCGTAGCAGTAGACACTAGGTCCGAGAGGCCTTCTCCAAACAACTCCTCCCCCTTGTACGGCAATGACTCCATATGCCGCTTCGAGTCGGCGTCTCTCGTCCACTGTCGGGTCCACAAGAGCCGCCTAGCAGAAATAGACATAGCGTTTATTCTAGAGCTTAGTAAACAAATGTCTCTCTGAGCATCCCTCATATACAAGGCAGCATCTCTGATATGCTCCATGGTCATTAGGATGGTATCCCTATCTAAGGTGTCAATCTCTGTAGATAAGGAGTCTGCCCATGCCACTACAGCACTACAAACCCAGGCCGACGCCATGGCCGGCCTAACTATAGTTCCTGAATGTGTGTAAATGTGCTTCAGGGTAATTTCCTGCTTGCGATCAGCAGGATCCTTGAGGGAAGCAGTATCCGGAGAAGGCAGTGCCACCTTCTTGGATAAGCGTGTCAGCGCCTTGTCTACTTTAGGTGCAGATTCCCATCGTATCCGATCCTTCTGTGGAAAAGGATACGCCATGAGAATCCTTTTGGGAACCTGTAGTCTCCGATCCGGAGATTCCCAAGCCTTTTCGCATAATTCGCTTAGCTCAAATGAGGACGGAAACGTGACCTCAGGCCTTTTCCCTTTATACATGTGAACCCTCGTGTCAGGGACAGGGGGTTCCTCAGTGATATGCAAAACCTCTTTTATGGCAATAATCATGTACCTAATACCTTTTGCCACCTTCGGCTGTAATTTTGCATCCTCATAGTCGACACTAGAGTCAGTATCTGTGTCGGTATCTGTGTCAGCGACCTGGGATATGGGGCGCTTTTGAGACCCTGAAGGTCCTGGCGCCACAGGGACAGGCACGGACTGGCTACCTGACTGATCCCTAGCTTCAGCCTTGTCTAATCTTTTATGCAGAAGATTTACATTTGCATTCAAGACATTTAGCATATCCATCCAGTCCGGTGTCGGCGTTGCCGACGGCGACCTGACATTCAAGCACTCCCCCTCCACATTAAGCAAGCCTTTCTCATCAAACATGTCGACACACACGTACAGACACACCGCACACACCCAGGGAAACTTTTCTGAAGACAGTATCCCCAGAGAGGCCCTTAGGAGAGACAGAGAGAGAGTATGCCAGCACACACCCCAGCGCAACAACCTGGAGACCAACACAGAATGCTTTTCCCCAGCAGCGCTGTATTATACTGTATCCGCCAATTATGTCCCCCCCCCCTCTTTTTAAACCCCCATCACCGTGTGTAAGCAGGGGAGAGTCCGGGGAGCTTCCTCTCAATGTTCTGTGGAGAGAGAAAAGACGCTGGTGAGTGCTGAGGGAGAAGCCCCGCCCCCTCGGCGGCGGGCTTCTATCCCGCTCAAAATCGTGAAAAATGGCAGGGGGCTCAATTATATACATGTACAGTGCCCAGCTGTACATGTATATACCTATTTGCCATCCAAGAGGTTTTACTATTGCTGCCCAGGGCGCCCCCCCCCCTGCGCCCTGCACCCATACAGTGACCGGAGTGTGTGAGGTGATGTGGAGCAATGACGCACAGCTGCAGTGCTGTGCGTTACCTCTGTGAAGCTGAAGGCTTCTGCCGCCTGAGCCGTCTTCTTGCTTCTTCTCTTCTGGCTCTGTGAGGAGAACGGCGGCGCGGCTCCGGGGGTGGACGCCCAGGACGAACCTGTGTTCACCCCCTCTGAAGCTAATGGTGTTCAGTAGCCGAGGCAGCAGATCCTATCAGTTAAGTAGGTCTGCCCCTCTCTCCTCAGTCCCTCGATGCAGGGAGCCTGTTGCCAGCAGTGCTCCCTGTGAAAAAGTAAAAATCCAAACAAAAATGCTTTCTGTAGCAAAGAACTTAAGAGAGCTCCCTGCAGCGCGCCCTTCATCCTCTGGGCACAGTGTAAAACTGAGGTCTGGAGGAGGGACATAGAGGGAGGAGCCAGTGCACACCCAGAATCCAAAGCTTTCTTAAAGTGCCCTATCTCCTGTGGAGCCCGTCTATTCCCCATGGTCCTTATGTAGTCCCCAGCATCCTCTAGGACGTTAGAGAAAATAAGAATTTACTTACCGATAATTCTATTTCTCGTAGTCCGTAGTGGATGCTGGGGACTCCGTAAGGACCATGGGGAATAGCGGCTCCGCAGGAGACTGGGCACATCTAAAGAAAGCTTTAGGACTATCTGTTGTGCACTGGCTCCTCCCCCTATGACCCTCCTCCAAGCCTCAGTTAGGATACTGTGCCCGGACGAGCGTACACAATAAGGAAGGATCTTGAATCCCGGGTAAGACTCATACCAGCCACACCAATCACACCGTACAACTTGTGATCTGAACCCAGTTAACAGCATGATAACAGAGGAGCCTCTAGAAAAGATGGCTCACTACAGCAATAACCCGATTTTTTGGTAACAATAACTATGTACCAGTATTGCAGACAATCCGCACTTGGGATGGGCGCCCAGCATCCACTACGGACTACGAGAAATAGAATTATCGGTAAGTAAATTCTTATTTTCTCTAACGTCCTAAGTGGATGCTGGGGACTCCGTAAGGACCATGGGGATTATACCAAAGCTCCCAAACGGGCGGGAGAGTGCGGATGACTCTGCAGCACCAAATGAGAGAACTCCAGGTCCTCCTCAGCCAGGGTATCAATTTTGTAGAATTTTACAAACGTATTTGCTCCTGACCAAGTAGCTGCTCGGCAAAGTTGTAAAGCCGAGACCCCTCGGGCAGCCGCCCAAGATGAGCCCACCTTCCTTGTGGAGTGGGCATTTACAGATTTTTGGCTGTGGCAGGCCTGCCACAGAATGTGCAAGCTGAATTGTGCTACAAATCCAACGAGCAATAGTCTGCTTAGAAGCAGGAGCACCCAGCTTGTTGGGTGCATACAGGATAAACAGCGAGTCAGTTTTCCTGACTCCAGCCGTCCTGGAAACATATATTTTCAGGGCCCTGACAACGTCTAGCAACTTGGAGTCCTCCAAGTCCCTAGTAGCCGCAGGCACCTCAATAGGTTGGTTCAGGTGAAACGCTGAAAACACCTTAGGGAGAAACTGAGGACGAGTCCTCAATTCCACCCTGTCCGAATGGAAAATCAGATAAGGGCTTTTACAGGATAAAGCCGCCAATTCTGACACGCGCCTGGCCCAGGCCAGGGCCAACAGCATGACCACTTTCCATGTGAGATATTTTAACTCCACAGATTTAAGTGGTTCAAACCAATGTGACTTTTGGAACCCAAAAACTACATTGAGATCCCAAAGTGCCACTGGAGGCACAAAAGGAGGCTGTATATGCAGTACCCCTTTTATAAACGTCTGAACTTCAGGGACTGAAGCTAGTTCTTTTTGGAAGAAAATTGACAGGGCCGAAATTTGAACCTTAATGGACCCCAATTTCAGGCCCATAGACACTCCTGTTTGCAGGAAATGTAGGAATCGACCCAGTTGAATTTCCTCCGTCGGGCCTTACTGGCCTCGCACCACGCAACATATTTTCGCCAAATGCGGTGATAATGTTTTGCGGTTACATCCTTCCTGGCTTTGATCAGGATAGGGATGACTTCATCCGGAATGACTTTTTTCCTTCAGGATCCGGCGTTCAACCGCCATGCCGTCAAACGCAGCCGCGGTAAGTCTTGGAACAGACAGGGTCCTTGCTGGAGCAGGTCCCTTCTTAGAGGTAGAGGCCACGGATCCTCCGTGAGCATCTCTTGAAGTTCCGGTTACCAAGTCCTTCTTGGCCAATCCGGAGCCACGAATATAGTGCTTACTCCTCTCCATCTTATCAATCTCAGTACCTTGGGTATGAGAGGCAGAGGAGGGAACACATACACTGACTGGTACACCCACGGTGTTACCAGAGCGTCTACAGCTATTGCCTGAGGGTCCCTTGACCTGGCGCAATACCTGTCGAGTTTTTCCCAACGGTTTATAATCATGTGGAAGACTTCTGGGTGAAGTCCCCACTCTCCCGGGTGGAGGTCGTGCTGAGGAAGTCTGCTTCCCAGTTGTCCACTCCCGGAATGAATACTGCTGACAGTGCTATCACATGATTTTCCGCCCAGCGAAGAATCCTTGCAGCTTCTGCCATTGCCCTCCTGCTTCTTGTGCCACCCTGTCTGTTTATGTGGGTGACTGCCGTGATGTTGGCTGACTGGATCAACACCGGCTGACCTTGAAGCAGAGGTCTTGCTAAGCTTAGAGCATTGTAAATGGCCCTTAGCTTCAGGATATTTATGTGAAGTGATGTCTCCAGGCTTGACCATAAGCCCTGGATATTCCTTCCCTGTGTGACTGCTCCCCAGCCTCGCAGGCTGGCATCCGTGGTCACCAGGACCCAGTCCTGAATGCCGAATCTGCGGCCCTCTAGAAGATGAGCACTCTGCAACCACCACAGGAGGGACACCCTTGTCCTTGGTGACAGGGTTATCCGCTGATGCATCTGAAGATGCGACCCGGACCATTTGTCTAGCAGGTCCCACTGGAAAGTTCATGCGTGGAATCTGCCGAATGGGATTGCTTCGTAGGAAGCCACCATTTTACCCAGAACCCTTGTGCATTGATGCACTGAGACTTGGCTCGGTTTTAGGAGGTTCCTGACTAGCTCGGATAACTCCCTGGCTTTCTCCTCCGGGAGAAACACCTTTTTCTGGACTGTGTCCAGGATCATCCCTAGGAACAGAAGACAAGTCGTCGGAACCAGCTGCGATTTTGGAATATTGAGAATCCAATCGTGCTGCCGCAACACTACCTGAGATAGTGCTACACCAACCTCCAACTGTTCCCTGGATCTTACCCTTATCAGGGAATCGTCCAAGTAAGGGAAAACTAAAATTCCCTTCCTTCGAAGGAATATCATCATTTCGGCCATTACCTTGGTAAAGACCCGGGGTGCCGTGGACCATCCATACGGCAGCGTCTGAACTGATAGTGACAGTTCTGTACCATAAACCTGAGGTACCCTTGATGAGAAGGGTAAATTTTGACATGAAGGTAAGCATCCTTGATGTCCCGAGACATCATGTAGTCCCCTTCTTCCAGGTTCGCAATCACTGCTCTGAGTGACTCAATCTTGAATTTGAACCTCTGTATGTAAGTGTTCAAAGATTTTAGATTTAGAATCGGTCTCACCGAGCCGTCTGGCTTCGGTACCACAACAGTGTGGAATAATACCCCGTTCCCTGTTGCAGGAGGGGTACCTTGATTATCACCTGCTGTGAATACAGCTTGTGAATGGCTTCCAAAACTGTCTCCCTGTCAGAAGGAGACATCGGTAAAGCCGACTTTAGGAAACGGCGAGGGGGAGACGTCTCGAATTCTAATTTGTACCCCTGATATATCACCTGAAGGATCCAGGGGTCTACTTGCGAGTGAGCCCACTGCGCGCTGAAATTCATTGAGACGGGCCCCCCACCGTGCCTGATTCTGCTTGTAAAGCCCCAGCGTCATACTGAGGGCTTGGCAGAGGCGGGAGAGGGTTTCTGTTCCTGGGAACTGGCTGATTTCTGCAGCCTTTTTCCTCTCCCTCTGTCACGGGGCAGAAATGAGGAACCTTTTGCCCCCACGAAAAGGCTGCGCCTGATAATACGGCGTCTTCTCATGTTGAGAGGCGACCTGGGGTACAAACGTGGATTTCCCAGCTGTTGCCGTGGGCACCAGGTCTGAAAGACCGACCCCAAATAACTTCTCCCTTTAATAAGGCAATACTTCCAAATGCCGTTTGGAATACGCATCACCTGACCACTGACGTGTCCATAACCTTCTACTGGTAGAAATGGACAACGCACTTAGACTTGATGCCAGTCGGCAAATATTCCGCTGTGCATCACGTATATATAGAAATGCATATTTTAAATGCTCTATAGGCAAAAATATACTGTCCCTATCTAGGGTATCAATATTTTTAGTCAGGGAATCCGACCACGCCAACCCAGCACTGCACATCCAGGCTGAGGCGATTGCTGGTCGCAGTATAACACCAGTATGTGTGTAAATACATTTTAGGATACCCTCCTGCTTTCTATCAGCAGGATCCTTAAGGGCGGCCATCTCAGGAGAGGGTAGAGCCCTTACAAGCGTGTGAGCGCTTTATCCACCCTAGGGGGTGTTTCCCAATGCACCCTAACCTCTGGCGGGAAAGGATATAATGCCAATAACATTTTAGAAATTATCAGTTGTTATCGGGGGAAAACCACGCATCATCACACACCTCATTTAATTTCTCAGATTCAGGAAAACTACAGATAGTTTTTCCTCACCGAACATAATACCCCTTTTTGGTGGTACAGGTTGAGTATCCCATATCCATATATTCCGAAATACGGAATATTCCGAAATACAGACTTTTTTGAGTGAGAGTGAAATAGTGAAACCTTTGTTTTTTGGTGTCTCAATGTACACAAACTTTGTTTAATACACAAAGTTATTAAAAATATTGTATTAAATTACCTTCAGGCTGTGTGTATAAGGTGTATATGAAACATAAATGAATTGTGTGAATGTAGACACACTTTGTTTAATGCACAAAGTTATAAAAAATATTGGCTAAAATGACCTTCAGGCTGTGTGTATAAGGTGTATATGGAACATAAATGCATTCTGTGCTTAGATTTAGGTCCCATCACCATAATATCTCATTATGGTATGCAATTATTCCAAAATACGGAAAAATCCCATATCCAAAATACCTCCGGTCCCAAGCATTTTGGATAAGGGAGACTCAACCTGTACTCGTATTATCAGAAATGTGTAAAACATTTTTCATTGCCTCAATCATGTAACGTGTGGCCCTACTGGAAGTCACATTTGTCTCTTCACCGTCGACACTGGAGTCAGTATCCGTGTCGGCGTCTATATCTGCCATCTGAGGTAACGGGCGCTTTAGAGCCCCTGACGGCCTATGAGACGTCTGGACAGGCCCAAGCTGAGTAGCCGGCTGTCTCATGTCAACCACTGTCTTTTATACAGAGCTGACACTGTCACGTAATTCCTTCCAACAGTTCATCCACTCAGGTGTCGACCCCCTAGGGGGTGACATCACTATTACAGGCAATCTGCTCCGTCTCCACATCATTTTTCTCCTCATACATGTCGACACAAACGTACCGACATATAGCACACACACAGGGAATGCTCTGATAGAGGACAGGACCCCACTAGCCCTTTGGGGAGACAGAGGGAGAGTTTGCCAGCACACACCAGAGCGCTATATATATACAGGGATAACCTTATATAAGTGTTTTTCCCCTTATAGCTGCTGTATCTTTAATACTGCGCGTAATTAGTGCCCCCCCTCTCTTTTTTAACCCTTTCTGTAGTGTAGTGACTGCAGGGGAGAGACAGGGAGCTTCCCTCCAACGGAGCTGTGAGGGAAAATGGCGCCAGTGTGCTGAGGAGATAGGCTCTGCCCCCTTATCGGCGGCCTTATCTCCCGTTTTTCTATGTATTCTGGCAGGGGTTAAATGCATCCATATAGCCCAGGAGCTATATGTGATGCATTTTTTGCCATCCAAGGTGTTTTTTATTGCGTCTCAGGGCGCCCCCCCCCAGCGCCCTGCACCCTCAGTGACCGGAGTGTGAAGTGTGCTGAGAGCAATGGCGCACAGCTGCAGTGCTGTGCGCTACCTTGTTGAAGACAGGACGTCTTCTGCCGCCGATTTTCCGGACCTCTTCTGCCTTCTGGCTCTGTAAGGGGGCCGGCGGCGCGGCTCTGGGACCCATCCAGGCTGGGCCTGTGATCGTCCCTCTGGAGCTAATGTCCAGTAGCCTAAGAAGCCCAATCCACTCTGCACGCAGGTGAGTTCGCTTCTTCTCCCCTTAGTCCCTCGATGCAGTGAGCCTGTTGCCAGCAGGTCTCACTGAAAATAAAAAACCTAAACTAAAACTTTCACTAAGAAGCTCAGGAGAGCCCCTAGTGTGCACCCTTCTCGTTCGGGCACAAAGATCTAACTGAGGCTTGGATGAGGGTCATAGGGGGAGGAGCCAGTGCACACCAGATAGTCCTAAAGCTTTCTTTAGATGTGCCCAGTCTCCTGCGGAGCCGCTATTCCCCATGGTCCTTACGGAGTCCAAAGCATCTACTTAGGATGTTAGAGAAATGTAATAATAATAGTACCTGACCCTAACCTACACCCCTGCAGTATAACCCTAACCTTCCCCTCCCACAGCCTAACCATAACACTCTCCCTAGTACCTAACCCTAACCTACACCTCGCAGTATAACCCTAACCCTCCCCTCCCGCAGCCTAACCCTAACCCTCTCCCTAGTGCCTGACCCTAACCTACACCCCGCAGTATAACCCTAACCTTCCCCTCCCACAGCCTAACCATAACACTCTCCCAAGTACCTAACCCTTACCTACACCGCAGTATAACCCTCACCCTCCCCTCCCGCAACCTAACCCTAACCCTCTCCCTGGTACCTGACCCTAACATACACCCCGCAGTATAACCCTAACCCTCTCCCTAGTTCCTGACCCTAACATACACCCCGCAGTATAACCCTAACCTCCCCCTCCCACAGCCTAACCATAACACTCTCCCTAGTACCTAACCCTAACCTACACCTCGCAGTATAACCCTCACCCTCCCCTCCCGCAGCCTAACCCTCTCCCTGGTACCTGACCCTAACCTACACCTCGCAGTATAACCCTAACCCTCCCCTCCTGCAGCCTAACCCTAATCCTCTCCCTAGTGCCTGACCCTAACCTACACACCGCAGTATAACACTAACCCTCTCCTATCACAGCCTAACCCTCTCCCAGGTGCCTCACCCTAACCTACACCCCACAGTATAACCCTAACCCTCCCCTCCCAAAGCCTAACCCTAACCTACACACCGCAGTATAACCCCAACCCTCCCCTCCCGCAGCCTAACCCTCTCCCAGGTGCCTGATCCTAACCTACACCCAGCAGTATAACCCTAACCCTCCCCTCCTGCAGCCTAACCCTAACCCTCCCATCCCGCAGCCTAACCCTCTCCCTATTGCCTAACCCTAACCTACACCCTGCAGTATAACCCTAACCTTTCCCTCCTGCAGCCTAAACCTAACCCTCTCCCTAGTACCTGACCCTAACCTACAACCCGAAGTATAACCCTACCCCTCTCCCTAGTACCTGACCCTAACCTACACCCCGCAGTATAACCCTCCCCTCCTGCAGTCTAAACCTAACGCTCTCCCTAGTGCCTAACCCTAACCTATAGCCCGCAGTATAACCTCAACCCTCCCCTCCCGCAGCCTAACCCTATCCCAGGTGCCTGACTCTAACCTACACCCCGCAGTATAACCCTAACCCACCCCTCCTGTAGCCTAACCCTCTCCCAGGTGCCTGACTCTAACCTACACCCCACAGTATAACCCTAACCCTCCCAAAGCCTAACCCTAACCTACACCCCGCAGTATAACCCTAACCCTCCCAAAGCTTAACCCTAACCTACACCCGGCTGTATAACCCCAACCCTCCCCTCCCACAGCCTAACCCTCTCCCAGGTGACTGATCTTAACCTACACCCAGAAGTAAAACCCTAACCCTCCCCTCCTGCAGCCTAACCCTCTCCCTAGTGCCTGACCATAACCTACACCCCGCAGCCTAACCCTCTCCCTAGAACCTGACCCTAACCTACACCCCATAGTATAACCCCAACCCTCCCCTCCCACAGCCAAACCCTCTCCCAGGTGCCTGACCCTAACCTACACCCCGCAGTATAACCCTAACCCTCTCCCTAGAACATGACCATAACCTATAAGCCGCAGTACAACCCTAACCCTCCCCTACTGCAGCATAACCCTAACCCTCTCCCTAGTGCCTGACCATAACCTACACCCCGCAGCATAACCCTCTCCCTAGTACCTGACCCTAACCTATATCCCGCAGTATAACCCTAACCCTCTCCTACCCCAGTCTAATCCTCTCCCTAGTGCCTAACCATAACCTACAGATTGCAGTAAAACCCTTCCCTCCCGCAGCCTAACCCCAACTCTCTCACTAGAACATGACGCTAACCTATACCCCGCAGTATAACCCTAAACCTCCCCTCCCACAGCCTAACCCCAACTCTCTCCCCAGTACCTGACCCTAACCTACTGTGCAGTATAACCCTAACCCTCCCCTCTTATGGCCTAACCCTAACCCTCTCCCTAGTACCTGACCCTAACTTACACCCTGCTGCCTAACCCTAACCTACAACCCGCAGTATAACCCCACCCCTCCCCTCCCGCAGCCTAACCCTCTCCCAGGTGCCTGACCCTAACCTATAACCCGCAGTATAACCCTAACCCTCCCCTCCTGCAGCCTAACCCTAACCCTCCCATCCCGCAGCCTAACCCTCTCCCTAGTGCCTGACCATAACCTACAACCCGCAGCCTAACCCTCTCCCTAGAACCTGACCCTAACCTACACCCCATAGTATAACCCTAACCCTCCCCTCCCGTAGCCTAACCGTAAACCTCTCCCTAGTACCTGACCCTAACCTACACCCCCCAGTATAACCCTAACCCTCCCCTCCCGCAGCCTAACCCTACCTCTCTACCTAGTACCTGAGCCTAACCTACACCCTGCAGTTTAAAACTAACCCTCCCGCAGCCTAACCCTCTCCCTAGTGCCTGACACTAACCTACACCCCGCAGTAAAACCCTAACACTCTCCCTAGTACCTGACCCTAACCTACAAACCACTGTATAACCCTAACACTACCCTCCCGCAGCCTAACTCTCACCCTAGTTCCTGACCCTAACCTACACCCCGCAGTATAACCCTAACCCTCCCATCCCGCAGCCTAACCCTCTCCCTAGTGCCTACCCCTATCCTACACCCTGCAGTATAACCCTAACCCTCCCCTCCCACAGTATAACCCTCTCCCTAGAACCTGACCCTATCCTACACCCCGCAGAATAACCCTAACCCTCCCCTCCCGCAGCCTAACCCTAACCCTAGTACCTGACCCTTACCTACACCCGCCAGTATAACCCTAACACTCCCCTCCCGCAGCCTAACCCTAACCCTCTCCCTAGTACCTGACCCTAACCTACACCACGCAGTATAACCCTAACCCTCCTCTCCCGCAGCCTAACCCTGACCCTCTCCCTAGTGCCTGACCCTTACCTACACCCCCCAGTATAAACCTAACCCTCCCCTCCCGCAGCCTAACCCTCTCCATCTCCCTAGAACCTGACCCTAACCTACACCCCGCAGTATAACCCTCCCCAGTATACTTATGTTCAGGATGTGTGACTGTTGGGATTCTGATTGGTGCCTGGATTCCGGTGCCGGTCACCTGACCGCTGGCATCCAGAGTGTCGGGATGCTAACTACATTCCATCACATTACTTGGCACACAGTCACTGGTCTTCCTTAGGATGTGGGCGGGGCGTGTGTGCGCTTTATTGATGGTCTACGTTTTGGGGAGAGTATCCCCTTCCTCGGGACTGTAAATACACTGTGGCACACAAAGCCATATTTAACCAAATAATAACTTGCCCCCATAATTGTCTCCCCCGGAAAGAGCACCGTGATCCTGCCAGCCGGGCTTCCCGATCAGCACCTCCATCGCACTGGAAATGACGTCACTCAGCCGGATCCGGGACCATAGGGACACACTGTACACAATAACACAGTGTGTCATATCACAATTGCACATGTGCATTATACAGTACACATAAAATTAACATTGCACTGTGCACCAATACAATAACACAGTGTGACATATCACAATCGCACATGTGCATTATACAGTATACATATAATGAACATTGCACTGTACACCAATACAATAAAATACACATATGTACATGTATAAAATACAAAAGCAGTATAAAACATAGAACGGATGTTATCCTGTGGAGGACAAATATGTCCAGATTAAAGTTCTAAAGTCATATATATAGTGTAAAACGACATACTATAATCTAATATGAACAAGTTAAACAATATATAATAGTATATAAAGAAATAAAATGTATATAGAAAATAAAAAGAAATACTGTGTCAATGGCTAACACCAATGTGCAGTAATTGCTGCCATCTTGTGGCTAAATATTAAAAGTACAGTATACATCTAAACCGAGCTAAATATAACCAGCAAAATCCTATTAAATACAAAAAATCTAAGCTGGATACCTTATCTGAGCTGATAACAGCTAACCAGCGGATAACATCCAATGCGTTTCACCACGACGGAGCTATGTCCTGTCACGCAGACACATTTTGTTAGGATCTGGAAGAAGCGCAGTTCTGCAGCTCCTGCTGAGGATAGTTCTAGCGGCTGTAATCAGTCTCCTGGCCACAAGATTGATAAGCAAGGCTGCAGATAAGAAATAATATGGAAATTATTACAGTATCAATTGGGGCCTATGGATTACTATGTTGCAGACTGTAGAGTAATGATTTGGAATTGAGAAGAATTTATCATGAGACATACCAGCCCACTGTCACTATTACATCAAAAAGTCCCAATCTGTGACCGCACTGGGGGTGGTGCTTATGGGGTAGTGGGTGGGGCTTCATTGGAAAGTTTGTAGAAATATTGTGTAAGCTAGTCAGCAGTAAAATTCATGATAATACAGATACTCAGTAGCTGGTTTTCTCCATGCCAGTAAGAAATATGGCTGACTGACTGTAGTGATGTGAGCAGTCAGCCATTTTGTATATGGACAGGTATATGAGCCCAGTGCACAGCCACATCAGTGGCAGTTGACAGTTGAAGCTCTGGTGGCTGATACTATAGTCTTGCCTTGGAAGAGCGAGCTAGTGTGCTTTGCAGCTAGTGTTATACTTCCAGCGATTTATCTTGTTGTTCAGAGCACAATAAAATCTGTGATTTTCCTGAACATTTTTTTATTTTATTTTTTCTATTTGGTGGATTTATTGGACATCTGGAGATGAGCCGGAGAACGGAGCTGAGACGGCTCCTGGAGGATCAGAGGAGGTGGAGCCGTCACGGAGATCATGGTAAGTGAGATTTTGATACCGTGATTTCAATCTAAGGGGCAGCTTTATCAAAGATTGGATAGAAATTAAGTACTAAGTGATCAGCTTCCAACTGTCATTAAAATAACAGGAGCTGACTGGCTGGTACTTCCCTCTCCCCACATTACCTTTCTCCAAGCTGTGATAAATCTCCGCTATGTCCTCTCAGCCTGTGTGGCATGCGGGTGGCAGTTGGAGTTAGCTGCACATTAGCTATATGTCCTGCCTTACACTTTGTGGGAGATTCCTGAAAGCTTGGGGAGAGATAAAAAGGTCTATGTACTAAGACTTGGAGAGAGATAACGTGAAAGGAGATAAATTACAAACCAACCAGTTCCTGTCATTTTTCAACACACAGCCTATAACATGGCAGTTAGGGGCTGATTGGCTGGTACTTTATCTCATCCACCTTATCCCAGGCTTCATACATAGAACCCAATATACCAACCAATCAGCTCCTAACATGTTACAGTCAGAGGGGGAGATATACTAAGCCTTATCCTTCAAGTGATATAGTGGATAGAGATAAAGCACCAGCCAATCAGCTATGTTACAGGCTGGGTTTGAATGATGACAGTTAGCACCTGATTGGCTGCTACTTTATCTCTCTCCAAGCACCGATAAATATCCCCCCATGCTATGTTACCCTGGGTAGCATGCGGGTGGCAGCTGGAGATGTGGCCCCCATACATCAGCAATAAATAAGGGCATTTTGCCATTTTGCAGATCATTGTGTAAACAAAATCCACAATATATGGGGATCACAGATCGCAGATTCTGACCAGTGATTGGTAAATCAGGTTTTTAAATATGTTGAATTTCACAGATCAATTAAAGCTGTAGATTACTAGTGTATGGTAACAATCAGCAGATCTGCAGACCATTACTAGTAACATGATGAGACTTTCCAGATTCAGCAGATCTGTATTTGGTGAAAATGATCTGCAATCACTGAACAATATCTGTAATGTATGGGGGCAGATTGGTGGATTGGGGAATCTTTAACCACTTAACTGATGATGTTTCCCTATAAAACCATTCATAACAGTGTTTTCCTTAAAAATTTTTTTATCAATATAACTTAAAAAGTATTTTTTTTTTCAGTATTATATTATCCTCATCTGCAGAGCGTATCTCCTTGTCACACACTGGGGGACACAGTGGGTGGTGCGGGCGCATGTGATCTGACCATGCTGCACATTATCTCTATGCCCTGCCACACACTTTTTATATATACATAAACTATCCGCCCCTTATGGGTACTGTTCAGTAATAACACCGGTGCTGAGGATTTGGGATCACACGTAACACAAGGCTGATTTAGGATCTATTGAGCTGCCATCTCTATTCAGCTGCTGGACCAATAGGGAGGTGACGCAGTCTGATAACAATGCAATGTGCTCCGAGTGCCAAAATGAACTGGCAATGGGGTGTGATAGATAGTGAAATAAGAAGATCATGGACGGGTGCGAGTGGTGCCGCATTAAACCCTGTGGAGGCCCCTAGGCAGCCGAAATCTCAGAGCCCCCCTCACAAACTATATCAATATATTTGTAATTTTACCAACCAACAGTCTACGATCTGGAAACTGTAATGTGACTCTGAGGTCTATGGTTTATGTACTATACAGAGTATGGGAGAATGTGGGTCAGGTTGGAGGGATTACATGCATGGGCTGGATGGAAAGTTTTGGGGTGGAAAGAGGAGTGTGAGCAGATAGTGGGGAGTGTACGGGGTCCAGGGTTGGGTGAGATGTCACCAGCAGCCATGAGAAGGTGCAGGGTGAGATAGAGGACATGCCCGGATGAATTGTGGGTGTGAGGTGCTTCTGCTTATGCAGGCCTGAGAGTGCTCTGGTGCAGGGAACAAAGCAGGTCATGGTGCAGACTAGCGAGGAGGGACGCAGTGATGGGGAACTAATGCAGAGGGAGAAATAGGAGCTGACAGCTGAGCTCTGGGTCCAGCAGCTGAACAGAGATGGACACGGCCAGCTTGGCCTAAAGTAACATGGTGTCTCCGAGCTCACAAAATCACCAAGTCATTGTATGATGTAAGGGGTTTCTCATACTCAGCCCTCAGGACCGCTGACAGGCCACGTGCTGCAGACCCCCTAGCTGGGGCACAGGTGGGCTCATCACTCGCTATATCTGTCACATTTCAAAACTTCCAGCACATTCATTCCTGACTGACACAGTCTAGGGAGACACAGGAGGTCTGGAAAACATGGCCTGTTAGGGGTGCTGAGGACCAAGTATAAGAAACACTGACCTGAACCATTAGAGCTCAGTCCTCAGCATGTTTTCATTTATAGACTAGTTCAGTATTTTTAGATGATTTTCCCGTTCCGCTACTCACTTATGTTCCTTACAGGCTAGACCAGACTCTCCCACACCCCTCACACCCTTATTCCCATCTCTTTATTACCCTACTCCCACCTATTCTACCCCCACTAATGCACCCTCACATCTAGCCCAATCTCCACTCTGAGCTGCACTCGTTCCTCTGGTGCCTTCTCATTTATTCCCCCTCCGACCACTCATAGATATTATAGGGGCTCCTTGGGATACTTATGGTGGATCTGTCCGAGAATCACAGGGTTCTGGTCAGCGACTGATCGTCTGAATGTCACACTCACTGGTATTACCATTCCCTACTCCACTGCAGACACACACAGCAGTACTCACTCATGCAGCTAAATGCAGCTAATTGTACTGCTGCTGCTCATTAGAAACATCCAGCGCTGCCTCCCTTCTCTGCTCTACTCAACCCTATTTGGAAAATCTACACCTGGAATACATTTCTAGCGTCCTGCCTGAGCACCCCAGCCAGTTTGCATATATATGGGCACCTTATATTTGTCACAACGAGGCCTCCTCCACTATATCCCCTGCTTAGATCTGATATTTTATCACTTAATGCAGGCATTCCCAACCACGGTCCTCAAGGCACACCAACAGTGCAGGTTTTAGTGATATCCAGGCTGCAGCACAGATGGTTAAATCAAAATAACTGAGCCACTAATTAATTCACCTGTGCTGCAGCCTGGATATCACTAAAACCTGCACTGTTGGTGTGCCTTGAGGACCGTGGTTGGGAATGCCTGACTTAATGATTTGTCATGCCAGCAATCCCCCTTCCTCCTCCCTTCCTGCCTGCACCCCTACCAACACTCTCTTCTTTCTCCCCCTCCTCCTTTTTACCTCTCATTTCCCCTCTTGTGGCTTTTCTTGTCTCCCTATATCGCTTCTGTTTAGTGCAGCTCCCCTCAGGCCTTCTGTTCTACCTGCATTATTCTGTGTCTTTTCTTACTGGATCACCTAGAGATCCATTCTCCCAATGAGAGCGGCTCCTTATTGGTTCCTTTCTTGCTTAATGCTGTAATATTGCTCTTAATGGAAATTTCACTTACAAAAATAACTATAATAAATGAAACAACTCTTATTCTGACAGTCTCTTACAGTGTAACACTATCAATGATATACCAAAATGTTTACTGTAACTCACGTTATTGATCGGCAATTGATTGGTACATGTTATCGATAGGTAATTGTTATGGCTACTATATAAGATATATCTTTTCAGATGATTCAACCCAGACCGTATTTGAGGAGAGACTGCGGTCTGAGCGCCGAGGAGGTGAAAGGAGAGCTCGTCAGGACACCCAGGAACATCTGCAGAGACCTCAGAGGGAGCAGAGACACCGAAGCCGTTCTCCTCTTCCTGCTCCTGAGATGGCACCAACAGACGGACCAAGTCCAGATCCTCTCCCTGGTCCAAGTCATCTACAGCCAACGTCTCAGCAGCCATCGGAGAATAGGCAGAATCTCTCGGACATGGTGCACGAGATCGTCATGCAGATGAGGACAGCCGCTGAGGGAGCTGACAATGAGCAGAATATCCCGGCCATTTTGGAAGAGATCATGGAACAGAACAGGCCAGCTGTGGTGGAAGAGATGCACAGGCAGAATGTCCAGGCCCTGCAGCTAAGGATCAGATTTTTCCAATCTACCATCATTGCTGGGGATGAAGCGACACAGTCATGTGCCATCTGTCTGATGCAGTACCAAGATGGGGAGCGAGTGTCTACCCTGCCCTGCAGCCACAAGTACCATCCAAGCTGCATCTCACAGTGGTTTGCAACACATTCCAGCTGTCCCCTGTGCCGCAGAGAGTGCATCCCAGCGCAGATTGAGTGTTGGATCTCCTGAATACGGTAAGAGGAAGATCTAAATTACCACCTTCTCTAGATTCCATACCACCTCCTCCACTCTACTTTGGGCCTACTGCCCACACTGCTCACCGGGCCTAGTGCTCGCCTATTGTGCCATTCTATTGGGCCTAATGTCCCTTTTATATTGCCCGCGCCTAGTGCCTGCCTAATGATTCCCAGGCCTAGTGCCTGCTATGCCCACGGGCCTAGTGCCCGAACCATGGTGGTCTAGGGTGGGACAGTCTGGATTTACCCATCCTAAGGGCTGTGGCTGGACCAAGCTTGGTCCAGACCCGCCCACCACTTGGTATTGCTCCCACCACCTCCGGCCTTCTTGGAGTCTTCACCTGGGCAGTGGTGGCCAGTAAAAGCTATTTTACATCGCACACCACTGTCCCAGGACTTCGACGTTTTCACCACATCTGCGGCGTTGCGCCGACTTATCCATCCTGCGGCCTAGCACCGGATAAAGCGATATCACAGCTTAGTGCCAACTTACAACACCTGTAGCCTAGCGCCGACTTATCCAATCTGCGGCCTAGCGCAGGATCAAGAGATACTACGGCCTAGTGCCGACTTGCCACACCTGCGGTTAATCGCACAATGTAAGACTACTGGGCATTGTGCCCTTGTCTATACAAACCTTGTCGTCCACATAGTAGCTTTGGGCTTACCGCCCACTGTGCCCTGGCCAATTGTTGCTTATCTGTGGGACTTTGCTGCCATGGGTCTGTTACACGCCTACCTGAAATGATCCAAATGCTTTGGGCCTATTGCTCACCTACCTGAGCCTCTTACAATAGCTTTGGGCCTAATGATCACGGGACCCCGACCTATTGCTGCCGTTAGGGGCTGAAGATTCTATCCACGGGCCTAGTGTCCACGTAGTGTGCAGCTCTATTGGGCCTTCTGCCCACACTGCTCACCGGGCCTAGTACTCGCCTATTGTGCCATTCTATTGGGCCTAATGCCCCTTTATGTCACCCGGGCCTAGTGCCCGCGTACTGAATCCCAGGCCTTGTGCCTACTATGTCCACGGGCCTAGTGCCCGAACCCTGTTGGTCTTGGGTGGACCGTCTGGATTTACTCATCCTAATGGCTGTGGCTGGATGAAGCTTGGTCCAGACCCACCCAACGCGTGGTTTTTCGCCGGAGGCGGGATGTCTCCTACCACCTCCGGGCTTCCTGGAGTCTTCACCTGGGCAGTGGTGGCCAATAAAAGCTCTTTTCCATCGCACACTACTGTCCCAGGGCTTCGACGTCTTATCCACATCTACGGCTTAGCGTCGACTTATCCAACCTGCGGCCTAGCGCCGGATGAAGAGATAACACAGCTTAGCGTTGACTTACCACATTTGTAGACTAGCGCCGATTTAGCCAACCTGCAGTCTAGCGCAGGATGAAGAGATACTACGGCCTAGTGCTGATTTACCACACCTGCGGTTAATCGCACAATGTAAGACTACTAGGCCTTGTGCCCTTGATACCAACCTTGTCATCCACACAATAGCTTTGGGCTTACCGCCCACTGTGCCTCAGCCTATTATTGTGTATCTGGGGGACTTTGCTGCCATGGGCCTGTTGCCCGCCTACTTAATATGATCCACATGTTTTGGGCCTATTGCCCACCTACCTGAGCTTGGTGCCTGATGACCACGGGGCCCAGACCTATTGCTTCTGTTGAGAGCTAAATCTTCAATCCACGGGCCTAGTGCCCGCCTAATGTGCAAGTCTATTGGGCTTACTGCCCACACTGCTCCTCGGGCCAAGTGCCCACTTATTGTGCCATTCTATTGGGCCTTATGCCCCTTTATGTCCACCGGGCCAAGTGCGCACCTAATGCGACCCAGGCCTAGTGCCTGCTATGCTCACGGGCCTAGTCTCAAACTCTGGTGGTCTAGGGTGGGAACATCTGGATTTATCCATCCTAAGCGCTGTGGCTGGACCAAGCTTGGTCCGGACCCGTCCTTCGCGTGGTCTTCGACAGAGGCGGGATGGTTCCCACCACCTCCGGGCTTCCTGGAGTCTTCACCTCAGCAGTGGTGGCCAGTAAAAGCTATTTTCTGTCGCACACCGCCGTCCCAGGGCTTCCGACGTCTTCACCGACAAGCGTCGGATCTTTGGTCTTCACCCGGCTGGCGGCGGTAGGTAACAACTCTTTCCCAACTGCCACCACCCTCCAGGACTTCCGGCGCCTTCCCCTGCGTCTTCTATCTTCAATCTTCGGGAGCTCTTCACTGCTCCCTCCCGGCCAACATACTGCTCACCCGTGCCCGATGCTGGCTGATATAAGCCAGTGTTAGGAGGCGGGGCTATGATGTAGCGAGCCAGGATTGACTCGTCGCCGCCACTCGATGCAGGTACGCCACCATTACACACGTGGAGCGGAAGAGGTTATTCACCAACGCCTCCATGGCCGCTGCTGAACTCTGCAGCCAGTTGGGCAGGTGGGGACTGGACCAGACACGGCCCAGGTCCCCAGCGCTGCCTGGTTCCACTGCCGGATCCTTCCCCATAGGACGGCACCAGGATCCCTCTTGATCCCAGCCCGACCCAGGAAAGGAAGAACAGAGCACATAGTAGCAGGTCCAGTGACTGCGCTAGTACACTGGGCATTGCTACACATGTGCAGTACAGGTCCATGACATTGGTCATACTACGGTATTAGATCATCAGTGATTCACAGTCTGATTCCGCTTGAGGGTGGGGTGGGGTGGCAACAGCCTGTTTCTCAAAATGGATTTGTGTCGCCGCTGTTTTTAGGGAGGGACTAGGCCAGGATTATCCGCCTGAGGTTGTAGATTTCATGGCTCCTTCATAGTAGATGCGGTGGCTGACTTGCGCGACTCCTTGGGTCACTCAGCCGGCCGATAGTGTTGCAGAAGATCTGATACTGCCTCCTAGGAAGCAGCTCGGATCAGTAATGCACGCAGGAGGCATGACGCATCCTGCTGTATTACCATATTAGCGCTACCACTGCTGCTTTTGTATAAGCAGCAGATATAGTTCCTCCATCCACATCTGAATCAGGCCCACTGCTCCTACTGGCCAGTGGCCATCTTATGTGTAGCACTGGGGGAATCCTTTGCATACCCCACAGCCGTCCTGCTTTGGATAGGATAGTCCCGCTTTTCGGGAACTGTCAGGCTGTCCCATCCGCGGGGCACTATGTCCCGGGGTGAGGGGAGTTAGGGGGAGCACTCTAACCCGAGCTCTGCATAACATACATGCCATGTGCAAGGAATCTACCAGAGCCTGATTCAGGAGGCGTCTTATACAAATAGACATTGCCTGATGGCTTCTCTGATCTGCTGCTGTTCTGATCATTGTACCACCTGTGTTAGCATCGGTCATCTGAGTAAACCTCAGGCCTTGACGCACCAAGAAAACGGTCAAGGTGCAGTGACAGAACTTGAGAGTGTTGGGCTCAGGCTCAAAAATATGCTCTGGGCCCCCCTCCTCCGTCATACGGGCGTTTTCGCATCGGCGATGTCATTTATAGCTTTGGCTTTTGCTCCCCTTGTAGTGGCTATGGCCCCTGATTCTGCAGGGCCCTTGACCATGGTTCAGGGCTGGGGTCTTATTTCCGTCCCGTCCAGACCGGCAATGCAGCAGTTTTTGCAGGCATGTCAGGACATGGAAGCGGCTGTTGTCCAACTGGGTATGAGCGCACCTGCAACAGTAGAGTATACTAGGGCGCCCGCTATGGTTTCTCCTCCCCTTTTGCCCGCCTCAGTAGCTTCATCTTCGGGGGCGGCTTTAACTCCTTTTTCAGAGTTTGGTGAAGAGCTGAGAGAAGATGAAGCTGTTTCCTCGGTGGAGGCGTTGGTGACTGGTCAGACCGAGACTTCAGGTGAGGCAGAGCCAGATTAAGGGGGGGCCAGAGGATATGTTACCCTGGGCCCCCTCGCCTCTTCGGGGCCCCCCATGATGGACCAATTTTGTCTTTCAGAGATAGAGACAGCAGCTTTGTCTACATCTCTGCAGCGGCCGGGGCCACCCGCAGTCACAATCAGAGTGCCTGCCTGGCTGCTCCTCACAGAGAGCTCTGATAGGCAGAGCTCTCTGCATTGGATACATTACACCCACACAGCTGAGGCCGGGAGCTACTGAGCATGTGCAGCAGCAGATCAGCTCACATGGACTCCAGCAGTGACTCTCCTCCTCCTCTTCCTGTTTTAGTTAATTTTGTATGTGTATGTTTTGTAGGTATGATGTGTGTGTGTGTGTAGGTATGCTGTGTATGTATGTATGTATTTATGTATGCTGTATGTGTGTGTAGGAATGCTGTGTGTGTATGTGTGTATGCTATGTGTGTATGTATGTAGGTATGCTATGTATGTATGTATGGTGTCTGTGTGTGGGTATGCTGTTTGTATGTATGAATGTATACATGCTGTGTGTATGTACGCATGCTGGGTGTATGTATGTATGTATGTATGTATGTATGCATTATGGGTGTGTGTAGGTATGCTATGTATGTATGTATGTATGTATGTATGTATGCTATGTATGATGTGTGTTATGTGTATGTATGCTATGTGTATATAAACATGTTATGTGTGTTTGTAGGAATGCTGTCTATGTATGTATGTATGTATGTATGTGTGTTTTGTGTATGTATGCGTATGTGTGTTTGTATGTATGCTGTATGTGTTGTATGTATGAATGTATGTGTGTATGCATTCTATGTGTGTAGGTATGCTGTGTGTATGTATGTATGTATGTATATATGCTGCGTGCGTGGGGATTACGAATGTCATTATGCTGACATCGGCATCCCTAGCAGTGGAATGCCAGCAGGGGGGGCGAGCGCAACTTAGCCCCATGCGGGCTCGGTGGCGAGTTACGCTCACCACAGGTTTTATTCTCTCTCTATGGGTGTCATGGACACTCATAGAGGGGGAATCACCTACCTCGCCGGTATACCGGCAGTGGCATGGTGCCCCCATTGGGATCTTCGTGTCTGTATTGTGACGGCCGGGATCCCGACTGTCGGTATGCTAACTGGGGATTCAGAGGATGATGGCTCTGCTACTAGCGCGGTCAGGGAATGGAAGCGTGCTGCTAAGGGGGGTATTCAATTACGTGCCTTTTTTTGACCAATCAAAAAAATGGCACTAATTCGACACAGGGCATTCAGTTGCGGGCTTTTCACCCGTTTTTCAATCCTTTTCGCCCATGCCATTTCACTTTTTTTTGTTGAAGTCGGCACTGGCGAAAATTGCGCCAAAAATTAACGAAAACACCTGCGAATTTGCCAAAACATGTGTATCGGCGGTGGATTCCCCGATACAAGTGGTTTTCGCCAGTGCCAGTGAATAGGGCGAATGTAAATTCGACCTAAAAATGGGTGAAAAGTGCAGTTCTTTCGACTGGTCGAAAAAAACAGTACTAATTGAATACCCCACTAAGTATGCTAGGCGAGAGGCGGTTAGGCGTGATTGGCTATGCTCTGGCGAGTTTAGATAGTTTGCGCAGGGCTTAGCAGCGTTTAGGCGCATGCAGGAATTGTTGCGCTGTTTGTTGCGTGTTGCGCTGTCTTGTACGTCTCCCCCTGTCCTCCCTACTCGGGGATTAGCTACTCGCCACTGTTGGCAGTGGGAGTTTAGAGGGATTTAACAATTTTTTACCTGGACTGACGGACTTAATTCGGCTTAATTATACTTGATTTGGCTAATTGGATTTCAATTATATGTCCCTCAGCAGGTTTTAAGTTTTACCTCTGACCGAGTTTACTTGTGTGACCCCCTCCCCCCTTTATTTGTTTTACCTATCCTATTGTATCTATATGTTGCTTCGATTGGCCTGAAGCTCGTTTACATGGAATTTCCATGATTTTTTTTTCTTTTTGGCAGATTGCCTGGGTGATAGGCGCAAGGGTTGCATAGCTGGCCACGCATGTTTTCTGCTCAGCTAGGTTTATGGCTTTAAAATTAATGTATGGCGTAAACTTAATTTCTCTTTTATTTAACGTTTAAAGCTCATTTAAATAAATTGCTAACAGTTTCTGCCAAATTCACGTCTCCGTGTCGTTATTTTATGTAAGGTTTATGTTGGGCATCACTGATGCATACACAGCGCAATCCTCAGCCGTTAGGAGGGTGAGTATAACCCTTACTGCCCCCTGTGCTGTACCTGTGTGTATGTTATCAGGGGTAAGAGGGGATGTATCTGAGGCCTGGGAGCCAGTAGGCAGGTTACTTATATAGCACGTCAGAGCTGCACAGCAATGTCCATAGGGGTTATACATGTAACATGGTTACAGACTAGCACATCTCGTTACTAATATACTAGATAATAGAAGGGGAGGAGAGAGCTCTACTACAGCAGCTACAGCTGACTTTCTGCGGGAGGAGAGGACACAAAGGGGGAGAAATCCTGAAGATGCCAGTGGCAAGAGCTGATCGGGGGAAGCAGTGGAGGGGTCATTGGCAGAGATAAGTGGGTGGGAGTGTAAGGTGATTACAGTAATCCAGGGGAGAGATATGGGGATGGTGAATGAGGGGATTTATTATCTTTAATGTAAGAAATGAGCTGATACTGGAGATAATACGGAGGTGGAAGCAGCAGGATTGGGCGAGGGTCTGAATGTGGGGGGATAAGAGGGAATACAGATTATGGATTGCACCAATAGGTACCTTAAATGGCAGCCTGAAGAGAATGGGGGTCTCCTAACAACACCCCAGAATAGAGATCTGGATATGCAGAATATCTCCGGCGCTGTGTATGGTAATAATGAATGGGTTATGTCATACTCAGGTTACAGGGGATGTGTGTGACACACTTACTGAAAAGGGGCGGTGCTGATGGCAGCTGTCACAAGCGGGGGGCTGGGGGCGGGTAAGGTTACATAAGGTTACAGACATGTAGTGGTCTCTGAATAAGGTGGATATTTGCATGGATCACTGATTGCTGGAATTGCTCCCCCTGTACATGTGACTCAGACCCTCAATTACTGCACGGGGAATGTATCCTAAACACAGTGTAAATAATACATACGGATTACACAATACATAATATTCCAGGAAACACCTGACCGCTGCGTCATAGGCAGCGATGCTGGCTGTGGTGATTAGGACGCCTTTCTGTCCATCAGTGTCTGGCTCATTCCTCACCATCTCTGCTGTCACTACACGAATAACATGAAACGCGTCGGAAATGTTCCCCTAAGAGATCAGCAAAAAATATAATCAACAACTTTTATACTCTTAAGAAAATCCATCTTGTTTTAGTCGCCAACTTATTATATTATAATTAGGCAAAGTCTAGCAAGATAATCATCCTGCCTCAGGTAAAGAGGAATTGCTGACGTGTCTATTACTCTGACTTCTCTATTCCAGGAACCATCATGTAATATAAACCAGCAATGCTGGAAGCCGGGGCATGCTTCTTTTTATATTAAACAGTAACAGTATAGTGACAATGTGTCAGTAGTGAGGTGTCTGTGATCTCCCAGTTATTGGGTGCGTTACAGAGAACACGGTCTCAGTATTAGCACATGGTGGAACTGGGAGCTGGTCAGGAAGCCAGACATAGGAGGAGATGTACCAACGCTTGGAGAGAGATACAGCTCTTTTTTTCAAACACTATAAAATGACAGGAGCTGATTGGCTGCTACTTTAACCCTCTCCAAGCTTTGATACATCTCCCTCAAAGTCTGCAGAACACACGACAAAGCCAAAGGAGATTACCAGTTATTTCCATCTGCAGCTAATCAGGAGGCAGAAGTCATTGTTACTCATTATGGACATTAGGCCCCTGGTCCCGGGTATATTCCATCTCCGTATTGGATAGTAACACGAGCAGAATATAGTGCTGGGTCACAGGTAGAGAGATAGCTAGGTGCAAGTCTCTATAGAGTATTTCCTCTTACATCTAGTGTGACACTTGTAAGAACTACGCCCAGCAGGTGTGGTGACGGCAGCAGGTTTTTATTCACTGCAACTCAGCAGCCTAACGAGTGTCGACCTAAAGACCGGATACCTACCTGGCTTGCTGATCTCAGCCAGCTACAATACCTGGACCAGACCTGCCATATACCCTACATCCAGGTATGACTCAACTCACTCTGCACCTGATAACCGTTCTGGGCCAACCTAACAGCTGTGGCCCCGGGACCCCCTGCCATACTAGAAACCAGAATGGTATTTCTCTGACGTCCTAGTGGATGCTGGGAACTCCGAAAGGACCATGGGGAATAGCGGCTCCGCAGGAGACTGGGCACAACTAAAGAAAGCTTTTAGGTCACCTGGTGTGCACTGGCTCCTCCCACTATGACCCTCCTCCAAGCCTCAGTTAGATTTTGTGCCCGGCCGAGGTTGGATGCACACTAGGTGCTCTCCTGAGCTTCTAAAAGAAAGTATAGAATTAGGTTTTTTATTTTACAGTTAGACCTGCTGGCAACAGGCTCACTGCAGCGAGGGACTAAGGGGAGAAGAAGCGAACCTACCTGCTTGCAGCTAGCTTGGGCTTCTTAGGCTACTGGACACCATTAGCTCCAGAGGGATCGACCGCATGGAACTGGCCTTGGTGTTCGGTCCCGGAGCCGCGCCGCCGTCCCCCTTACAGAGCCAGAAGCAAGAAGAGGTCCGGAAAATCGGCGTCAGAAGACATCAGTCTTCACCAAGGTAGCGCACAGCACTGCAGCTGTGCGCCATTGCTCCTCATACACACTTCACACTCCGGTCACTGAGGGTGCAGGGCGCTGGGGGGGGCGCCCTGAGCAGCAATAAAAACTAGAGATGAGCGGGTTCGGTTTCTCTGAATCCGAACCCGCCAGAACTTCATGTTTTTTTTCACGGGTCCGAGCGACTCGGATCTTCCCGCCTTGCTCGGTTAACCCGAGCGCGCCCGAACGTCATCATGACGCTGTCGGATTCTCGCGAGGCTCGGATTCTATCGCGAGACTCGGATTCTATATAAGGAGCCGCGCGTCGCCGCCATTTTCACACGTGCATTGAGATTGATAGGGAGAGGACGTGGCTGGCGTCCTCTCCGTTTAGACACTTGATTTACTAATTTTGGGGAGCATTAGGAGTACTCAGTAGTGTACAGTGCAGAGTTTTGCTGATAGTGACCAGTGACCACCACTTTTATTTATAATCCGTTCTCTGCCTGAAAAAAGCGATACACAGCACACAGTGACTCAGTCACATACCATATCTGTGTGCACTGCTCAGGCTCAGGCCAGTGTGCTGCATCATCTATATATATTATATATCTGTCTGACTGCTCAGCTCACACAGCTTATAATTGTGGGGGAGACTGGGGAGCACTACTGCAGTGCCAGTTATAGGTTATAGCAGGAGCCAGGAGTACATAATATTATATTAAAATTAAACAGTGCACACTTTTGCTGCAGGAGTGCCACTGCCAGTGTGACTAGTGACCAGTGACCTGACCACCAGTATATAATATTAGTAGTATACTATCTCTTTATCAACCAGTCTATATTAGCAGCAGACACAGTACAGTGCGGTAGTTCACGGCTGTGGCTACCTCTGTGTCGGCACTCGGCAGCCCGTCCATAATTGTATATACCAGTGACCTAACCGTGGTTTTTTTTTCTTTCTTTATACATACATACTAGTTACGAGTATACTATCTCTTTATCAACCAGTCTATATATTAGCAGCAGACACAGTACAGTGCGGTAGTTCACGGCTGTGGCTACCTCTGTGTCGGCACTCGGCAGCCCGTCCATAATTGTATATACCACCTAACCGTGGTTTTTTTTTCTTTCTTTATACATACATACTAGTTACGAGTATACTATCTCTTTATCAACCAGTCTATATATTAGCAGCAGACACAGTACAGTGCGGTAGTTCACGGCTGTGGCTACCTCTGTGTCGGCACTCGGCAGCCCGTCCATAATTGTATATACCACCTAACCGTGGTTTTTTTTTCTTTCTTTATACATACATACTAGTTACGAGTATACTATCTCTTTATCAACCAGTCTATATATTAGCAGCAGACACAGTACAGTGCGGTAGTTCACGGCTGTGGCTACCTCTGTGTCGGCACTCGGCAGCCCGTCCATAATTGTATATACCACCTAACCGTGGTTTTTTTTTCTTTCTTTATACATACATACTAGTTACGAGTATACTATCTCTTTATCAACCAGTCTATATATTAGCAGCAGACACAGTACAGTGCGGTAGTTCACGGCTGTGGCTACCTCTGTGTCGGCACTCGGCAGCCCGTCCATAATTGTATATACCACCTAACCGTGGTTTTTTTTTCTTTCTTTATACATACATACTAGTTACGAGTATACTATCTCTTTATCAACCAGTCTATATATTAGCAGCAGACACAGTACAGTGCGGTAGTTCACGGCTGTGGCTACCTCTGTGTCGGCACTCGGCAGCCCGTCCATAATTGTATATACCACCTAACCGTGGTTTTTTTTTCTTTCTTTATACATACATACTAGTTACGAGTATACTATCTCTTTATCAACCAGTCTATATATTAGCAGCAGACACAGTACAGTGCGGTAGTTCACGGCTGTGGCTACCTCTGTGTCGGCACTCGGCAGCCCGTCCATAATTGTATATACCAGTGACCTAACCGTGGTTTTTTTTTTCTTTCTTTATACATACATACTAGTTACGAGTATACTATCTCTTTATCAACCAGTCTATATATTAGCAGCAGACACAGTACAGTGCGGTAGTTCACGGCTGTGGCTACCTCTGTGTCGGCACTCGGCAGCCCGTCCATAATTGTATATACCACCTAACCGTGTTTTTTTTTCTTTCTTTATACATACATACTAGTTACGAGTATACTATCTCTTTATCAACCAGTCTATATATTAGCAGCAGACACAGTACAGTGCGGTAGTTCACGGCTGTGGCTACCTCTGTGTCGGCACTCGGCAGCCCGTCCATAATTGTATATACCACCTAACCGTGGTTTTTTTTCTTTCTTTATACATACATACTAGTTACGAGTATACTATCTCTTTATCAACCAGTCTATATATTAGCAGCAGACACAGTACAGTGCGGTAGTTCACGGCTGTGGCTACCTCTGTGTCGGCACTCGGCAGCCCGTCCATAATTGTATATACCACCTAACCGTGGTTTTTTTTTCTTTCTTTATACATACATACTAGTTACGAGTATACTATCTCTTTATCAACCAGTCTATATATTAGCAGCAGACACAGTACAGTGCGGTAGTTCACGGCTGTGGCTACCTCTGTGTCGGCACTCGGCAGCCCGTCCATAATTGTATACTAGTATCCAATCCATCCATCTCCATTGTTTACCTGAGGTGCCTTTTAGTTGTGCCTATTAAAATATGGAGAACAAAAATGTTGAGGTTCCAAAATTAGGGAAAGATCAAGATCCACTTCCACCTCGTGCTGAAGCTGCTGCCACTAGTCATGGCCGAGACGATGAAATGCCAGCAACGTCGTCTGCCAAGGCCGATGCCCAATGGCATAGTACAGAGCATGTCAAAACCAAAACACCAAATATCAGTAAAAAAAGGACTCCAAAACCTAAAATAAAATTGTCGGAGGAGAAGCGTAAACTTGCCAATATGCCATTTACCACACGGAGTGGCAAGGAACGGCTGAGGCCCTGGCCTATGTTCATGGCTAGTGGTTCAGCTTCACATGAGGATGGAAGCACTCAGCCTCTCGCTAGAAAACTGAAAAGACTCAAGCTGGCAAAAGCACCGCAAAGAACTGTGCGTTCTTTGAAATCCCAAATCCACAAGGAGAGTCCAATTGTGTCGGTTGCGATGCCTGACCTTCCCAACACTGGACGTGAAGAGCATGCGCCTTCCACCATTTGCACGCCCCCTGCAAGTGCTGGAAGGAGCACCCGCAGTCCAGTTCCTGATAGTCAGATTGAAGATGTCAGTGTTGAAGTACACCAGGATGAGGAGGATATGGGTGTTGCTGGCGCTGGGGAGGAAATTGACCAGGAGGATTCTGATGGTGAGGTGGTTTGTTTAAGTCAGGCACCCGGGGAGACACCTGTTGTCCGTGGGAGGAATATGGCCGTTGACATGCCAGGTGAAAATACCAAAAAAATCAGCTCTTCGGTGTGGAGGTATTTCACCAGAAATGCGGACAACAGGTGTCAAGCCGTGTGTTCCCTTTGTCAAGCTGTAATAAGTAGGGGTAAGGACGTTAACCACCTCGGAACATCCTCCCTTATACGTCACCTGCAGCGCATTCATAATAAGTCAGTGACAAGTTCAAAAACTTTGGGTGACAGCGGAAGCAGTCCACTGACCAGTAAATCCCTTCCTCTTGTAACCAAGCTCACGCAAACCACCCCACCAACTCCCTCAGTGTCAATTTCCTCCTTCCCCAGGAATGCCAATAGTCCTGCAGGCCATGTCACTGGCAAGTCTGACGAGTCCTCTCCTGCCTGGGATTCCTCCGATGCATCCTTGCGTGTAACGCCTACTGCTGCTGGCGCTGCTGTTGTTGCCGCTGGGAGTCGATGGTCATCCCAGAGGGGAAGTCGTAAGCCCACTTGTACTACTTCCAGTAAGCAATTGACTGTTCAACAGTCCTTTGCGAGGAAGATGAAATATCACAGCAGTCATCCTACTGCAAAGCGGATAACTGAGTCCTTGACAACTATGTTGGTGTTAGACGTGCGTCCGGTATCCGCCGTTAGTTCACAGGGAACTAGACAATTTATTGAGGCAGTGTGCCCCCGTTACCAAATACCATCTAGGTTCCACTTCTCTAGGCAGGCGATACCGAGAATGTACACGGACGTCAGAAAAAGACTCACCAGTCTCCTAAAAAATGCAGTTGTACCCAATGTCCACTTAACCACGGACATGTGGACAAGTGGAGCAGGGCAGGGTCAGGACTATATGACTGTGACAGCCCACTGGGAAGATGTATGGACTCCCGCCGCAAGAACAGCAGCGGCGGCACCAGTAGCAGCATCTCGCAAACGCCAACTCTTTCCTAGGCAGGCTACGCTTTGTATCACCGCTTTCCAGAATACGCACACAGCTGAAAACCTCTTACGGCAACTGAGGAAGATCATCGCGGAATGGCTTACCCCAATTGGACTCTCCTGTGGATTTGTGGCATCGGACAACGCCAGCAATATTGTGTGTGCATTAAATATGGGCAAATTCCAGCACGTCCCATGTTTTGCACATACCTTGAATTTGGTGGTGCAGAATTTTTTAAAAAACGACAGGGGCGTGCAAGAGATGCTGTCGGTGGCCAGAAAAATTGCGGGACACTTTCGGCGTACAGGCACCACGTACAGAAGACTGGAGCACCACCAAAAACTACTGAACCTGCCCTGCCATCATCTGAAGCAAGAAGTGGTAACGAGGTGGAATTCAACCCTCTATATGCTTCAGAGGTTGGAGGAGCAGCAAAAGGCCATTCAAGCCTATACAATTGAGCACGATATAGGAGATGGAATGCACCTGTCTCAAGTGCAGTGGAGAATGATTTCAACGTTGTGCAAGGTTCTGATGCCCTTTGAACTTGCCACACGTGAAGTCAGTTCAGACACTGCCAGCCTGAGTCAGGTCATTCCCCTCATCAGGCTTTTGCAGAAGAAGCTGGAGGCATTGAAGAAGGAGCTAAAAGGGAGCGATTCCGCTAGGCATGTGGGACTTGTGGATGCAGCCCTTAATTCGCTTAACAAGGATTCACGGGTGGTCAATCTGTTGAAATCAGAGCACTACATTTTGGCCACCGTGCTCGATCCTAGATTTAAAGCCTACCTTGGATCTCTCTTTCCGGCAGACACAGGTCTGCTGGGGTTGAAAGACCTGCTGGTGACAAAATTGTCAAGTCAAGCGGAACGCGACCTGTCAACATCTCCTCCTTCACATTCTCCCGCAACTGGGGGTGCGAGGAAAAGGCTCAGAATTCCGAGCCCACCCGCTGGCGGTGATGCAGGGCAGTCTGGAGCGACTGCTGATGCTGACATCTGGTCCGGACTGAAGGACCTGACAACGATTACGGACATGTCGTCTACTGTCACTGCATATGATTCTCTCACCATTGAAAGAATGGTGGAGGATTATATGAGTGACCGCATCCAAGTAGGCACGTCACACAGTCCGTACTTATACTGGCAGGAAAAAGAGGCAATTTGGAGGCCCTTGCACAAACTGGCTTTATTCTACCTAAGTTGCCCTCCCACAAGTGTGTACTCCGAAAGAGTGTTTAGTGCCGCCGCTCACCTTGTCAGCAATCGGCGTACGAGGTTACATCCAGAAAATGTGGAGAAGATGATGTTCATTAAAATGAATTATAATCAATTCCTCCGCGGAGACATTGACCAGCAGCAGTTGCCGCCACAAAGTACACAGGGAGCTGAGATGGTGGATTCCAGTGGGGACGAATTGATAATCTGTGAGGAGGGGGATGTACACGGTGATATATCGGAGGGTGAAGATGAGGTGGACATCTTGCCTCTGTAGAGCCAGTTTGTGCAAGGAGAGATTAATTGCTTCTTTTTTGGGAGGGGTCCAAACCAACCCGTCATATCAGTCACAGTCGTGTGGCAGACCCTGTCACTGAAATGATGGGTTGGTTAAAGTGTGCATGTCCTGTTTTGTTTATACAACATAAGGGTGGGTGGGAGGGCCCAAGGACAATTCCATCTTGCACCTCTTTTTTCTTTTCTTTTTCTTTGCATCATGTGCTGATTGGGGAGGTTTTTTTTGGAAGGGACATCCTGCGTGACACTGCAGTGCCACTCCTAGATGGGCCCGGTGTTTGTGACGGCCACTAGGGTCGCTAATCTTACTCACACAGTCAGCTACCTCATTGCGCCTCTTTTTTTCTTTGCGTCATGTGCTGTTTGGGGAGGGTTTTTTGGAAGGGACATCCTGCGTGACACTGCAGTGCCACTCCTAGATGGGCCCGGTGTTTGTGTCGGCCACTAGGGTCGCTAATCTTACTCACACAGCTACCTCATTGCGCCTCTGTTTTTCTTTGCGTCATGTGCTGTTTGGGGAGGGTTTTTTGGAAGGGACATCCTGCGTGACACTGCAGTGCCACTCCTAGATGGGCCCGGTGTTTGTGTCGGCCACTAGGGTCGCTTATCTTACTCACACAGCGACCTCGGTGCAAATTTTAGGACTAAAAATAATATTGTGAGGTGTGAGGTATTCAGAATAGACTGAAAATGAGTGGAAATTATGGTTTTTGAGGTTAATAATACTTTGGGATCCAAATGACCCCCAAATTCTATGATTTAAGCTGTTTTTTAGTGTTTTTGGAAAAAAACACCCGAATCCAAAACACACCCGAATCCAAAACACACCCGAATCCGACAAAAAAAATTCGGTGAGGTTTTGCCAAAACGCGTTCGAACCCAAAACACGGCCGCGGAACCGAACCCAAAACCAAAACACAAAACCCGAAAAATTTCAGGCGCTCATCTCTAATAAAAACACCTTGGCTGGGCAAATATATCACAATATATAGCCCCAGAGGCTATATATGTGATAATTACCCCTGCCAGAATCCATAAAAAAGCGGGAGAAAAGTCAGCGAAAAAGGGGCGGAGCTTTCTCTCTCAGCACACTGGCGCCATTTTCTCTTCACAGCTCCGCTGGAAGGAAGCTCCCTGGCTCTCCCCTGCA